>NC_072475.1:8916574-9220925 GCF_027574615.1 Eptesicus fuscus
ATTGATCGGTTGCCTCCTGCATGCCTCCTCCAGGGGATTGAGCCCACAACCCAAGCATGTGCCCTGACTAGGGATCAAACTGTGATCTCTTGGATCATAGGTTGATGCTCAACCACTGAGAAACACTGGCTGGGCTAGAATGGCCACCGTTTTTTTACTTGACTTCTCATCACTGAACGTTTATGTTGGAGAAAATATTGAGAAGTACAAGAAAAATTCTGTCATCATTCTTTGGAACTTACTATAATTCACATGGTTTGTATTGGCCCCACTATGTACAGACTTAAAATGTCTTCTTGCTCTGGCCGCTG
Source organism: Eptesicus fuscus (assembly GCF_027574615.1). Taxonomy (NCBI): domain Eukaryota; kingdom Metazoa; phylum Chordata; class Mammalia; order Chiroptera; family Vespertilionidae; genus Eptesicus; species Eptesicus fuscus. The sequence goes on from NC_072475.1 coordinate 8,916,886, forward strand.
GCTCAGTTGGTTGGAGCATTATCCCCTACACCAAAAGGTTGCAGGTTTGATCCCTGGTCAGGGCACTCTAGGAGGCAGCTGATTGATGTTTCTCTCTCTCTCCCTCCCTCTCTTTCCTCCCTTCCCCCCATTCCTTTCTCTCAAAAATCAGTTTGTTTTTTTAAAAAATGTCTTCATGAATCTAGAACAGCAGTTTCAACTGGTGTGCTGCAAGAATTTTTAACCTTTTGCACTGGGATGTCGAGTGTGACTCGACACGGTTAGCATTAGAATAAAGGAATCGAGAAAAAAGCAAGTGAGTGCAAAGGGTTAAAACATGAAATTTAGGGGCACTGATCTCTTTTCCCTTAGACTGTCAAATTAAAAAATGACAACAGCCAACACAATAATAGCTGTCTGGTATGAGTGAATCAAAACTATACCTAATTTTTTTTGTCACAGCAAAAATATATTTTTTTGGTGTGCTGTGGAATTTAGTAATAAATGTGTACTATGAGATGGAAAAGGTTGAAAATCACTGTTCTAGAATCTTATTCTTCAGTAGGTAAACCTTTCTCAAATATAATGCATTTTTATTACAACATCTTGAGAAATCGATGGTGTTGTAATATGTAACAATTAAGCCCATGTATTAAATGTCAAGTTCACTGGACATTCTATGTAAGTTCAGTGTGACTCTCATTAAACAGTAAAATGTTATATGTTGGTACCTGTTCTTATCTATAATATGGACTTAATAAAAATGCCTTTGAAAATTATGAATTTTATTAAAACTGACTGTCCTATTTATACCAAATCTTGGGCAAAGGTTTACAGGATGTGAAACGTCTTCTTTTAATTGTATAATTTTAAGGTGCTCCAAATCATGTGTATGGAGCTTTTCTAAGACTGGTATAATGTGAACCTTTTCAAATTTTATTGTTTGCTGAGGACAGTGTAGCAGCAGGTTGCTGTCTGCTTCGGCAGACGTATATTTTCAGTGATTTTCATCACCCCTGAGTTATCCATACAGTCCTGTCTTCCATTGGCAGGCAGTTGGCTCCTGACTGTGCGTGAGACACAGATGGATTAGCTGAGTCATCAAAAATTACAGTCGGAAGAGAATAATGTGCAACTTGGCCAGGCCCTCCTTAGCTGATAGTGCTGCCTTGGCAGATCCTGCCAGCGGGGACCTGAGGCAGGCCTGGAGCCCAGGTCACTGCCGGGGACAGCTAGGCCCCACACACCCGCCTTCCCTGGTCTCAACCTGTCCAGGTGGTTGCTGCTCACCTTTCCAGCCAGGTCGTGGTTGCGGAGTAAAGAGACGTTGGGAGGGGAGAGGGAGGTAAAACGTGAAGGCTCTCCCCCACCAGGTTTTATGAATGAGATCCTGTATTTTCACCTTCTCACTGAGTACTTTGCCCCAAGTGTGATAGCGCCCTATCTGTGCCCAGTCATTCTGCACACCATGGGAAGCCCACCGCCGTGGGGGCAGCAACTCTGAGCTGTGCTGCAGTCTGAGGCTGGAATCCCCCAGTTTCCAGGATGGGGGCGTGAACGTGGTGGGGACCTTTTGTAGAAATGGAGACCAAGCCCATAGAGGAGCGCCACCTCTGAGCACTGCTAGGGGCCAGGCACTGAAGATCCGTGCTGTCTGTCTGCACAGAGCAGTGGGCTGTGGGTGACACACCTGAGGGAGCAAGCGCTGTCATGCCAGCCTTCTCACCTGGTTCCAGCCCGGGTTTCACCTTGCTGAGAGAATGCCTCTTTGTGAGGTTCAGAGCATGGTTACATGCTGGAGGTGTTGGACGGGATGTTATTCATGTCTCCACCCAGCCATCCACCCATCATCCACCCACCTATCTGCCCATCTGCCCACCTACCCATCCACTCATCACCCATCCCTCCATTCACCTATGTACCCAGCCATGTATCCATCCATCCATCCATCCATCCATCCACCTGCCCATCCATCCATCCATCCATCCATCCATCCATCCATCCATCCATTTATTCATCCACCCATCCAGCATCCGCCCATTCATCCATCCAAGTACCCATTAGAGCTTTCTGGGTGCTGACCCCAGGGTTTGGGGCATGCACAGGACAGGTTTGGGTGGCAGGGATGTGGCAAAGGGACCGCCCAGCTTCCAGACTTGAGGTTTGCTGTGGAACGGGCCCCCTGAGGACCACTCAGTGATAAGCAGGTGGACCGTGTGATGTGTTGCTCCCGTCCTGTGTGCATCAGGAGGAAGGGGTCTTCCCCAGTCTCTGGCGGGAGTGGAAGATGCATGTCTGACAGGGGAGGGTACGAATCAGGAAAGTTGCTGAACCCCCTCTCACCCCCTCAACAGAGTATGGATAGAAGGCCCTGGTTTGGGGTGCATTTCATTGCATTTGTGAGGACCCTGCTCCCGGGAGGCGCGGGCAGGCAGAGCCCCTGCAGGTTGACAGTTGAAATTATAAAAAGGTGTAGAATTAAGTGTGTGGAATTATATTTGAAATACTATGAAATTGGTTCAAATCTTAACAGTGCCTATTCTTAAAGTAACTATCAGTGTTTGTTTTGAAAGTGCAGTTCACATTTCTCCCTTGACTCCAGAAAATAAAGTATAATTTTAAAAGAGTGGGACTTTAATGAGGCCATGTTACATAGAGCAAGGTTGGATAGTACATCAGATGCATTGTTACTGTGTGTTCATTTGGAAGGACAGAGTGTGGTTATAAAAATAATGGGAAGTTTTTTCTTCTGTGGTCAACTCTGAGCCGCTGATGTTACCTTGGTGTTCTGGTATCAGGCTCCAACAGTCTGTGTCCGGTTCTAAAGGCTGGATTGCCCAGGCCTGCTGTGCTGGGGCGGGAGATGCAACCAGAGGGGAGAGAGCGTGTGCACACGTGTGGGTTTGTGTGCACACACACACACACACACACGGGAAGGAGGCAGGGGACGGGACCAGAGCGGCAGTGACTGAATAAGAAGCAAGCCATCCCGGTGCTCCGACACAGCAGGCTCTTGCGGTGACTCAGGGACCCAGGTCCTTGATTCTCTCTTGAGCGGAAGTTTCTGGTGACCTTGCAGTTGCCCCACCCCCATCCAGCTATGGGAAGGTGAGAGAATACCGAGAAGCTCGCAGGAGGCTGCATGGCCAGGCCTGGAGGCAGTGCCGGCACCAGACGAACACAGCCCTCCCAGGGAGACAAACCTCCCTTCATCGCCCCTAAAGTCCAGACCCGGGGCCTGAAAGTCGCGGAACGGCAGCCTGCAGTGGGCATGGGCACAGAACAACCACATACACTGCCCTCCAGCAGGGTGGGTGGAAGTGCCCTGCAGTCAGGCCCACAGTGATGATGGTCCACCAGGCTGGGCTCTGTCCTATTTCCACCCGAGTCTTCTCCTGGGGTCTTTGTCCCATCCTGCAGAGCCCTGCCCGAGGTGGGTGAGGCTCAGACCACAGCAGAGAATGGGACCATGTGAAAGTCAGTCGGCGGGCCTTACCAATTACTCTAGCTTAGGCCAGACTCACTTCCGTGTATCTGGTAGTTGTAAAAGGTACGTGTTTAGAAGTGTGTGTAGTGGTGATAATCAAATGAAATAAATGCCTCGAGTCTGCAGGATTGTGTCAGAGAACTGCGAGTCCTTTGGTCCTTTGTACCAATGCCACTTCAGGCTCGTGGTGGGTTGAGGGGCCTGCGCAAGGTTGCTGGGCTGCAGCTTCACGGGCAGGACTAGATCCAGGCCCCGCTCTTTCCCCACTGTGCCTCCAGGTGCCCCGAGCTGCCTCACCTTCCCCACATCTCACGCCTGATGGTTTGTCCTTTACCCCGCAGGTATTCATCCTGCCTCTATTTTGGCAGTTGCGCTGCCGCTGTGAGGTCTGACACCCTGATCTCGTCTGCAGGGCGTCCACAGTTTGCTGTGATATCAAGGCCAACCGGCACCTCTTCTGCTCAGTGGTGAACGCAGACGGCAGGGACCGCCACTGGGCAGGTGTCAGTCCAGACGCAGGTCCACACCTTCCCAGACCAAGTTCAGAGTTCTCTGCAGAGCACGCATCTTTGTGTACAGGAGGATGGCTGAGAACAGAAAGCCACGTTTCTCATTATTGTAAGAATTAGGAAATACAGATGCAAATAAACTGTATGAACAAGCAGAGGTGATGATCCTTGTAGCTAAACCTTTGAATATGAGCAAAGCCTTGGCAATTTTCTCCAGTCCTTAGAACTGGACTTAGAATTCAGTGACTGTTGAAGATTCTGTGTTTGACATTATGGCCAGGAACCCAGGGATGCCTGACTTCTGCCTGTGGGGTCCCTAAGGGAGAGAGGCCATAGGAGAAGTGCCTGAGACTCCCCGCCCCCCATCACTGGTGGCTGAGCCCTGGTGCCCGGCCACTTCTTGCAGCCCCGGCTCCCCAGCCCAGCCCTCCTGACTCCTGGCATGGTTTTCTATTCTGGGTGTAGCCCGGGGGGAGTTCCAGGAGGCCAAGGGCACTCCCTGTGAGAGTCAGGGCCTCAGCCCTCGGGAGGCCACTGGATTTTGTTCACCATGAAGAGTGAACCCCTCCCTGTACTGAAATCACCTGTGACGTTGCTCTGTCAGTTTGACAACTGACACATTTCTTTGCTTACTAGCGAGTGAGGTAAAACTTTAAAGAATAAGCTTATTAAAGCCCATTCGCATTTTTGTAAGGAATTTTGTTCGTATTCGACTACAACTTATTTAAGCCGAGTCCTTGTCTTTCTGTGACGGACTGGAGTAGGCTGTTGAAAGGTTGGCTAAAGAAACATGACTCCTATTCAGACAGACTGGGCACACGGAGGTCACTGGGTGCCCTGGGTCAGGCTCATCTGGAAGGTGCTGCCTTCCGACACGGGGCATCCAGGGCCTGAGACGTGCAGAGGGACACATAGCCCTTTATCCAGTGGACTCGGGTCGGAGTTGCCCAGAAACATCATCCTCTACAGGGAGGTTCTCTGCCACTCTGAGACCGTCCCCATTTCCACGGGCTCACAGGGGAGCAGAGCGAGGAGGCGGGGATAAAGGATGAGGCTCAGACCCAAAGCTCAGTTCTGTTTGGTTGTTTTAACCCAGAGAAGTTGCTTTTTGGTTTTTTTTTACTCTCTCTGTTGCTGCATCAGTCTATTCACTGTTTTATCCAAATCTGCACACTTATGGTTTATCCAGGCCATGGCTCCATTGACTTCATGCCGTGCCATGTCCTCATGTGTGTGTGTGCGCGTCTGTGTGTGTGTGTGTGTATGTGTGTGTGTGTGTGTGTGTGTGATGTGCTGATCACGCTTTATGAACATTCCCAGTAGCTCAGTTCTGTTTAGTTATCTCAGTGCTAAATGTAGTTAATTAAATCTGTGCAGAAGATTCTAGATTTTATGTGTCTGGAACTCTCACTTACTGAACATCTTTCTGGATATGACTCTAACTCACAGTGTTATGGGTTTGATCATAAGTAATAGGATTTTGTTCACCACCTAATCATTTGTTTCTATTGGACCTTCTGCCTGGAGAGAATGTGCTCAGTTTGGTCTTCCTTCTGAGTATTTATTTCCCAGACGGAACTCTGGTTTACCGTCCCGTCTCCTTTATGCTCATTGTGCTGTTACATACAGAATCCACCAGCCACGTGCAACTGGAAGGTTAATGGCTAGAGAACAAGTTGAAACATGACTTTGAAAATGTATTTCTTGAAGAATTACTTTAATTTTCCTGAGATTATAAATACCAAGGTTTCTAATATCTGCTGTGGGACTTGTGCTGCAAACAGCTTGGCAGAATTAATTAGCCTGCATTTGTTTCCGGGGTCGCACCTAGCATTTCAAGCAGCATCAGTTTTTTGTCCTGTCAGCTGAGCCTGGAGCTTTGATTGATCAAGAACAGCCACATGTGACGGGAGCACTGAGAAGCGTGAGGCTCTGTCCGTGTTGGCCCTGCTCCGTGCTGTAGTCATGATGACAGCTGATGCTCAGAGTGCTTGCTGTGTGCAGGTGCTAATCCATCCCCACAGCCCCCCCTCCCCACAGCCCAGCAGACCCACTGACCTCTGACAAAAGCCTGGCTCAGAGCCCTTGAGAACCTTGCCCGAGGCCACATAGCTAGATATTGAAACAGGGTTACCGAGGCCTCGGTCTGCCACCCTGACAACAGCCATTATGTGGACCACGGCCACAGGCAGAGTTCCAGCAAGGCGTTCCTAACCCATGTGAAAGGAGACTGGTCATAGCTGCTGGGAGACAGTTCCTAATCATGCACTGTGCTCAGCAGGTAACTTTTAACCAATGTAAAGCTGCTTTATTTACAGATGTTTCTGATTTAAGGACTTGAGAGGTAGCTTTGTTCTCCTCCTTCAATATTGTGTTGGCTATTCTGGGTCTTTGGCTCTCCACATATACTTTAGTATCTCTTTGTTGATAGCCACAAAATAACTAGCAGGGATTTTGATTGAGGTTGCTTTGAATCTATAGATCAAGTTGGAAGAACTGACATCTTGATAATATTGAGTCTTCCTATCCATTAACATGGACTATCTCTACATTTATTTAGTTCTTCTTTGATTTCTTTTATCGGTGTTTTATAGTTCTCCTCATATAGGTCTTGTTTATATTTTGTTTGATTTATATCTAAGTATTTAATTTTGGGGATGCTAATGTAAGCAGTATTGTACTTATCTTTCAAATTCCACTTGTTCATATATAGGAAAGCAATTAATTTTTTTGTATTAACCTTGTATTCTGTAATCTTGTGATAATTTCTTATTTTAATTATTCTATGTTGCATTTCACTAGAAGAAACATGTTTGCTAAAAGTAATGCATGAACCTTATTTGCTATGCACAGTCTGCTATATTTGTTCCATGTTACAAAATCTCTAAGGGTAACCAAACTAAACATCCGTTACTTAAATGGTTACTTAGAAATGAAACTACTGTAAAATATAATAAATTGATAGCTTTGAACGCTTTATTGATATTGTGTTTATATAATACTGAATTTGATTATCTTCAAATGTAAAAATTTTATACTTCAGTTACCTTTGTTAAATAATCACATTATCATTCAATTTTTTTTTTCTATAGCTACAGCTTTTAGTATGTTCCTTGATTTATGCTAAAGAATCAACAGGAATCATCACCATTTAACACTTCTCTTTTTTAAAATGTGCAGTGTTGGCTGTTAAAAATAAAACCTTTAACAATCATAAAAATACGTAAAATGTTTCTCAAAACCATTTTTTGAGACTAAAATGAAGTAAATCCAGTAATAATTAGTAATAAGTTTAATTAAGGTAATTGTTTGTCTTAAACATTTTTGAATTTATAAATTTAAAAAAGTTATGTTTTTATTGATTTAAGAGAGGAAGGAAGAAGGAGAGAGAGATGGAAACATCATGATGAGAGAGAATCATTGATCTGTTGCCTCCTGCATGCCCCCTACTGGGGATCGAGCCCACAACCCAGGCATGTGCCATGACCGGGAATGGAATCATGACCTCCAGGTTCATAGGTCAATGCTCAACCACTGAGCCCACTGGCTGGGCCCATGTGGGATTTTGATGGGCTTTTAATTCTTAGATGTTTATAGTTCAGGCCGTAAGAGGTGCTTTCAGAATGAAAGAAAAATGGTTATGTGAAATGCTCTAAAGTGCTTGCATTTGCTGTTTTGCTTTGTTTTATAACCTTTGATACAAAAGTTGGCATTTGTAGAATGTGAAAGTGTTGCTCCTGCTCAGCGAGAGCTTTCTGGCTCCCATTCTCCACACGCATGGCCCTCCCGCCGCTGCGCACAGCCTGATCATTTTCCACTGTGAGACATTTCCATGTCCTTTTAAAGAACTTCAATATGTAAGAGCAGGGAAACAAGGCGCTCTACAAATCAGGTGAGCTCCATTAGGGCCAGGTCCTCCCGTGGCTCGACTCACTGTCAGTGTCCCTGGCAGTGTGCTCTCCCTCGCCCCCGGCCTCCAGGTAAGCCAGCCTGCTCTGCACACCCATCACTGATGAATGGTATGATAATTGGGCCTTCTAATTAACTTTTTATTTGGGGATAACGCAGATTCACATGTAAATTCACAGAGAGAACCATGTTTCCTTTGCTCAGTGCATTGTCACAATCAGGATGTTTGTTGACTGGGATACAGTTAGCATCCAGAGTCTTCCATTGTCCCTGGGATTGCTTCCATGTGCTTTTGTAGCCAAACCCTCACCCTCCCAATACCTGGCAGCCACTACTCTGTTCTCCATTTCTACAATTATTTCATTTCAAGAATGGTATGTAAAGGGACCACACACTAAGTAACTTTGGGATTGGCGTTTCCCCCCTCCGCCTAATTCTCTGGAGATGCATCCAGGTCACTGCGTGTATCAGTCCTTTTCGTTGCTGCATAGTATTTCTTGGCATGGGCACGCCCACAGTCTGTTTAACCATTTGCCTGTTGAGGGGCATCTGGTTGTTTCCAGTTTGGGGAAGTTGCTGTAAACATTCGTCGGCATCTGGGGTTGCAACCGGTTTCATTTTGGCCACTCTACATGGATTTAAGTGGCATTTCCCTGATGGCTGATGATACCGAACATTTTTTCATGTTTATCTGAATATCCTCTTCATTGAAAGGTCTCTTCATGTCTTCTGCCCACTTTCTGATTGGATTGCTTGTTTTGAGAACTTCTTGTGTGCTCCATTTGTTCAGTGTGTGGTCTTCGTAATATTTTCTCCCAGTTTGTTGCTTGTCTTTTCATCTTCTCTACAGGGTCTTTAGCAGAGAAAAAAATGTTTAATTTTTATTAGGTCCAAGTTGTTAAAAAATCCAATTTATCTTATAGATTGTGCGTTTGGTGTCTAGTCTGCCTAAGCATGCTCTGCCCAGCCCCAGGTCCCGGGGATTTTCTCCTATGATCTTCCTACAGGTTTATAGTTTTATGTTTCACACTGAGCCCCGGACCATCTCAAGTGCATTTTGTGCCGGTGTGAGACGTGGTGCCTGGTGGCTGCAGCACTGTCTGCGGCCAGACCCCTCCTCACTGAACTGCTTTCCTGCCTCATGAGCCATCAGCCGGGCACGTGGGGCCTGCCCTGGTTCTGTCGGTTCCATGTGGTCCCTGGCAATGCCATGCGTGCTGCCTTGAGGACTAATGCTATCGAGTGCGTGTGGAGATCAGTTAGACTGCTTCCTCCCACTTCCTTATACTGGCTGCTTTACAGCCTCAGACAGACGCCTCTGGGTCGGCGTCTATTGATTGTCTTTTTGTCGTTTAGTTTAAGATCTTCCTGGCTGTTGGTATGATGGATGACTTTTTTTAAATTTTCTTACTGAAACTTGGACACGACTCTAAATCTTACTTAAACCATTGTGTCAGTTGACTTTCATGCCGCTCTGTTAGGGACGGGGCCGTCACCTCAGGCTCCCCACCAGGCCTCTGCTGGGGGTCGGGGAGGCAAGGCTCCCCCTCGTCCTTGCTGGGTGGGAGGGTCTGACTGGAGTGGGCAGTTCGGTCTGTCACTTCCAGCCCCGCAGGGAGGAACCGCTCCTGGCCCATTGTCAGAGAGAGCAGCATTTGCTGGGGCTTTGTGGTCTGTGCCCATTGGTGTTTCTGAGTTGCTGGCTTCTTCAGCTCCAAGTCTGGGATAATGACACAGAAAGACCAGGGACCCATGCCGTGTGGTCCTCAGGTCCCAGCCGGTCTGCCCTCCTCCTTCCGCCTGTATATGTATTGTCGGGGTTTACCGTTGTGCTGAGGGGAGGGGAGGGAAAAGGACGTCTCCATCCTCCCACTGCGCACGTCCCTGCTGCCTGTTTCAAAGCCAGGGATCAATGTGAGCTGATCCCAGAATGGATAGTTTGGGTTTCTTTGAAGTGCTTGTGATTGCCTCTCTCACACAACCTCCATGCTCTATACATGCCACCTGTCTCCTGTCTTCAAGGTGTGCCTGACACCCTCCGCTCCCGGCTCAGTTTCACCTCCACGTGCCCACCTTCTGACCTGACCCCGCAGCCCCGAGCTCTCGGAGCACCCGCACCTTGCGGAGGGCGTGCGGTGGTCCTGCACCCCTGCTACATCTTACCTCCCATTCTAGACCTCGAGGAAAGGACTCCTGAGTCAAACTTCCCGTCGTGGAAATTGTAAAACACATACAATACAGATTGCATAATGAATCCACCTCCCCAGCAGCCAGCCCCTGCCCCTCAGTTTCAACTATACACCATCTGCTTTTCCCCATCACGCTGGGTTCTTTTACAATAATAAATTCCAGATATTACCATTTCATCTCTAAATGCTTCAGTATCGCTAAAAATAAGTACTATTTCCACACCTAAAATGATTAATAAGAATTTCTAAATATAATTAGCTATCCAGATGGTATTTCTATTTTAATTTCTCCATCGCAGGATCTGTCTGATTCACTTCAGGTTCTCCTCGTGTCCCATTCTGTGCTTTGCACAGAAGAAGGATTCCAGAAAACAAATCTAGAAGTAATTAATCTGGAACACTCTCTTGAATAAAGATATAAATGTTTCTCGTATGTCAAATACCTAAAATATATATAGTTTTTATGACAACCGCTTGTTAATAACGTCTTATAAGCAATGAATTTGCCTTTTAGTGATTTATAATATCAGTTTTATTTGTATATAAAGCAACATATGCAAATCTTTTTCCTCAATTACAATTTGATGGGATTCTTTAGTACAGATGGTGTGTTAGTAAAATTTTGCTAAGTATAGCCAACCTATTTAGGAAGAGAGAAACTCTTAAGTTTGTTAATGATTAGATAACTAAAGGCCCAGTGCACGAATTCGTGCACAGGTGGGGTCTGGCCGGCCTGGCCCCAATCGGCGGATCGGGGCCAGGCCTGTCAGGAGGAGGAGATGGCGGAAAGTTGGCTGGTGGGCCCGCCTTGATTGGGGCCTGATTATGGCCGGGTTGGCTGGGGGGAGGGGCCGCGGGTGATTGGCTGGCAGGCCCCACCCCCAATTGGTGTTTGTAGGGCCGATCGGGGGCAGGGCCAACTGGGGGGAAGGGCCAACTGGGGGGAAGAGCCACAAGGGGGGTTGGCTGGCCGCCCCACCCTCGAGGCCAATCAGGGGCAGGCCAATTGGGGGTGGGGCTGGCCGGGAGGAGGGGCTGAGGGAGGTTGACTGCCGGCCCCGGCCCCCGATCGGGGTGGCAGAGACTGATCAGGGACAGGGCTGGCTGGGGAGAGAGGCCACAGGAGGTTGACCAGCCAGCCCCACCCCCCAATCGGGCTGGTTCACTGGCCACAGTGGGCATCATAGCGACTGGTCGTTCTGGTCGTTACGGCGTTCCAGTCACTGGCTTTTTTATATATATAGAATAGAGGCCCGGTACACGAAATTCGTACATGGGGGAGGAGTCCCCTCAGCCCAGTCTGCACCCTCTCCTATCCAGGACCCCTCAGGGGATGTCTGACTGCTGGTTTAGGCCCGATCCCGGGGACATCTGGCAGTCAGACATCCCTCTCACAATCCTGGACCATTGGCTCCTAATCACTCACCTGCCTGCCTGCCTGCCTGGTCGCCCCTAACTGTCCCCCCTGCCGGCCTGGTCACCCCCAACTGCCCCCCTTGCCGGCCTGGTAGCCCCTCACGGTAACCCCTGCCATCCTGGTCGCCCCACGCAGCCTGCTGGTCAGTTGTTTGGTCGTCCCTCACTAACCCCCCTGCCGGCCTGGTCGCTCCACGCAGTCTGCTTGTTCAGTCATTTGGTCATCCCTCACTAACCCACCGCTGGACTGGTCGCCCCACGCAGCCTGCTTGTTCAGTTGTTTGGTTGTCCCTCACTAACCCCCCTGCCGGCCTGGTCATAGGCAGCCATCTTGTGAGGGTGTGATGGTTAATTTGCATATTACCTCTTTATTATATAGGATTGGAGTAATTGTTCTTTAAGGATTTCCTGTGGTTTCTCCTACCAACAAAATAATGTTATACATGGCTAAGAAATTCAATCAGATTTAACAATTACATGCTTTTTAGGTTCGTCCACGTGAGATGAGACTCAAGAAGAAAAAGAAGTGGTGAAGTGAAATGCTGTTAGGCGCTTCTTCCTTTGTAGCCTTACTTTATAACCTGAACCAGAAGTCTGCCAGAGCAGAGGTCAAATGGCAAACGGGTTGAGTCCTGTTTAGGTTCTGTGGTCATCTGTCTTCAGTCCTTCCTGCAGGAGCGATCTTCCTAAGACAGAAATGCCGTCACCTTTCTCCCTGGTTCAGAGCTTGCTGTGGCCTGGAATCAAGGCCAGCGCCTCAGAGGGGGACCCCTCCCCACCTGAGGCCTCCCTCCCTGCAGCAGAGTCCCGGGGCCCTGCACTGACCGGGCTGAAGAGGCAGGAGCATCCGAATGTTCCGTCCTGACCGCAGATCGAGCTGTCCTTGTTTCACGAGCTTTCCCATTAGTTTGTAATCCTGTGGGCGTCGTTTCCGCAGAGGAGACTACCTCATGTGACTCACGTGATGGGCTCACTAAATGTGACTTTCTTGCTGTCTTGCAGACAGAAACAGCCTCCGCCAGTCAAGAAACCCTCCAAAGTATTTTGCCATGGATCTAGAAGATGAAGAGAACCTGAGTAAGACCTAGGCCTGCCACGTAGTCTCAAGTAGCTGGTTTTCCGTTAGTCTTAGTGTTCCTGGAAGTTTTTTTCATGAGGCCGATTTGGGGGAAATGAACTTACGGGGCTACCAGCAGTGGCATGTTTTTAATTTTTGCTCCATTCCCTGTTTACTGTGGGCCTCTCCCTCACAGCCACGGGGGGTTGCCGCTGCCTGAAGGAGCGCACGCTCTGGTGCATGTCTCACGAAGCTGCACGCTTCCTGTTGGCACAGCCTGGTTACCATGACGATGGTCAGATTCCCGTCTGTGAACGTCTAAGATAACCTCCGAGGTGGATTTAAATACCTGGCCATTTGAAATAGTACATGACCTTTTCTGTTCAAATACCCTGGGTTCTCCTATATTTGGAGGGAAAGGGCTCACATGAATCTGCTGATCTTAAGTTTCTAGACTTTAATGAGCCCTAGGACTAGTGTGGCCTGAAACACTCCGGGCCCTTCTCCTTTCCACCCTGCCCTCTCCGGGGCGGAGGGACGGAGGGACGGAGAGGCTCGGAGCTATGCCAGCATCCCCTCTCAACATGGTTCTCTACGAAAAGTTCAGTGAACATTCTTCTCTTCCGTTTTATCTTTCCTCCCAGAGAGCAATGCATTTAAATAAGGCTTAGATCTCCCTCCCCATGTGGGACCTTTTAGTAGGGACACTGCAACAAAGACATCCCTTTTCTAACACGCGTAGACAGGAACATCCTTGTCTGTGTTCAGTTGCTCCCAAGAGAGAGCGTGCAGGTCTAAGTGATGGGTGACATTTTACGAGGAGTGGTCATCAATGGCCAATGGCCAGGACACAGCTCAGTCCACCTCTCTGTGACGCCACCCAAACCGGCCAGCTGAGACCTTGGAGTTGGCTCGTGTACGTAGATAACCCAGAGGTTCCCGCGGCAGACCACCCCGCCTCGCTCGCAGGCTGCTCCGTGGGTTGGGTTGGGGATGATGCGGGTGGGCTGGGTCTTGGTTCTTTGGACCTCACAGTGGACACTCTCTGGCTGAAGTCAGCCCCTGTGGGGTGGACACAGCATGAGCAGCCGCCCAGTCGCTGTTGGAGAAGCTCGTGGCCTTGTGCCCTCCCTCCTGCTGACCTGTGGTGGCCTCTGGCGGCCTGGCGGAGGCTCTCTTCAGGGTGACCTCCCCATCAGAGCCCACCCTGAGGTCCCTTTAGGACCAGCCGTATGTTTTTACTGGTCAGTTCCACTCGCCATCTCCAGTTTTGCCCGCGCACTGTTCCCCGTGAAGAGTGTGCATATGAGGGTCCCCCAGCCTCCGTATTGTCGGGACTGCGGGCTGTCGTCACGGCAGTGGGCATCTGGTTTGGGTGGAAATGTCATGCAGTGTAGCGTGTATAACTAACTGATCCTCGGGTAACGTAAGGAATCCTTCTGGATAACTTGTCTGCAAAGATAAGCTGCTGGTTCAAGAGCTAAAACTTAGCAGTGTCAGTCCTGTATTTCCTATCCTTTCATACGCAATGAAAAATATTATCATGATTAGTAGTCCCACTTATGAAACAAAGTAGCATGATATGTAAAGAGAGAGTTGTGACAGAGGAGGTGTCTTTCTCCAATTTTAATATTTTATCTTTACATGGTAGCATTTTTAATAAGACAGAATGTGAGTAGCATTTTAGTGCTTCTGAAGCAAATAAGAACTTAGAATCTATGTGAACTGTGCTATAAAAAGTGTATTTTTCCTGTGCTCTCGAGACGGTCAATCCAATACTGCTTGTCTTTATTCCTTGAGGAAAGCACTTGGCGGTGGGAGGTTATCCTGTCTGGTTCAATGCATGTCAGAATAACTGATGACGATCCGAGTGTCTCTGTTGCTAGTTCTTCGAGCAGGAGCTCCAGCACGTCCGCGGTCCTCTGTGGCGCCCTTGCTGCCTGTTCATCTAACCTGTCTCGCTCTGCCCTTTTCACCTTGTGTTCCCTCTGAGCACCGAAAGGAGTAACCTATCGAGCTTTTGCTGGAGGATGTTATAAATGAAAATTTAGTGTCTATTCCGTCAGCTTTGTCAACTGGGAGAAGTGGTGTGTGTGTCAGGGCCTGGGAGAAGCTGTCTGCAGAGGCAGGGCACCTGGCTCTAACCTCCCCCAAAGGAGAGCCGGCTCCCCCCGGGGCTGTGTGCAAGCACATCTCAGCTGATGCTGGGAAAGGCGAGGCTTCGCTGCGGCCTGGCAGCCAGGGGCCCAGGCCTCTGTCACGTGAGGCCCTCCCGGGGGTAGAGCTTAGCATGGTGAGAGCCTGCGTTTACCCTGTGCTGTCGAAATAGATCCAGGCCACCACACTGGGCACTGTAAATTGGTGTACGTTGTAAAAAATAATTTGGTCGCTTAGAAGATTTATTGTGGGTTTCCAAAAGCTAGCGGCAGGTTTTACATACAGTGCCATCACCATCCCACGCCCTGTGGTCACTGCTCCTGCGCTCCATGCGACAAGCGGCCCGTGGCAACGTGCCAGGAAAACGGAACTATTTCTCGTTCTCCTTTTTAAAACGTTCAATAAACTTAAAGGGAAGACTAAATACTCTTTTATTCCCCTTTTTGAAATTAATATCATATTTTTGCCATGAACCTTCAGAGGCCTAAAATGATCTTTATTAATTATAAACACCTTTAAAAGGTAGAATAACCAAGTTAGTCTGTAATTCCCAGCTTTAGTGAGGAGGTGGTAGCCTGCCTGATGCAGCTTCAATTTTATATCTTCTCATACATTTTTTTCTAATGTGGACTGTATTAAAAATTCAGAGGTAAATCAGTCCCCATTTGTAGTGAAAAAACTTTAAATGAATACTGGAAATGAAGCTGTATCCTTCAAAAATCATTTCTAAATGGGCAGAATGCTCTACGTGATTACATAAGCAGATTCCTAAGATTGACTCATGAACTAAATCAAATAGCTGCACAAATTGATGGAATATTTTGAACCTCAAGAGCGAACCAGCCTGTAAATGCTGCTTTTAAATATGTCGCCGCCTCTGAGAAAGGCTGCAGTGCAAAGCCCAGTGAGAGTAAATGCCATCGGTAGGGGAAATGCCAAAATAAACGACACGTGTCAGTGCTCACTTCAGACTTATGAATGTAGGGTCTTCTGGAAAAATTTATCATCCCACACTCTGATGCTTCAGAATATTCTCAGAAAAGTTATTTAAAAATTCACCTTTTAATGTAAAAGCAGTTGGGGATACTAAATAGAAATGGTAGGAGCCATTATTCAGCAAAATGTCAGGCCCTGAGTCGGTGGTAAATGTGCAGCCCTCCCGTGTGCAGCAGGGAGGAAAGTAGAACACACATCACTTACCCAGTTACAAAGAGAGATAAAGGAATCTATAAATTTTGCATTTACAAGATCCTGCAACGAAGGCGTTGTAAGTTGCTCTTTCTGGGCACCGCAGGTTCGAGCAGCACAGAGGCTAAGGACAGCTGCAGTGTGGACCCTGGGCCCCCCGGGGACAGCGCTCCGGGGCCGGCTGACAGCTACCTGCTCCCCAACGGGGGCGGGGGCAGCGTCGGCCGGAAGCGGCCCCTGGACGAGGGCAGCAATGGGCATGCCAAGTTCCGCCTGAAGAAGAGGAGGAGGGCGCCGGGGCCCGCCCTGCCCAAGAACGCGCTGATGCAGCTGAACGAGATCAAGCCCGGCCTGCAGTACACGCTGCTGTCCCAGACGGGGCCCGTGCACGCGCCGCTCTTCGTCATCTCCGTGGAGGTGAACGGGCAGGCGTTCGAGGGCTCTGGCCCCACGAAGAAGAAGGCCAAGCTGCAGGCGGCCGAGAAGGCCTTGCGGTCGTTCGTCCAGTTCCCCAACGCCTCCGAGGCCCACCTGGCCATGGGGAGGAGCCTGTCCACCAACACGGACTTCACGTCTGACCAGGCGGACTTCGCCGACGCGCTCTTCAACGGCTTCGAGACCCCGGACAGGTCGGAAGTGCCCTTTTACGTGGGCTCCAACGGTGGCGACGACTCCTTCAGCTCCAGCGGGGACCTCAGCTTGTCAGCGTCCCCCGTGCCCGCCAGCCTCGTCCAGCCGCCCCTCCCGGTCCTGCCCCCGTTCCCCCCGCCCGCCGGGAAGAACCCCGTGATGATCCTGAACGAGCTGCGCCCGGGCCTGAAGTACGACTTCCTCTCGGAGAGCGGGGAGAGCCACGCCAAGAACTTTGTCATGTCCGTGGTTGTGGACGGCCAGTTCTTCGAAGGCTCGGGAAGGAACAAAAAGCTGGCCAAGGCCCGGGCTGCGCAGTCTGCCCTGGCCACCATTTTTAATTTGCACTTGGATCAAACGCCGTCTCGCCAGCCTATCCTCAGCGAGGGCCTCCAGTTACACCTACCCCAGGTGAGGAAAAGTCTGTCACGCTCAGTCATGCTTTACACAGCACTGGGTTTCATTGCCATGTTGACTTTCCATCTCATGCCACTCTGTCCTCACCACGAACAGCCGGCAGTAAGTGTGGCTGCCGGGCAGCCTTCCTAGATTGGGATGGCCGGGTGGCCCCTGGGGAGCTGTCCGAGGCCATCATGACTCAGGGTGGGGACACCGGAGCAGTGCCATCAGCCCTCTCCACGCTGAGCCTCACCCAGAAGGACAGTCCACAGTGCCCTCCCCGTTAGCTGCCCTGTGGGGTGAGGGGTCCCATAGCAGCCTCTGATGATGAGGGGGATGGGGTGCCAGACACCAGAGCCTGCCCAGCCCAGGGTGTTTCCTACGTCTCCCTAGGACTCTGGTCACAAAAGGAGTGAGTCTGGCCATTCAGCTGCTGAAACCCAAGGGCTCCAGCGGGACTGGCTGGCAGTGCATTCCTGAGCCTACAGTGTAGGGACGTGTGTCAGAGGGATAGGGGCGTAGGGGGCCCTTAAGCAAATGCTCCAGGACCCCCCAGGCACCCAGGCCCCTCTGTACCTGGAATTCCCCATGTGGTATTTATACAGGCTCCCTCCTGTCCGGCCCCCTTCCCCCCTAAAGTCAGAGTGAACAGAAGGAAATGCTCGGGTCTCAGATCGGCGTCTGTGACGGAGGAAGACTGAAGGAGAAATGGCACTAGTGTCATCTCCAAACCCTGCCACTCTGAGTAGTTATTGCTCTTTTCTTAGAAATCCCAAGCTCTCTGGTCTACTGTAAAAATCGGTCTTTTAGGGAGAAAACCTGACCCTCTTCTCTGTTTACTCCTTCTTATCACAGTATTGTTCAGTTTGAAGATAAAATATGTAGTGGTTTGATCAGAAAAAGTGAAGGACTCAATATTGATAGATAGTTTGGCCTGGATTCTCTCAGCGGGATCCGAGAATGTCGGCTTCTCTTTTGCCTTTGAACCAGTTAGAGAGGCCTGTGTTCAGTCCTCTGAAATGACCACGGTCCTCAGTTTTAAAAGAGGGAAATTTATTTCATGCTGCCTAAAGAGGCCAGGTTTCGCAGTGCAGACGAGTAACTGAAGGGGAGGCAGAAGGAGGTCTGTGTGTATGCACACACATGTGTGTGCATGTGTGCATGCATGTGTGTGCATTTGCAGCCCGAGCCCCAGGCCGGGCTCAGTGGAGCAGTGACCAGAGGCCCTGGCCTGGGAAGGTGGGGCCTCTCAGCCTCTCTGGGGCGGGTGTCTGGGATCCTATGGGGGTGTGGGTGGGAGGGCCGTCCCAGCCCCACCCGCAACACCTGTGCAGGTTCTGCTGGTGCTGAGCTGCAGGTTCCGGACTTCTGTGGTCTCCAGCCAGGGAGGCCTGGGGGCGTGCAGCTGTATCTGCTTCCCGGTCTCTGCTCACAGTAGCCCCATAGTGTCTCCCAGAGGCCCCTGAGGCCCCGGTAGCCATGTTTTCCTGGAGGATCTGGGGGTGGCTTCGCAGTCAGCCCAGGCCTTGTTTCTGGGCTACGCTGTCTTTCCCCTGAAACTCTCCAATGTGCCTCTAGAGTAGGTGGAAAGCCCAAGAGTAACCCATGCGGGACTTGGGTCAGCCGTCCCTGGTCTTAGGATTGTTTGCCTTCATGGTGTCCATAGTGGCACTAGAGTTTAAAAAGCAGGTGACATGAACCACGTGGTGAGTGCGAAACACCCTGTCAGCAGTGACTTACTAAAGCGGCCGGCCGAGCCTCCGGCCTCCACCCTGAGGGCCGTTCCGGAGGCAGTGCCGCGGGGCCTGCGGTGGTGTGGGTTTGCCGTTTAGGAGCATGTTAGTTTGTCGTTATATCCACCCCCTCGTTTAGAGGGAGAGGTGCTTCATCACCCCTAAAGAATGAGGCAGTGAGCTCTTTAAGGGCGTGGAAGAACGGCCACGAGTGCAAATGCTGGCATCACACAGGGAGTGTGCGCAGAAGTGCCCGGCCTCTGAAAACGTGCAGGTACGCCTCACCTTCTGGGAAACAGAACTCCTCTCTCCTCTGGCTCTCGTTAACCTCTCATGGTGTTTTCCTTCGATGGAAGTTGGAGCGTGTTGTCCTCTATCTGTGGTGCCCTCCCATTGTGTGGTTGCACATCTGTTTCTGTCTGTGCTCTGACTCCCTCCCCTGTGTTCACATCTGTAGCATCAATGCCTCTGCCGAGGTGCCAGGTAAGGCCCGAGGGCCCCGCCTGGACCTTCTGCCCACCCTCCACGTGGCTGGTCTTGAGCATATTCCCGGGGGCTCGCTGGAATTTGCTGGAGCAATGATGGGAGGAAAGCTTTCTGACAACTATGCTTTTTCCAAATAAGCCATCCTTTAGGATGAGTGACTTTTCTATTCTATTTTATTAAGGGGACATTAGCTTTGGCCGTTTGATTGTCAAGACCAGTGTGAGATTAGGGGGATATAGATCCAGTGTGGCTCTTCACACACACACACACACACACACACACACACACACACACACACCAGTTAGCACCATTTCCCAGAACACTATGGGTTTGCTCTATCCACGATAACTCATGAGCCATAAAAATAAGACGTGTCCCAAGTCTAACATGTTGGCTTCTAAGAAGCACTCCCAGGAGGACAGTGCTGTCGGGTCTGGTCACATACAGTGAGGTGTTCCAGGCCTCGCTGAACACCTTCCCTGAGTCCATTCCGCTGTCATTTGAGCTGAGTGACAGCTGCCCACAGGCTCTGCTCAGGGCTGGATTCGGAGGGAGTGACTGAGCCAGGGTGATGGGATAGGATGGTGTTGGAATAAGTGAGACATATCTGATGGGCGGGGCCTTAGAGAGGGCGGTGCTGTGCAGAGCTCACGCTTCTTTAATTTGATCACTTTTAACGGCCTCTTTCTCCTGCCCGAGCTGCACCCTCGGGGAGCCTGGGCAGCAGAGCAGTGGAGGGGGAGGCAGGTGACCCCAGGGAGGCACTCTAGCCCCCTCCTCCTCGGTGTCCTCATCAGAGGGCGGGGCAGCAGGGTGTGCCCCACATGCACAAGCTCGAACTCCCACCAGCCAGGCTCAGGGCTGTCCCTGCCCTCTAGGCCCTGTCAAAAGATTCCAGCCATGGCCTCGCATGCTCCTCGGATGTGTGTTTTGGAGGAAACACGCACACACATGTGCACACTCACACACTTGTTTGCCAGACTTAGTGTGGGATTCTCCAGAAAAGAAGGCATCTGAGCCATCACCCTGGCTTTGGGGGGGCAGGTGCAGGTGCCTAACCCCCTGCTGTGGTCCCCAGGTGTTAGCCGACGCCGTGGCCCGCCTGGTTCTGGATAAGTTCGGTGATCTGACGGAGAACTTCACCTCCCCCCACGCACGCAGGAAGGTTCTTGCTGGAATTGTCATGACAACAGGTAAACATCTTGCTCTATAAAAACCTCTGACAGGAAAATCGTGCTTTCCTTCTTCTTCAGAATGTCTGTCATCTGCAAATGTGGGAACTGTACTTACATATTTTCCCAAATGTTCATCTCTTCAACCTAATTGTTCTCATGTGGAGAAGCACCTTCTGTTAAGGTTGGATTCCCACGATCGTGTGAGAGTGGTCTGGTCTGCGCAGGACACTGCAGGAGACATTAATTCCTGCTTCATGGGAAAGTAGGGCCTATCTGACTTACCCTCAGTGTTCGTGCTGCCAGGTAGGTTTCTGTGTGGCTCGTGGGGGAGAGAGGAAGCTCCAGCCAGAGTTGAAAATCTGGGGGAACGCACGGTTTGGAAGGCAGGAGGAACCCTATTAAATTTGTCTAGAAGGAACCCTTCCCCAGGTCTTCTCCCCACACCCGGGAGTGGGACCTCGGGCTGCATCTCTGTGGTGACTTCTAGGAGCAGGAAGCCACACTGGCCAGTGCCCAGTCTGGTGCGGGGCCCTCTGCTGGCAGCATCCACGGCCTGTGCTGGAGGAAACCCGCCCCCCCCCCCCCACCACCACCGGAGGCCAGGGAGGAGGGCTGGGGATGGCGCATCTGTCTCCGCCAGCCAGGAGAACCCCAGCTCTCTGTGAGGCTGGCTGTGCTGGCCTCCTCTCCCGAGGCAGTTCTCTGTCCCAATGGGGAGAGGACCCGGTTCTGTAATCCTAGCCTTGATCCCCCCCCCTGGCCCTGGAGAATGTGACAACTAGAATCACAAGCTCCTCCTACCACGTGTGAGCTTTGGCACAGCTGAGCATGTGTCTGGGGGCGGATGAAGAACTCTGAACGTTAACGTGGGTTTCGGGTTTTCTCTGATGTTTGTAGTTTCCTCCTCCTCTCTGTGCTCGTACTATTTACGGAACTGAAAGGTGAGCGTCTCAGCTGCTGATGCAGCAGCTCCCTGAGCAGGCTCTGTGGTGTGTGGCTGGTTGTCATCTAGCTCTTCTCACTGCCCGAGGAGAGGCAGGTGCCCGCAGGGCAGCATTTGCACCTCCGCGTGAATTCCACTGCTCAAAGCCACAGTTTACACCTGCGGGCAGGACTGCCAGCACGGGCACCTGGCTCTGACCTCAGATGGCCCGCCTCTGGGTGGCACCGTGTGCAGCTGGTGGTGGTGCAGTTTATCCCTAGTGGCGTCAGGCCTTGGCAGCACATCTGGGGCGTGTGGGCTGTGACAGACTTACCGCAGAGTGGCCGCTCCTCTGGAGGTGCCCGGTGCTGCGGGCTTCCGTCCAGCATGAGGGGGTGACAGGGACTCCTGGCCAGCACACTGTGAACGACTTGTTTTCCTTCTTGTCCCTCCCTCGTCACCTCTTTAGTGCTTTCATATTAATCTTAAGATTAATAACCAGACCACTTACCTGCCTTCACATAGTGCTTCCTCCCTGTATCCATGGGACTGTTCAAGAAAGACTATTCCATTCCCGAGGAGTCACTTCCTCAGGCTCAGAACCTCCACACTGAAGATGAGGGCGGCTGGCTCCCAGCAGGGACACAGAGCTTGTCCTCTTGGAGGCTGCCGTTGGCGGGGTAGGCGTGGGGAGGGAGTGTGCGCTGAGGTCTCTGCCAGGTTCCGTCACTGCGGACGCACGTCAGGCCCTGGGGCGCAGTGGGCACGTGACTGTGACTTAGAGGAACGGTCTCTCTTGTTTTCCAGGCACAGATGTTAAAGATGCCCAGGTGATATGTGTTTCCACGGGAACGAAGTGTATTAACGGCGAGTACATGAGTGACCGTGGCCTCGCTCTGAATGACTGCCACGCAGAGATCATATCTCGGCGGTCCTTGCTCAGGTTCCTTTACACACAGCTTGAGCTGTACCTAAAGTAAGTCTAGTAAGTAAGTAAGCAAAGGAAGCTGTTTTAAAAAGTATTGCCTTCTCCCTTCCCCCCGTCAGAAAACACTGCAAAACTTTCACTCAAAAATTCTCAAAATAGTAACTGTCAGTAACAGTGAGGTTGGATCCCATCTTCCCATGATGCTCAAGCTACAAGTAGAGTTGGCTAAGTTATAGCACACATGCATATACAAACGTACATATGATCACACACGTGTGCACACATGCATAATAGTATCGCCGATTTCAGGGCCGTGCTCTGACCCTGGGCTTTTGTTTCCTGCGGGCTGATATCAGTAGACTCCACTGCCTGTAAACACGGTCGTTTTTATCCCAGTCACTGTGCCTCAAACCAGCCCATCACGTATCCAAACTGCTGCGCTCTGTAAAGCCATCTCTACACATAGTCGTTCTGTTTGGAATCAGAAATGAGAAGGAAAGGGGAAATGCTCGCATTTCGATGACCTGTCCATTGCTGAGTGGCAGGAACTGTGTGAATGACCGTAAACGTGGAAAAGGAAGGCTCCAATTCCAGCTTGTCTTTACCCTGTTGAAACCGCGGGCCTTTGACAGTGTCTGGGAGCTGGGACAGACCGCCTTGTGACTGCACGCGGCTGGAGCACTTACTCTGCAACTTGCTTCCTTTCAGTAGCAAAGAGGATCAAAAGAAGTCCATCTTCCAGAAGTCCGAGCGGGGAGGCTTTCGGCTGAAGGACACCGTCCAGTTCCACCTGTACATCAGCACCTCGCCCTGCGGGGACGCCAGGATCTTCTCACCTCACGAACCAATCCTGGAAGGTACGGCCAGGCGTCTGGGCAGTCAGCGGTTTCTCAATGCGTGGCCATGTGGTAACAAAATAATAGACTTACGTTAATATCCTTCTTCTTCACATGTCAGCCTTGAACGTGGACCTGAGGACTAAATAAAAGCAGGAGGTTTTACTTCTCCATGAATAATTAATGAGGATATTTTAATGAATGA
Source organism: Eptesicus fuscus (assembly GCF_027574615.1). NCBI lineage: Eukaryota > Metazoa > Chordata > Mammalia > Chiroptera > Vespertilionidae > Eptesicus > Eptesicus fuscus. The sequence continues at coordinate 8,940,091 of NC_072475.1, forward strand.
AAATGTTGACTCTAATAAACTGTGGGATTGGAATAGAATGAGGATACCAGGTCAAAATTGATGTCAGCACTTAAATTTGGATAACATACAGGTTGTCACAATCTTTGGGACACCTTGTCTGTCTCTAAATCAGAGATGTACATCCCCTTCCATGTTTCTGATGAACTGTAACTTAGTAAATGTGTGATTATTTGGCTGAACCCCCAGCAGCAGGTTAGACGAGTGAAAAAGGAGACCCTGTTTCCATCACATTGCCCCACCCTTCTCTGCACGTTTCCCACAGATTTCTGTTTTCCACGGATTTGTATCCACCTCTCTCCCTGCAAGCTTAAACGTTATTTGTTCCAAATAGAACATTTGATTGCATTGTTTTTCTTGATTATAAAAGCAACAAAAATCGATTGTGGAAAACTACTAAGTATTTTTTAAATAAGAAAGAAAATTCAAATCGCCCATGTTCATATGACCCAGAGGTAGTCACTGTGTGTGCGTGCTTCCTGTGGGCTTATTTCGGCATCCCTATGGGTTTCCTTAGGAAATTTTTTAAATGGGGGGGGGGGGGCGGAATATAACAAACACCCAAATATCCAACACCTAGAATGAACAAATGTTAGCATTTTGTCCTATTTGCTTCAGTTCCTTTTTAACAATAGAAATCAATCACTTTGGTTAAAATGGAAGCCCTCATTTTCCCCAACCCCTGAGGAGGCCACTTGTGTGAATTTGGTTCATATTATATCCTTCCTGTCCAGTTTTATATACTTACACTGTACATATGTCCTATAGGTATAGAACAACCATAAGCCACATACAGGCGGACTGTGTGCTAAACGTATGGGGTGTAGTTAGATGTGCTTCTCAGTGAGTGAAGCAGATGACTTCCTACCAGTGGCTTCCTTCTCCCCTTTCTCTCTTAGAACCAGCAGACAGACACCCGAATCGCAAAGCCAGGGGGCAGCTGCGGACGAAAATAGAATCTGGTGAGGGGACGATCCCCGTGCGCTCAAATGCGAGCATCCAGACGTGGGACGGGGTGCTGCAGGGGGAGAGGCTGCTCACCATGTCCTGCAGCGACAAGATGGCACGGTAAGGCCATGGAGCACCCACTGCGCCAGACTCAGCCCTGCTGGTTCCTGGGTACCCCCCACTGTGCCCCTGCAGGCACCTGACCCTACCCACTGCGCCAGACTCACCCTGCTGGTTCCTGGGTACCCCCCACTGTGCCTCTGCAGGCACCTGACCCTCCCCACTGCACCAGACTCACCCCTGCTGGTTCCTGGGTACCCCCCACTGTGCCCCTGCGGGCACCTGACCCTCCCCACTGCGCCAGACTCACCCCTGCTGGTTCCTGGGTACCCCCCACTGTGCCTCTGCAGGCACCTGACCCTCCCCACTGCACCAGACTCACCCCTGCTGGTTCCTGGGTACCCCCCACTGTGCCCTTGTGGGCACCTGACCTTCCTCCTACACTATTTACCCACTTTCAAAACGGTTTTGTTTTGGTCCCACTCCCCACTCCCCACTTCAGTGTTTCAGTGTTCCCCACATTCTTTGAAGGATAATGGCTCTTGGGGGGGCGCTCCGGGACCCTTCGAGGGGGTGAAGGTGGGCCTTTACCCAGGAGGCTCCAGGCTGTCACTCATCAAAACAACCATCTCGCCCTTTATTATTATTGTTATACTAGAGGCCCGGTGCATGAAAATTCATGCACTGGAAGAGGGGGTCCCTCAGCCCGGCCTGCCCCCTCTCACAGTCTGGGAGCCCTCAGGGGATGTCCTACTGACAGCTTAGGCCTGCTTCCCTCTGCAGGAGGCAACTGGGCAATCAGGGGAAGGCGCTGCCCCCATTACCCCACCACGGCTGCCTGCCCTGCCTGCCCTCGGCCCTCGCAGCCACCGCGGCTTTATCTGGAAGGACGTTTGGCTGCCCAGTCTAATTAGCATATTATGGTCTTATTATTATAGATGTGGGCTTCTGGGGTGAACTGATGTGTTTCACTGTGATCTTTTAAAACGATTTGCTCCCAGAGAAAGCAAAGAGGTTCCTCATTCATCATAGATGCACTTTAATGGTCATATTTACTATTCAGTTAGTATTTGGAATGATTGGTATTTACATTTTAAAAATAATGTGACACCCCTCACAGCATTGTGCTCTGAGCACCGAGAGCACCCCCTCATGGGGAGGGGAGGCTGGGTGCTGCAAACACCCTGAGTTTGCCTTCCCCTGAGAAGTGTTATTCTTTCAGGAGCCTGTATCCCAGGTGGATTTAAAAAACCCATTTCTTCAGATGCTGGTCTCAGTTCTCATAGTTTTGTATCTTTTAACAAATGTTTATTTGAAAAAAGTAACATGGGCAGATGGCACAAAGTTCAATGGTAGAAAAGCATGTAAAATAAAATCTCCTCCCCTCAGAGCGTTCCACAGCCCATGTGCTTGGGTCCTGACTGCCCTCCTGACAGCTGTCAGAGCCGACGCATGTGCATGTACATCTTGTCTGTTGTTTGTAAGCGTGGTCTTGACTTTCTCTAATGGTCATGTCAGGGAACCTAGGGGACCCGGAGCTAAATTAATCGTACACTGTGGCCCATTCCCACCCAGCAAGGTGCCCACATGATGTGTTTACTAATCACATGCCCTTTGTATTCGCTGTCCATACCGTTTCTGTGTGTGACTGTGTGTCCATGTCCTTGAAAAATAGGTGTATGTTGTTGGTTTACAGATTTGGCATTGTGCTTCAAATCCCATTCTGTACCCCGTATTTTCATTCACCCCGCGTCTGGGGGACTCTCCCTGATGCCGTCATGTCCAGCCCGTTGACTCCTGCATCATAGTCGTGGCCATGTTATGTCCTTCTCCTCGTGATGGACACATGGATTTCCTCGAGCTCCCCATGCAGCCTTGAGACCCCGTAAGCAGCTCGTTATAGGCCATGGTATCCAGGGGTTCCTCACACAGCACTATCAGGTTTACCTAATGGCCCTCCAGCTGCACGCACACCGGCAGTGCCGAGGTTAGCTGCCCACACTCCTGATGCTGTCTCCGGGTTTCTGTTTGTTTCTCCTCTCACTGGGCGGGTTGAGCATCTCCTCAACCCCCATCTTGCTCCTGTGAATTCCCTGTGTGTATCCTGGCCATTGTGTCTTGGACCTCATGCCTTTTTCATCTTGATTTGCAAAAGTTCCTTTTGTAGTTTGTAATCCTTAACAGTGTGAGACGATTCAGTGCCTCCTCCAAGTCCAAGTCCCTCTTAACTTTCCATCCTTTTCAGAATAGAAACCCCTAATTTTGTTGTAATCTTATCCATTAATCTGTCACCCTGTGATTTGTACTTTTAGGATCTTATTTAAGAAATCCCTCCTCAAATTAAGGGCATAAAAATATTCTGCTGTCCTTCTTTCTAAGACCTTTATAATTTCATTTTCACATTTATGCCTTTAACACTTTTATATTGTAATTTAGTTTTATTTTAATACAGGGGGTCAGCTTTCCCACTCCCTTCTATTGAATAACCTATATTTTCTCCCTGATTTGAGAAGGCACCTGTTATATACTGAGCTCCCTCACAGGATGGGTCTATTTCTAGACTCTAGATTCTTTTTTTTTTTTTAATTTAACGAGCTCCATCTTGATATTTATGCTTTTTCTCAAAGATCACAATAGATTCTGACTTCTTATCTGCCCTTCTGGGGTTTCTAAAATCACCCAACTAGGCAGTGTCCACTAACCCTATGCCTACAGGTTGGCTGCAATTATTCTTATAAGGACTAGGACAAGGTCTTCTTTTTTTCATATCCACTACAGAAGCCAGCACAAATGTTAACAAAGCTTTTATTTTTTTATTTTTATTTTTTTTAATATATTTTATTGATTTTTTACAGAAAGGAAGAGAGAGGGATAGAGAATTAGAAACATTGATGAGAGAGAAACATCGATCAGCTGTCTCATGCACACCCCCTACTGGGGATGTGCCCGCAACCAAGGTACATGCCCTTGACCGGAATCGAACCTGGGACCCTTGAGTCTGCAGGCCGACGCTCTATCCACTGAGCCAAACCGGTTTCGGCTAGACTCTAGATTCTTTATCAGTTTACCAGAGGCCTGGTGCATGAATTTGTGCATGGGTGGGGTTCCTTGGCCTGGCTGGCGATTGGGGCTGATTTGGGTCATCTTGCCCAGTCCCAATCGGGCCAATCAGTGCCAGCCAGGGTGGAAGGAACTGCAGGAGGTTGGCTGTGGGAGTGCAATGACCACCAGGGGGCAGCTCCTGCATTGAGTGTCTGCCTCCTCGTGGTCAGTGTACATCATAGTGACCAGTCGTTTGGTCGACCAGTCCTAACAGTCACTTAGGCTTTTATATATATATAGATTATTCTGACATTTTAATAGTTTAAAGATCTGGTGGGATAAAACTGCCATTCTTTACTCATTTTTTTTTCAAACTTTTGGTAGCCTTTTATGAACCTCTGTTCTTCTGTACGTATTTTAGAGTCAGCTTGTCAAGTGTCTCCCAATGTCTTGCTGAGATTTCATATAGAACTGCATTGAACTTATGGACTGAGTTGGAAGGAATTGATATGAAGTTAAATCAGTCCACCCATGAATATTTTATATCTCTCTCCATATTTAAAATATTTCCTTTACAGCAGTTATAGTTTTTCACAAAAATGTCAGGCAGTTTTTAACAGATTAATTCCCAGAACTTTATACTTTCTGTGTTAGTGGGATGATTATCTTGTTATCTGCTATATAATCTGTGTAATTATTGGTGGCATCACTGACCTATTATAATTGTGGTAAAACACATAATGGAAAACTACTGTCCTATACATTTCTTTAGATTCATAACAAAATTAAGACAAAGGTACAGGGATTCACATATGCCCTCTACCCGCCTCCGCCCTGCACCGCCTCCCCCAATTACCCATCCCCCACCAGAGGGCACATGGTTACAATGGATGAACCTACACTGACACATTACGTTAGGGTCACTCTTGGTGGTGCACATTCTGTGGATTTGGACAAATGTATAATGACACGTGTCCAACTTTCTTTGTAATGTCAAAAACTAGAAGCAATCCAAGTGGCAGCAGTAGTACAGGGGTGGCCAAATGATGCTTCTCCATGCAGTGGAGCACCACTCAGGCAAATAATAATAAACAATGAGGCACATGCAGCCTGGGAAAATCTCAATTATTCAGAGTAGAGGAAACCATATCCTAAAAAGTATGTAAATTTCTAGAACATGCAAACTGGTCTATCTACAGTGACAGAAGCAGATCAGTGGTTGCCCGGGGCGGGGGTGGGAGTGGGTGGGGGCGGGGACCAGAGTAAGAGGGACAGTGAGGAAGGAATGGAACAAGGTGAACAAGGTATGAGCAAGGTGCAGGGGGTGATGGTCTCCTGGGTAGAGGCACATGTCCAACTTACCGAATCGTATGCTTCAACATATACAATACCGTATAGCGCATGCCAGTTATACCTCAGGGCTCACAGGAGGAATCGCGGTGGGAACTAGAAAATGACTGTAGGTAAATGACAAAAGCATCACAGCGGTCGGCTGGAAAGAGAACAACAGAACAAACCCAGCCGAGGAGAAGGAAGAAACAAAGGTGCCCCGTGAGCAGTGACCCCCCCGGGGTTAGGTCTCTGAACAGGACATGAAATCACAGAACTCGGGCAGCTTCGACCGAGAGCAACGATAGAAGGACGGCCAGACTGTGTTAGGATGGAAGAGGACAGCCAGGGATGCGGGGGAGCTGAAATACGCTGCGGGCAGTTACAGGGGAGACGTGGGCATCTTCGTACAGGTGTTGCAACACGGAGATGAAATTTTAAATGTTCAGAAAAGTGTACACTTCTAAAGCTGACTCAAGCGTAGACAGAAGTTTGGAATAGAGTTTACAGCCATTAAAACATTTAGCCAGTCACCCTTCCCCACTCACCTCCAGGAAAGAAAGAAATTGAAGAACATCAGAGAAAGGAGGCAGATGGAGGGAGAGGCAGCCGCTCACCCAGACGGGCCTGATGTGAGGTCCCCACATCCTTGGGGCCATAACCCCTGCCTCCTATCATCTTCTCTCGAGATTAGAAGAGTAGGGAAAGGTGGACTCCCAGATCATATTGTGGGGTTACTGTCGCCTCTCTCTCCAGGCCAGACAGTGACACTAAGGAAAACAAGATGACGAGCTGTCCTCAATTATAAAACACGCATATACACACAAGTGTAGCAAACCAAACCCAGGGATGTCTTTTTAATGTTTTTTTTTATTATTGATGTTAGAGATCCCCCGCAGTGGAAGGAGGAAAGACAGGTGGTTGGGAGGCAGCTGGGCAAACCCCCAGCCCACTCACGGGGGGCCGACTGGAATAGGCGGGTCGAAGGGAGGGGATGTGGGGTGGCAGCCAGTCTCTGCTATACTTGGGGCTCACGGAGGAGACGAACTGGTTAACAGATTGTCCTGGGACAATAGTCTGTCTACAGGAACCAAGACAAGCAAGCCCTCCATACAGCACGCAAAGCACACCCCAACCCTAAGGCCCTGGGGTGAAAAGGGGCACCTGGCAGTTTTTATGGCTTCCACTCAGCAGGATTCTTAAACGAGGCACAGAAAGCCCAAATCATAAAGCTAACATGAATACGTTCGACTGAATGGAAATTTTAGAACTTACTTACCAAAACCCCCAGTTGGGAGAAACGCCATGGGAGTAGTTTCTGGTTCACATAGTCAGCAAGTGAGAACCCAGCTTGTAAAGCCAGCCCTACAGCTCCGCCATCATACAGGGCATGGCTGGAAGGGCGTGGCTGGAGGTCCTGGGAATGTTCTGTGTCTCGTTGAAACGGGGTCACACACAGGCACGTAAGAGTGAAAATTCACAGATGTGCGCCCCTGTGATCTGTGCCTTTCCCTGTATACCGTGACACATCACCACAGGGAAAAGCAAAAACAGGACCGTGGTCATGCCCACTCCGCCCAGCCCCTCTGAAACCAGGCATCCGGGTCCCACACCACACACTCCAGTCCTACAAGCCAAGCCCATTCAGATGTCACCTGGGGTCAGCACAGCCCCCAGAGGTGACGGGACAGTCTGATGAGACTGCCCAGGTACTCACCCTTCTGTCTGACGTGGCTGCAAGTTGGGGTTCCCTCACCCCCTCTTCAGGCTCAGTAACTTGCTAGAACAGCTCATAGAACTCAGGGACTACAGTTACTTAGTTTACCATCTTATTGTAAAGGATACAAGTCAGGAACAGCCTCATGAAAGAGATGCCTGGGGAGGATGGGGTGCAAGGATCTCCGTGCTCTCTGTCCCCCCTTTCCCACCTGATGGGTTCACCAAGCTGTTGGGTTTTATGCAGATCTATGTCACATAGCCATGATTGATTATATCATTGATTATTGGTGATCCGTTTGACCCCCAGTTCCTCTCCCCACACCCTCTAATTATGTAGTCAGTTTCCCTGGCAGCTGGCCCCCATCCTCCTAGAGTCACCTCATTTTTGTAAACTCGGGTGTGGTTGAAAGGGGCTTAATAGTCAGTGCCACACCGACAGATGGCCATGCTTACAACCGGAACAGCCGTGGCCCAGAAACAGCGTGGCGGCCAGAACGCTGCCCGCTGGCTGCAGTCCTCCTGTCCTGTCCTGAGGGAATGAAATGAACAGTCACCCGAGTGGCCGTCATGGATGGGAGGCAGTGGGCAGGTGCTGATGAGGTGTCCTGTGTCCCTCACAGGGGACAGAGCGGTGTCCCGTAGGTCCCAGCCTGCGGGGCAGGACCTGGGCCAGGGGCAGAGGGCAGGCGTAGGAGTGAGGCCGCAGTGGGCTGGGGGTGGGGAGGGAGGTGCAGAGCTACCGCTGGGGTCACCAGGCGCTGTCTGGTGGGTCGGTGGGCAGTTTGGCTGAAGGCAGCCACGACCCCTCTCGAGGCTGAATGGGTCACAGTGACGAGAGTGGGGTTAACCATCTCATGGCGTCAGCTGAGCTGTGAGAAGGCGCCAGGGTCTCCAGTCTGATGACCTGGCCTCTGTGCTCTGGACTGCATGGAGCTGTGGGAGGAAGCAAAGACCACCCCCTGAGGGCAGACAGTTTGGTTATTCAGAGCTGCTGTGGCGGGGGCGGGGGGTGGGGGGGGGGCGGGGGGGCACCCCCACTGTGTGGGCAGACCGGGCGGGACAGCTCCACGGGACCAGGGAGGCTCAGGTGTGTCCCATGGAGGTTGGGGCTCACTCGCCAGAAGTGGGGCTGCCTCTGGTGGGGGGAAGACTGGGCTTTCTCTGAGGACCCCAAGTTGGAAGCAGGGACAATAGTTAGGGCAGCTGACCAGGTCCTGACCGTCTGGGCCAGGTGCCGTGGAGGCTGCAGTTGGGTCAGAGCTCTCCTGTGACAACTGGTCTGGCCACTGGCCGCTTGCACACTCGGCCTCTCAGAACTGGGCCAGGCACTTCACGGATCCAGGGACTCACAGGCATGGCAGCGCTCTGAACCCTGTCCTCTGAGAAATGACAGAAGGAAGGTGAGAGAGAAAGCGGCCTGGGCAGCGAGCACAGCGGCCGAGTGAGCACTCAGCACCTGGTGGTTCTTCCAGTGTCACTCAAGCAAGTGTCACCAGCAAACTGCTATGAACCCTGCACCCTCCCCGGGGTGGGGGCCGCAGGGAGGGGTCTGACACTTGGCAACCACCTGCCGAGTTTCCTGTCTTCACCAGGTTCACTGGGGACGTTTGACAGCTTAGAGCCTGGCTGCAGCGACACATGTCCCTTGGCCATCACTGGGCGCCTCTCATCCATTACTGAACCCCTCGGCCATCACTGAACCCCTCGGCCATCACTGGGCCCCTCCGCCATCACTGAACCCCTCAGCCATCACTGGGCCCCTCGGCCATCACTGAGCACTGAGCCCCTCGGCCATCACTGAGCCCCTCGGCCATCACTGGGCCCCTCCGCCATCACTGGGCCCCTCGGCCATCACTGAACCCCTCGGCCATCACTGAGCTCCTCGGCCATCACTGAACCCCTCGGCCATCACTGAACCCCTCAGCCATCACTGAACCCCTCGGCCATCACTGAGCTCCTCGGCCATCACTGAACCCCTCGGCCATCACTGAACCCCTCGGCCATCACTGAACCCCTCGGCCATCACTGAGCTCCTCGGCCATCACTGAACCCCTCGGCCATCACTGGCCCCTTGGCCATCACTGGGCATTTTTGCTCCTGGTGAAGTTCGGTCCTGGCTGTCCTTTGTGAGGCTCGGGGGTGGAGCCTGTCAGCAGAGCGGCAGTGTGCACACCGCTTCCACCAGGGCCTCCACAGAGCAATCCGGAGCTCCTGGAACTCTTTTGAAGCATGTGTCCGAATTAACGACTCATAACAAACGGAGCTTTCTGCAGCATCAGTGTTTTAAAGTGGGCCCAGGAGGTGGAATTCTGCCTAAAGATGGCCTGAATTTGCACAGAAAGGGTGCCCTGTGGTTTTGGTAAGCAGCCAGTCATGCCCTGCTTTTCCTTGTAAGATAGGAAACCTGTGTTTTAATTGTGTTTTAGAAGGTGGGAGAGGTAGGAATTGGAGGGTTTGCCTGCTCAGCACCTGCTTATGGACCTTCATGTACCTGGTGCACAGTTTAAGCTGGAACAGATCAGGGAGTTAAATAGAGCCCTTCCCCAGGAGCTTACATACTGGTAGGGGAGGGGAGACAAAAAAATAGACCCACAAGTAACACAGGAGGGGCTGGTACAGGGCACCAAGCGGGACTTCCCACAGAGACATCGATGGGGACCGTGGTCAGGGGGCTGTTCAAGCGCCATGGGGCCATGTTCTGGGATGAAGGACCTGAGGGAAGGGCTCTGGAGGGAGCAGCAGGACCCTGGTGGCCCCAGCTGAGCGTGGGAGGCACCGAGGCTGGAGGGGTCAGGGAGGAGGAGCTGGGTCGGACCAGCTGGCGGCTGTGGGAATGATGGCCTTTTCTCGGAGAAGATGAGAGTGTTGGCAAGATGATGAGGGTTTTGTGCAAGGGAGTGACCTTGTCTGACCTGCATTTTCACAGGTCAGGCAGCTGCTGTTGGGGATGGGCGCTAGGGTGGGGGCCGTGGGGGATGTAGGAAAGGATGAAGCAGTGGAGTCGGGGCTGTGCCCCAGCAGAGGTGGCTTCTGGATCCGTGAGAAAGGAGGTCTCTTGCAGTGACAGGGACAAGGAGCGAGTTTGGCCTGAGTGTGGGACATGGAGCTGGGTGGGCCAGGATTTAGGGCTGTTCCCAGCTCGGACCATGCGGCACCTCCCACCCTCCTGGAAGGCCGGAGATACGGCAGAGCCTGTGGCCAGTGGAGAGAGTGGACACAGGGAAAGGGGACAGGGGAGCACTCACGTTTCTAAATTTTGCTGCCCCCACTCATCTCTGACCTGCGCTGCAGAGGCGCTGTCCTACGGCCACCACCTGGCTGCCGTCCCACCAGACCTTCCCCACAGTGCTGGCAGCTCACCTCCAGAAAGGACCCTCTCGGAAAAGCACTTCCATTAAATTGGGTGGCCCCACCCCTCCCTGGAAGGCCTTCAGGAGCTCCCCACCCTGCAGACAGCCAGGGCCTGTGGAGGCTGCTCAGGCCTGTCCCTGCCCTGTCCCCGCCCTGGCCCGGGCCTGTCCCCCGCTGGGTCTGGGTGGTGGCTCGTTCCCTCTGCCTCACTCCCGCTCTGGGGCCGAGTTCAGGGTCACCTCCTCTGAGCCTTCCCTGAAGCCAGCACCCCTCTTCTGCTCTGTCGTGGAACCCTTCTCTCCCTCAAATGCATTTCAGCTCAACTTAAAAAAAAAATTTCTTTATTGATTAAGGTATCACATATTTGTCCTCATTCCCCCATTCCCATCCCACACCCCTCCCCACGCATGTCCCTACCCCCCTGTTGTCCTTGACCACTGGTTAGACTCATATGTATGCACACAAGTCCTTTGGTTGATCACTCCTCTTTACCCCCACCCTCCTCTACCCTCCCTCTGAGGTCCGACAGTCTGATCCATGCCTCCTTGTCTCTGGGTCTGTTCTTGTTCATCAGTCTATGTTGTTCATCATTTCCCCTAGATGAGTGAGGTCATGTCCTACTAGAAATACACTTATAAGAACTGAAAATGAGACAAGCAATAATGGTTATGCTGAAAGGCATGTGAATCAGTCTGTAGTGAGTTTCTTTCTTTGCCAACAGTTCTTTTGAGACCCGATTTCAATGTCAAACAGTTCCTTATGTGTACATGTCAGCAATGATATTTCAGTTCTGGATGGTGGACAAATGGTGGTAATGCAGGTCTGACCCTCTCTGGTTTGGTCCTGGGCAACCTGCAGTGACACAGCTGCTGACTGCTAGTATGGCAAGGCGACGTCAGCGTCTTCCATCTCTGGACTGCTCTTCTGTCTTCATGGCTGGAGTAGTCCTGTCAATTCCTCTCTGTTGCCGGAATCCACATGGTCTCGGAGTTGTTTTCTATAAATTTGACTTGGGATCCTTTTTCATTTTTTGCCCAAATGATTTTCCTCTGGCTTGTTTTGACACCATGTATGTTTTTCATGGGTGTCTTGCTGTTAGCATTACAATTAATTTTCTAAAGTACAAATTTTCTAGATGTAATTTACTTACAGGATATTTTTCCTTACATGATATTCTTCTACTATCCCCCCTTTTTTTGATTTAAATATTAGGAGACTTTTGAAAGTTTTATAATGTAGTCTTGATAGCTTTTAAATTTTAATTTTTTGCATTATAATATGACTGCTTTAGGTTCATTACATGTTACGCAATTTTATCATGAGATGAACTACCAATAAAAATTTTAGTTAACACTTTAGGAACTGCTTTTTGTCCAGCACAATTAATTTTTCTAGAATATTCGCTTATTTCAATTAGCCAATTTAAATTAGCCTGAAAACTTGACTACTATTTTACTGTCAAATTTATTACTCTAACAACAATCTTATTTTACCCTGTAAATATTAGTGGAAAGGATTATTTGCCTTCTGGAGTAGGCCCTGAGCATTCCTGGTGGTAGGCTGAATTTAGATATCAAAAACCCACTTCCCCACTCCATGGGTACAAGACAACTCAAACAAGTCTTGTTGGAGTGAGAGGGCAGCTGCTGTTGGGCAAGTCTCTGTTTGTTACCTGGGTCCCGATTTGAGCTGGGCATGGGACGTTAAGCAGCCATGGGGGCAGGAGACTTCCCTCAGAAGGGGTGAGGGTTCAGGCCCCTGCAAAGTTGGGGGGGTGAGGGTCTGTGCCCCACCTCTGTTGACCCCCAAGTTCTCTCCTGATGGCCCCTCTGCGACTGTACCTGTCTTAGGTTGTTCCTTCCCTGTGGAGTCTTACCCGTCTCTGGCTAACCAGCCATCTTCCGTGGCCAAGCAGGGTGATGTGAGTTTCAGTTCTGTCTCCTTGGTAGCCTATGCCCCTGTGGCCTGCCCAGCCTTGGGATCCCCTCTCAGCTCAACTTTTAATTCTTGATTCATGGGTTTGCCTTTTTACTGCTTGTCCCTGACCAGATAGCCCCGGGCTCAGGACCGTGTGGGCTGTGTCGTGGGCCCCATGGACGAGGCCAGCACTGAGGGTGCGGACTCCCCGGGCTGTGGAGTGTTTCTCCTGTTGGGGCTCAGAGAGAGAGCAGCGGCGTGTTTGAGGGATGGTGTCTGAGTTAGAGCTCAAACGAACGCCTGGATGTCAGCGATGTGAATGACTGGTTCAGTGAGGGTCCTGCAGTCAGTCCCAGTGCAGTTCCAGTGTCGCCGCTGCTGTGACTGGCAGGGCAGGCTCAGCGACCAGTGGGCGGCGGGGAGCGCACACCTCCTCCCGGGGCGTGGCTGGTTCTCGCCTCCGAGTGTGAAAAGGAACCTGAGTCAGAGGTGTCGCCAAGGACCAGGAAAATGACCGTTGAATGGTTTTAAGGACTCCAGAGAGATCATTTCTATTGGAAGTGATAACATATTCACTTTCCCTTTTGATTTTTCTCACAAGAAACTTGTCTCTTGGATACCTTGCTAGAACTAACCTTCAGTAAGCGTGTCATCATGGCAAAAGGTCATTTTACAGCTAAAATTATTTTTAAGTATCTTTTTCTCTTTAACACTCTAAACTGCTAAGTCGGTTATTTCTAGCTGCTCTCCTTTTAATTGGCCGACATCGTGCAGAATTAACGACATCTGCACACGCAGGCAGGTGGGCGTCAGGTCTGCGGCAGACGCTGCGCCCGCTGAGGCCCGGTCCCTCTGCCTGCAGGTGGAACGTGGTGGGCATCCAGGGCTCCCTGCTCAGCATCTTCGTGGAGCCGATTTACTTCTCGAGCATCATCTTGGGCAGCCTGTACCACGGGGACCACCTCTCCAGAGCCATGTACCAGCGGATCTCGAACATCGAAGACCTGCCCCCTCTCTACACCCTCAACAAGCCTCTGCTCAGTGGCAAGTATCCCATCGTGACCTCACCTCTTCCACATGAACTCGTGTGCAGTGTCCACGTTCATGTGGATAAAAGCACCACAGGGAAGCTGCTTGTGGAGTAGCTTTTCCTCGGGGGACAGTCTGGCCACTGAAGGGGGGAGGGGGCTGTTAACATGAGTCCTGGGGCCAGGTTATCTCTTACCGATGAAAACCTCACCAATTTGTAAAGGATCGACAGCCCAGATGTGGCACCTCTGCGTCTGTCTTTCAGACGTATGCATTTAGGCCCTGTCTCCACGGAGAGACTAAGAGATGCTGTGGGAATTGCACACATCGGCTGTCTGAGGTCCAGCTGTGCTGGCCACCAGCATGTGTGGTCACGCTGCCGAGCTGCCCCGCAGAGCCAGCCCCCGGGCAGGTGGCAGCCTGACCTGGCTCCTCGCACCCAGCTTGCTCTTAGGAGGTTGGTCATGTCATTGAAATGTGCCCTTGACACATGGGTGTGTCAGGGATGTGATTGTGTGGACCAGTACAAGCCCACGTGTCAGTGATCCTGGCGCTTGTCCTGTACGCCCACTGTTACTGGTTTGTTGGTTTTCTCTTAGAGTTTCAGTGGCTATCAGCAAAGTGAACAAGAGCTTTTGAATTCAAGGGTCCAAACTTCTCAGTTCACCCCTATTTTAAAAGACACAGGTGTTTTTTATCCTGCTGAAAATATCATTTTACTTACCTTTTAAGCTCAGAACTAAAACCATAGCCTGAACTCCCCGCGTTTCCTGGTGTGTGCGCGCTGGCCGCAGGGTGCGGTAACAGACTGAAGCCGTGTGGTACCGAAAGCACGGCTCGCATACCACAGCGCTTACGCACGAGTGGGGCGCACAGGTTGTCTCAGATAAAATGTTACAGCTCCCTAACCTTAGCCATTATTTTTTTAAGGAAAAGTAGAGTCTGATAAAACAATTGTGGGGAAGTTGAAACGGTAGCATCCACCCCCATGGAGCTTCCTGGAAGTTGTGAAGTGTCGTTGTGTTGGCGTACGGCTGTCCGTGCAGCAGAGGGTTAAGTTTTCCCTGTTTACTCCCTGTTCTGCGTTTGAGTACTGGGCTTCATGTTGGCTGTCACTCATCTCCTGGATCCACAGACACTGAAACACTGTGTGGAGCACGTGGCACACAGGCGCTGCTCGGAGCAGCTGCTCATCGGTGTCTTGATGAGTCTAAGCTACATCAAGTCCAAAGCAGAGTCTCAGAGGACACGATCATTTTCTAAAGGAATATTCTAAGATACTGAAATGAGAGCTCATTTATAAAAGTCAGGTTATTTTTATCAGATCAGATGTACATGAAGTGCATGAATGGCTATAAAAAGATATTGAAAAGTAGCCTTTGCAAGACAGAGGCCTTAAATCCATCAGTGCATTCTACATGTTTGAAAAAATATGAAATATATAGCAAAATAAAAGAACCGCTCTTCATTCTCCTGTCTCCAGTATCACCTCCAACCCCAAAGCCTGAGGCCCCCAGCCATGGGGTTAGGGCCATGCTAAGCCCACCCAGCCGGCAGCCAGAGCCTGAGGCAGAGCCGAGGCTGGCTGCTGTAGCTCCACTCTGTTGGCAGGTTTGTGCCTCAGTTTCTCCCTCTGCCTCGTGATGGGAACAGACCAGGGGCCTCCATGATCCTTCTGGACGAGTGTTAGAGTTCTGTGAAGAACAGAGACAACACTCAGGTTTCGGCAGCAGAATGTTTCTCCAATGCTGAGCCAGTGGCAGCAGCATTCTGGTGTCAGGCATTTTGATAAAGTGATAATGTTTAGATCTTCAAGGATAAAGAAGATCTGTCTCCATTGTATATTTTTGGAGTAAAAATGTAAGGATACTCTAGCAAAATGAAGCAGACATACCTCTAAGAAAGAAAATAGTGGGATTCAATTATCTTATAAATCAACAATATGATGACAGGATAACTCAGCAGCAAGCCTATTTCGAACAGAGAACCATGTCAGAACTCAAAAAATGATGTCTTTCAGAAGAAAGTGAATATATTTTCACAAAAAAACTGAGAAGCTGAATGGACTTTCAAAGGTGAAGGGAGATGCTTCTTTTATGAACAACAAAACACAAAGGCGATGGGAACTCCTGGAAACCCAAAGAGCTGTTCAGGAAAGAAGCGGTTCTGTATAAACCACAGTAAACTAAGGTCTGTTATGATTAGTTTCTGCATCATCCTGGCTGGCCACAGCTACCCAGAGTACTTGTTCTTTCTGGGGGTGTCAGGAGGGTGTTTGCAGGTGAGGTCAGCATTTGATAGGTGGATTCAGTAAAGCAGACTGCTTCCCCAGTGTGGGTCCACCATATTGAATCCCCTGAGGCCCGCATTCAAGTTCATCCCTTTTTCCTGCCTGGCTGATTGAGCTGGGACGACTCACCTCACCTTCTCCTGTTGGCTGGGACTCACACCGCCGGCCCCCTGGTTCTCTGCCTTTGGACTCAGACGGAGCTACACCACCAGCTGTCCTGGGTCTCCAGCTCACAGCCGGCAGGTCGTGGGACTTCTCTAACCCTAACCCTCCGCAACCTGGGGAGCCAAGCCCTCGTCATAACTCTCCACATACCCTACGGTTCTGTCTCACTGGGGGCCCTGCCTGACACGGGTGTGATGTAGAGCAATCGCTGGAAGTGGAGACAGAGGCTCCATTTGAAGTTGGTCTCCTTTAAAGGTAACAGACTTGATAACGAATTAACACTTTTCTCTCCAGTCCGTCATGCTGCTCAGCTCCGCAGTGCATCACGTGGTCACTGCTCTGAGTAATTGAATCAAAACTACCTGTACAGGTTACTTTGACTGCACTGCACTGAAACTACACATTGGCTCCAAAGGGAGAGTATGAAAGGCCAAGCGCCTGGCCACGAGGAAGTGGGACTCGTCAGTAACTCAGATCAGAGAGAAACCGGACCGAGCTAGTTTCTTAGAACACACGTCAGAAGTGACAAGTAGAGCCACAGGGACACTTTGCAGAATCGTGGCCTTGAGTGGATGAGTGTAAATAAATGAATGAAGCATTGGTCCTAGAAATGGTTGAAATGTGGTAAGAAGACATGTTAGGAAGTTGGTTCTTGCATGAGGTATAGGGCGTGCGAGGCGGGGTGGGGCCGGTTTCAGGGCCTGAGCTCTAGGGCCGGGTGTCATCCAATGAGGAGCACCCAGCACGACTTGGTGGGACCCTGAGCTACACAGCGGCTTGCCGTCTGTGTGCAGGCTGCCCGGCTGCCGGCTCTGTTGCCCTGGGGAGTCAGAAGGGTGTGAAGTTGAGGTTTTAGGCTCTGTGGACCTTCAGCCCGCCTCCCAGCGGACAGTGGATCCCTGGGCAGTGGGAGGTAACATGGGCCCACCTGGTCCCACTCACCTGTCGTGTGGGGCTCCGTGCCACCTTGCCTGTCTCTCCCTCTCAGGCATCAGCAACGCAGAAGCGCGGCAGCCGGGGAAGGCACCCAACTTCAGCGTCAACTGGACGGTGGGCGACTCGGCCATCGAGGTCATCAACTCCACGACGGGCAAGGACGAGCTCGGCCGAGCGTCACGCCTGTGTAAGCACGCGTTGTACTGTCGCTGGATGCGTGTGCACGGCAAGGTACTGAGGCGCCCCCGCGGCGACGGCCGCCCCACTCCCCACCGCTTGTCCGTCCTGTCACAGCCCCGCCCCGTCCACACGACCCTCCCGAGCCTGTTCCTTCTGGTGGTGTTCAGCCCGAGGTCTGGCCCTGGCTCTTCAAACTAACGCGGCTCAGCTCAGAGGCAGCTTCCCTTCTCGCCCTCCTGCTGGGACCTGTCACCTCAGACGAAGAGCCGGGCGCCCGCAGGACGGGCATTGCTGGGCTCAGTCAAACCCGCCAGGAAGGACTTCAGACCTTTTTCCTGCACTAGCAGCAGCCGGACCCTTTCCCCCAAATAAGCCCCGATTTAGCAAATCTGTATACTAGCTAGTTTTCACTGACTTGTGAGTCAGGCCTCTAGTGTGGGTTTGTTATGAAGCTGGCTTAGGAGGAAGGGACGAGTTGCAGGAACTCAGCTGTGCGGTGGCCAGCGTAGACTTCCAGCGACCAACCCTGTGGTTTTAAACAGCCACCGTGTTGAAATGGACATTGGAATCCACTGTTTGTGGGTGGCAGAGCGCCGCCCGTTTGCAAGGCTGCTCCCTGGGGTGGGAGCACAGCCCTCGGAGGACCTGGCTCTGTCCCATGCGAGGACGGTCCCTCTGTGGGAGGCACCTTCGCCTGGTGGCCCTGCCCCCGGGAGCCAGCACAGCACCAAACACCACTGTTTGAACAGCCTCAGTTTTAGCTCCTGTTACTTTTTAAATGGTTGCACTTGTTGGCTTGTCTTCACACAGGTTCCCGCCAACCTACAGCGCTCCAAGATCGCCAGGCCCAACATGTACCACGAGTCCAAACTGGTGGCGAGGGAGTACCAGGCGGCCAAGGCCTGCATGTTCCGGGCGTTCATCAAGGCGGGGCTGGGTGCCTGGGTGGAGAAGCCCACCGAGCAGGACCAGTTCTCGCTCACGCCCTGACCGGCGGCGGGTGTGCAGTGCCCCGTGTCCAGCACTCTCCCGAACCTCCATCCGAACTGGGACGGGCACGCAGCGGGGGGCGGGGAAGGGGGGTCCGGTGCCGCCCTGGGCACCTCTGCGGCACCATCTCCCCGTCCAGTGACCCAGTGACCCAGTGACTGCTTTCAATCTCCGTTTACGATAGAAATTGAGTTCTACTGAGTAGGGCTTCCTTAAGCTTAGAAATAGCAATTACTTGGTGTGAAATTCTTGAATAAATAATTTATTCAGAGCTAGGAACATGATTTATAAAATAAGTACTTATGCCAGGTCATCTTATGCCACATTATTTTAATTGCAAAAAAAGCGTTCTCTATGGAGGAAGAGGAAGTAGAGGTAGGAAGTAGTAACCTAGGGAAGTCCGCGGCCCACGCCCCCACGCCCCCGGCAGGGCCCAGCCGCTCCGGAAGCTTCTGTGCTCCTCGTAGGATCATATCACAGGAAACCTTCCTTGGTTTACTTCTAAATAGTCAGATGTAAATGGGGCCATTCATTTGGGTTTTGAAGCAGTATTTAACTTTTCGGGACCAGTGGGAGTGCATCCAGGCTACCGCACAATAACCAGCCTGACCCCACTCCTCCCTCTGAGTCCGACAGACATGAACGACCATCCAGAGGTCTTCATGGGACCGAAAGAGAGTTGAGGTCATAGATACTCATTTTGAAAAATACCACTTAAGGCACATTTTTAAGTTATTCCTTCCAACTTTATCAAAGACATGTTTGAGAAGAAAGCATGCAGGCTGAAGGCGGCAGCACAGTGGGCGGGGGCGGAGTCACGGCAGGGAAGGGTGTTGCTGGCATGTGGGGACCCAGGGGTTCTGCTCAACACCCTACAGCACACAGGAAGGCCCAGGGCAGGCGAGCCAGGGGGTCAGGGCTGGTCGAGGCCGGGTGCCCCCTGAGCTGTGCTCGGGGACCCATACCAGTGGCTTGTTGCTTCCACTCGGGGTCAGAGCTGAGTGGGTGGAGGAAGTGCTTCCAGCCCTTGGCTGACTCTTGGTTGTGGAGGGACCCATGGGTGCCGTGGGGAGAGATGGGGGACACCCCACCCCACAGCGAAGTCCAGGTGCCGACACCGGTGGCATCGGGCTGTGCACCCCGTATCCCGTGTCCTCAGGCTCAGAAAGTGCAGAGCATGGAGCCCTGCTGATCACATCCTGCGGGGCGCGTCCCGGGGGGCGCACATGGCGGGACTTCCAGGTTCAGGCACCAGCATCCCCCCCTCTGGAGGGTGTTGCTCGTCCCCAGCCCCCTGAGGGCAGGCTCAGGCTCCCGTTGCACAGGGTCTGGCCTGGTTCCCATGCGCTGGCCCTTTCTACATCGCAGGGAGGGGCCCTCGTGGTGCCAGCCCTCCCAGCAGGCTTGCCCACACCCGGAAGACATCGGGGAGGCCCTGTGTTTTTATTCTTCTCTCTATAAATGGTATTTTTTCTAATGGGGAATGGGAGATGGACTTAGTTTTTAAAAAAAGATGTGGATTTTGACGACAAAGCCCAGTGGAAATACATTCCGTAGACGTGTCCTGTCCCATGTGTCCTGCCGTCCCTCTGTCAGATGCTGAGAAGTCGGCTGAGTCCCTCTCACCCAGGTGAGCAGATGCCTCACTGTGTGCCGTCCCCGTGGGACCCGAGCTGGGCACCATCCTGGGCCGGGTTTGTGTGACCAGCAGGGCAGGCTCAATGCAGGGCTCGGCCTGAGGCACCCAGGCCTGGCCTGTGGCTGCCAGGGAGGAAGGCAGGAGGCCCACCCAGCCCCTGCTCCTGGGACAGGGAAACCCCCTCAGACAGGCAGCCGGAACCTCTCCTCTGAGCAGGAAGGAGGGCAGGTCGGTTCACTCATGCGGAGACAAAGCAGGACACGGAGCACTTTAAACTCCCCTCTGCGCTCACCGCGCTCTAGACACCCAGCTGGCTCCTCGGGGCGTTGATTGGCATCCAGTGTCCTCAGTCTGGACTTTAGAGACTTCACAGAAAACTTGACACAACCAGGGACTTGTTTCGTTTTTGTTTTTTTTTAGAAAAATGTTAAGTTTTGAGGACTTCTGACCAGTGGGGTGGGGAGGGTTTCTGCTCTGGTAGCTAAACCTGAGTCTGAGTTCCACAAGAACACCGGTCACCGCCCAGCCCAGGCCCTGGCGCCCAGGCCGCTGGCAGGAACGGAGCTGAAGGGACATCTCGGGTGGCGGGACGTTTGTGTCGTGAGCCAGGCTCTTCCAGGTTGGGCCGCAGCCGGGGCCGGCATCCTGGCCACGTGGCCCCGCCCCAATCACCTGCTCAGGGTCAGCCTCACCTTCTCAGGCAAGGGCCACCAGCACCGCGATTCCGATCCCGGGTCTTCATTGAACCTTCGTTCCTATTTGGGAGATTTGTATTGTCATCAAAAACAATGATTTTTAAATGTCCCTGCCAACATCTCAGAAGGGATTGGTTTCTCTGGAATTCATGTTTATTCAAATCACTTCATTGGTCTCCGTGCTGTAGGGTCACTTTGTAAAGAACATGACACAACACAGATGGGCCTTTTCATTTCTAAATTATTTACACCAAAATATAAGGTCTGCCCCAGCCACAGATTTGATCCAGAAAAAGAAATAAAATTAGCTGGCTTTTCCATCTCTACATCCTATGAAATCTCTCAAAAGGTTTCCTTTTCCCACCCGGCCGTGTAAATGGGAAGGGCAGAGTACTCGTGATCATGTGTGTCCAGTTCTGTGTGTCCTTGTCCCCCGCGTGTCCTGTGACCACCTCCTGCCCGCAGCACACAGTATGTCCACACGATGGAAGCGGGTAGGGGACAGGGTCTGACCTGATCCTGGCTCAGCGGCTGCACTTCCCTGTGCGCTGTTTGAAGGGATGAGCCTCCAGCCCCCAAGATACCTGTTTGGGTGCCAGGCACACCTGTTCGGGCTCCGGTGTGGCTGATGGTGCGCGAGGCCTGAGGGCATCCTTTGGACGTGACCACGAACGGCTGAAGGCATGGTCTCTGGGGTGTCGATGGGGTGAGCCCGAAAGCCCTTGCCTTCTCAGACTGTAGGCTGTGTGCTTTTAACTTGACTTCTGAATTTGGACACTTTATATGAATGTAATTCGGCCAAGAAACCACCGCTAAGATGCTCCTCAGTGTTCCCATATGTATATTGATGTATATACCACACGTTACACCCGCATGCGCTCCTTGCGCACCGAGACCCGTGGGACCGAGCATGAGACGCTGTCACGTAGACAAAGGATTTGCAACATCCTCAATAAAACAAAGCGTTTCACGACCACAGTGTGCTGAGTCTCTCTCCTGCCTGACCCTCTCTCCTTGGTCCGCTGCCAGGGCAGGGCCGGCTGGTCCTCTGAGCATCAGCTGGAAGGTGTGGGTAAGTGACCGGAGCTGGGGCTGCGGTCTGGTGGGGCCAGCTGTGCTGCTCCCAGCTCCCCCCATTAGGGGACAGGCTCACTGGGTCCCTGCCCCCCTCAGTTCCTGGCTTTTTCACTATCTTCCTGAGCATGTTTGCAGCTCCCACATGTAAGATGTGCCAAGGGCGGTTAGAGCTGCCCTGCCCAGCCCCTTCTGTAAGTGATGATGAGGTAAGCCCAGTCACTGCCAGGGCATGTGAGGGCGATGTGGGCGGGGAGGAGGGGCACAGGAGGAACTGGGACACCAACAATAGCCATGGACTACATCAAGCATGTCAAACGCAAAGGCTAACACGGGCCAGATAAACGAGGCATGTGGCCCACAGGCCATGAGTTTGACATGCTTGGTCTACAAAGACCCGGCATTCAGGCCCAGCGAGGAGAGAGACGGGGCATTCAGGCCCAGTGAGGGGAGAGACGGGACATTCAGGCCCAGTGAGGGGAGAGATGGGACATTCAGACCCAATGAGGAAAGAGATGGGGCATTCAGACCCAATGAGGACAAAGACCCGGCATTCAGGCCCAGCGAGGAGAGAGACGGGGCATTCAGGCCCAGTGAGGGGAGAGACGGGACATTCAGGCCCAGTGAGGGGAGAGATGGGACATTCAGGCCCAGCGAGGGCCAGGCAGGTAGATGGGGCATTCGGGCCGAGTGGAACAACACAGCTACCAAGTGACAAGCCAGAACCATGTTATTTAGGACTAGTGTCCCAGAAAGACACGCACAGAAACCAAGGGGAAAACTGGCTACTAGGCGGCCTTTAGGTTCTGTGGTCGTGGAGAAGTGCGATGCTTTAGGTGGGTGCACAGCAGCAGGAGAGCCTGGGAGGGGCCGCGTCCGGTCACGGTGCATGGATGATGGGATCCGGGGTGATTTTTATTTTATTTTTCTCATCTATTTGTCAATGTGTCTATAATTAAATGAAAAACAAGGAAATGTTTTTGAAAAATTAAAAGCCACATGCAAATAAAAAGCCCTGATATAGACAAATACTTTGTTCTATTGCATTAATTTTGATTCTGTTCTTTTCACACGATAAAAACAACATTAAAGTGAAAATGTTGCATTAATAAAAGAGACAAATTAAGCTTCAGAGAAAAGACAGGGGGGTGGGTGTGACATCGTACAAGTTCAGTCCAGGTTCCTGGGGCGTCGCCTGTGACATCACGTGGCATCAGACTCCATGCCTGGGGTGCAAGTGTCCGGTACTAGACAAGGACCGCTGCCCCGGGAGCCATGTTCTCCTGGGGAAGGGCGGAAATAAACACCCAGACAGACCGATGTCCAGCAGACGCTCGGGGGAGAAGAAAGGCAGGGCAGGGTGGGAAGATGTGGAGGCTGAAAGATCAATTGTGTGATCAATCATTAAATTCTTTAGATTTAAAATGCAAAATGAAACATTACATTTTGATTATTTAATAGTTATTATCAGTAAATTATTTAGTAAAGACAGAGGGAGCGGCCGAGAGAGTTGGCGGCTTGGGGCTCTGTCCAGTGTGGGTGCGGAGGCTGAAGTTCCAGGAATTCGGGAGCAGTAGTTGGACACAGCCATTGTTTAAAATCCGTGATATAAACACAATTGTATGAACAACCCATGCAGTGAGGGAACGCTCAGAACTCATCACTCCCACTCGCTCTGCTGCATTTTCCTGCCAGCTGCGCCCTCACTGCGCACAGCCACATGATGCTGGGCACCCCTCCCGTCCACGTCTCACATCAGCATCTGGGAACCAGTCCTGGCCCCCCACCACACACACACACACACCCACTCAGGGCCTGATTGTGACTTAAGAAGGTGATGTAGAGAACAGATTACATTTAAAATGCCCTGGTGACATAGGGAATGAATGGCCCAAAAACTTGATGACTTTTTACAACTATCACATAAGCAAAGAGCCCTGGGCTTCCCCGGCACCTGACAGGTGAAACGTGTGCCAATGTGAGGGCCGCACGGCCCCCCAGACTCCACTCTGTGCTGCTGTGGAGCCAGCGCCCAACAAAACGACAGCCTACGGGAGACGCAGGGGCTCTGGGATTCACGACAGTGTGTGGTGTCTTTTATTATTTACTAGAGGCCTGGTGCACAAAATTCGTGCATAGTTAGGGTCCCTAGGCCTGACTGGCAATCAGGGCCCATCAGGGTCTGCCAGCTACCGGCTGGGGCCTTCCTTCGTTCCGTGCCACCCCCTGGTGGTCAGTGCGCATCACAGCAAGCGATCGAACTCCCGGCCTCCCACTTGAACTCCAGAGGAAACAATTTGCATATTAGGCTTTTATATCCTATCTAATAAAAGAGTAATATGCAAATTGACTGTACCTCTGCTATACCCACAAGCCACACCCACCAGCCAATCAGGAGCGAGTATGCAAATTAACCCAACCAAGATGGCTGCGGCCACAGAGCGAGCAGGAGGCTTTGGTTTCCCTGGCGATGGAGGAAGCCAAACTTCCTGGCCGGCCCAGACCTCCACTCAAGGCTACAAAGTTTCAATTATAGAAGATAAATAAATCCCAGATACCAGGGCCTCCGCTTGGGTCACCTGCAAACCACCACAGGCCTCTCACCCAGGCCACCCCATGCCTCAAGGGAACCCCCACCTTGATCCGGGACACCCTTCAGGGCAAACCAGCCGGCCCCCACCCATGCACCAGGCCTCTATCCTATCTAATAAAAGAGTAATATGCAGATTTACCATCACTCCAACACACAAGATGGCTGTACCCATGTGGTCAAAGATGGCTGCCCCCATGTGGACACAAGATGGCCGCCACAAGATGGCCAGCAGGGGAGGGCATTTGGGAGGGACCAGGCCTGCAGGGGAGGGCAGTTAGGGGCAATTAGGCTGGCAGGGGAGCAGTTAGGCATCAATCAGGCTGGCAAGAGAGTGGTTAGGAGGTGATCAGGCTGGTAGGAAGAAGCAGTTAGGGGCAATCAGGAAGGCAGGTAGGTGAGCAGTTGGGAGCCAGCAGTCCTGGATTGTGAGAGGGATGTCTGATTGACTGTTTAGGCCCGATCTTACCAGGATCGGGCCTAAACGGGCAGTCGGACATCCCTCAAGGGGTCCCAGATTGGAGAGGGTGCAGGCTGGGCTGATGGACACCGCCCCCCCCTGCACGAATTTTGTGCACCGGGCCTCTAGTATATAGATAAAGTGTATGCTGCATCTTCCTATCACTAACATTGACAACCTCCTTATGCCCTCAGGTATATGCACAGGTGGGGGTTGGGGCTAAACAGGTGTCAGCACCCACTGGGTGCAATGTCCTCCAGAGCAAACATGGGGCGCAGCCCAGGTCCTGTGCAGGTGCAGGGCCACATCCACCTCTAGCTGTTGCTTCCCCTGCCTGATCCGGCCCCCGGGACAGGTGGATGGGTCTCCTCCTGCAGCGGCAGAGGTGACACTGGACATGGAGGACGAGGAGTGACTCAGCCATCCCTCCTCCCGCTCGGCTCCCTGGGCACTGAGGTCTCACCTTCCCCTATACACCACCTGAGCAAGGAGCCAAAACCCCAGGGTCATGACCTCAAAAGAAGAAACAAGACATTTGAATATAAAAATGATAATATGGGGCTGGCTGGTGTGACTCAGTGGTTGAGTGTTAACCTATGAACCAGGAGGTCACGGTTCGATTCCCAGTCAGGGCACATGCTTGGGTTGTGGGCTTGATCCCCAGTAGGGGGCATGCAGGAGGCACCAGGTCAATGATTGATAATTCTCCCTCTCTATTCCTCTCTGAAATCAATAAAAACATTTTTTTAAAAAATGAAAAAATGGTAATTTTGAATTAGAGGATGCATCAGAATATATTCTGATATTTTAGAACAGCTAGCCTAAGAATTTAAAATGAACCTCACATTCCAAGAATGAAACAAGAGAACCAAGCAGGCTTTGAAACAGCACAGTAAGTGAGCTGAGAGAATACATTTACAATCAGGAGGCCGGATGGAAAAGGAGGGGAGAAAGATAAAGGAAATGAAAGCACAACCCAAATATTCCGATACGGCAGCAGACGAGCTGCCATCTGGCTACGAGGGTGCCCAGTGACTGTGCCCACCCCCCAGCCCCCGGGCGCTGTTAGACGCAGGCACCGGAGCCGTGCGGATGACGTGACGTCTCTGGGACTTCCCTAAGAGCAAAAAGCAAGACCCTGACAAATGGCGGAGAAAAGGTCCGGATGCAACGATCTTGGCCAACGGTAGAGCGTCGCTGGAGCAGGCATGTGGGGGTGCATGGCACTGCTCTCTCCACTTCCATGTGTTTAAAACTTCCCATAAGGACTTTTAAAAGTTTGAGCATAGGCCTTTAAAACACCATTTTTATGGTACGCTAAGTGCTCATGGGATTTTTTTTAACACAAAAGCAGGGATATGCACACAGGAAAAAATTATAACACTGTAAAGTGTAAACTTTTCAATTAAAAACAAATAAAGAAAATATCAAGCAGGTCTTTCCATTGCCACTCACTTCCTGGGAGGCTCTTTCATGGACGTGAGCCCTTTATGTGCCGGCTGAGTCTGCCACTCAGGTGCCAGGTGACCCGACAAGACAGTCTGAGGAGGAGGCTCAGGAGGCTCTGGGTTTGCTGTGCTTTGATGGAGGAGGGTAGCCGAGAAAGGGTTTGGAAGACTCAAAGGGCATATGGGGTGCAAGGGCACCGAGCTTGGGGTGGGGGAGAAGGGGGATTATGGGGTTCATGGTGGCGAAGGGGGACATGGGGCCTGGGTGCATGGGAACGCTGGAGCCAAGGTCCACAGAGTCACAAGTGCGTACATGCAAAGAAGGAATGAGAGGCTTATTTTAAATCTTTAATATTCACAATAGGCCAGCAATCACTGTAAAAACCTATAATCAAAAGACTGCATCATAAGCTATAAAAGTGTATGAGTCAATAGAGGTTCAGAAATCTTTCAGAGATCAATAGCAAAGCCAAAACAGCCCTGTGAGCCCCTCCCCAGCGCAGCGCTGAGCCTCCCCCGGTGCCCCAGGGCCTTGGCTCACCCCAACTCGAGCGTCCCGTGTGGCCTTTCCACCAAGCCCATGGCCCCGGACCCCTGTCCCAGCTCCGTGCAGGCCCTTGGGGCACCAACAGGCCACTGGATGTCGCCGGCCCTGGACCCTCCCTGGCCTGCCCCAGTCAGGGTCAGTGGGGGGTCCTGCTGTGAGTCCCGAGTCCACTCCCCATGGCCTCATTTTGGGGAGAACAAACCTGTTTCTTCTCAGCAAATGATCTGAGCGGCTGAGCACAACAGGCTGTAAGCAAACTCAGATAAGGGCGACCTTCAAACCCGTGTTTTGATTCTGCTTTTGCCTGGAACTAATCGGCTTACGGTGGACACGTGGTGACCAGGGAGGAGGGGGGGTGGTGGCACTCGGTTTACTTTTCATAAAAGCCCGTTCTCGCCGTGCCTCGTTGATGCTAGAGCTTCCCTCACAGACGGCGCACGCCCGGTCACTACAGGGGAGGGCGGAGATGTGCCTTGCTGGAGCAGTAGTTGCTTTATCCTGGACCATTCTCGTCAGGGAGGCCGGCTGTGGATTGAAGATTGGCACTGCCAAGCAGGCTGCCAGCCCACCACTCCCGTCCCCCTCTGTGCTCGGCTGCCGGTGGGGGCGCGCTGGCCTATCGGCTCCCGTCACCTGTGCCGGGTGCAGCGAGGGGAGGTAAGCTCTTCGGGATTACCTGCCGTGTGCAAACTGGGACAAAGCCGATTCCTGGCGACAAAGCGGGTGCCCTGGCCCGTGACCGTGAAAGGGACGAGGCTGCATTTCAAAATGCATTACCGCCCCCCAGGTTGCTGCGCTTACCTCAGCCGTCCCCCTCTCCCCACAACGAAACTGAGGGGAAACGTGGTGGCGGCTGGGTCTCTGCTGCAGGCACGGCTAAGCGACTAGACCTGCCTGTGTGAGAAGAACAGCAGAATTGCTTTGTGCCCCAAAGGTCAAAATACTGCGGGCAATTTGCTCTTAAATCAGTCACGTGTCTGGAGCAGCCTGTGGGTGCGACTGCAGCCAGCAGGGGCCCCGTTTCCCGCCCCATCGCTGTCTCTCCTCCCCCACCCCTCGCTGGGCCAGGAGGCCTCCGCATCCTGCAAGCAGGGATGGCTGTCCTGAGGACACGACGCCATTTCCGAGGCTCCTGTTCCCAGACCCACCAGCTGCAGGCCGCTGGGAAGGTCCAGGCCACACTGTGACACCTTCCGGGGAAGAGGGAAGAGGTGGGGGGTGGGGGGTGGGGGGGTACAGGAGGTTTCACTGCATGGGAGCCGAATCCACACACTCTGTTTTCTACCTCAGTTTCTTTAAAGGACATAACAGTCTATAAAGTAAAACTATAACCATGTCCCATCGGTTTGTAACCTATCTGTACGTCTATGCTTTATAATAGCACTGCGCAGGAGCTTTGGGGACGTGAACTGAGAAAATGCGTTGCAGCGCTCAGGGGCCCTCGAGGTGGATTCGTGGCGGCGGGCGGGGGGAGGGGAACCTGTTATTTAAGGGACTTTGGAGGTGCAGCGAGTCCTGATGGTGGGGGTAATGGGGCGGGCGGACAGGATGGCAGCAGCCCAGTAATTTCTCTCTGGGGCCCCAGTTAATTGTGGGACGCTGCAGGTGGCAGCGTTTCTCCTTCCTCCTATTTGCCTTTCTCCCGTCCTCCTCTGCGCAGCGTGGGCGGGAGGGGGTCCTGGGGGCTGCCGGGCGGGGAGGGGCGCCTGTGCCCCACAGATCTGTACGGAGGAACCCAAGGGGTGGCGGGGGTCAGGGTCAGGGTCAGGGTCCTGGGGAGTCCTCGTGCCTCTGACTGCCTGAGGCTTTCAGCTCTGTGGGAGGTCCAGCCGCTCTGTGTGGGGATTCTCTCCCGGATGCATCACCATAAAGGACAATGGAACCATGGGAAAGCGTTCTTTATGTTTCTTGAAACCAGAAATATTGAAGACAAGCTAAAAACAGCTCATTTCCACAATCTCCCCCAAAGGCACTGTCTTCGAGTTTTGGCCTCGTGCTACACACACGGACACACACACACACACACACACACACACACACACACGGACGCACGTTGTACAGACGGTTCATACTATCCTGACATGTTCCCTTTTCACTTTACTTCAAATCAAACGCTTGTCTCGATCCTCATCATTTAATTGCATTTTCCACGTTGCCCACTTGCCTATGTGAGAGAAGGACAGCAAGTTCCCGTAACTCACCACACGCCTCTCCCTTCTCACACAGGCAGCCAGACCTCCCTGTCGGGTAATCTCGCTGCCACGGGCATGCTTAAGCTTCGTTTCCAGCGAGATGCTCTCCTGAGTACGTCCCTGCCAGCGGCGCTGCTGGGTCCTCACACCCACGTCTGCCAGACGTTCCCTGCCTATTAGCAAAACTGACAATAATAATCCAAGTGCTATTTGCCAAGGGGCTGTGTTCAAGTTGGTCCAAAAAGAATCAGGACAGCCCAGCCGGCGTGGCTCAGGGATTGAGCGTCAACCTATGAACCAGGAGGTCACAGTTCGATTCCCGGTCAGGGCACATGCTTGGGTTGCGGGCTCGATCCCCAGTGTGGGGAGTGCAGGAGGCAGCCGATCAGTGATTCTCACTCATCATTGATGTTTCTATCTCTCTCTCCCTCTCCCTTCCTCTCTGAAATCAATAAAAATATATATATTTTTAAAAAGAATCATGACTCTTAGGCCATCTAGACGTTTGTAGAGTAAATGCTCACGCCTCACCCCTCCCCCGCCCCGCCCCTGCAGATGAACTGCAGATCTTATCCAAGACAGAAGCCGATCCGTGTGCCGTTGAGCGGAACAAACATCACCTATTGTGACCTGCTCACTAGTTACCGTGACTTTTCTTTTTACCAGCGCTGACTTGTTAAAAGCGCGGTTTCAGATGATGTATTATTTGTGGTAATAACACCCGCGTGCTAGCATTAACTGAGCTCTTTTGTAAGCTCCTGGCACCCCGGGCAGCGCTTTACATGCGTTCTCATCGCCATGACAACCCGGAAGTTTGGAATCCAGGCTTAGAGACTCCCGCAGCCCCAGTGTGCAGGAGCGGGGGTCCCGTCAGGGCGAGGATGGGGTTCCCGAGCCCAGTCCAGTGTGTCCAGCGCTAGTCTCTTCCTCGGGGCGCTGGGAGGGACATCAGAAAACCAGCTACGGTCACCGGCAGGCAGGTGTCGGAGCCACTTCCTATGTTCCTACGCACGGGCTCCAGAGCAGAGACGGAGACAGAGGGCAGGAGGGCGGCGCTCACCGCAGTGCCCGGCACCTGGGGCTCCGAGAGAGAGCAGGTGCCTTTGAGGAGAGTGACGTTTGATGACAAAAGGAAGGACCTGTGCTTGGAAATGTTTTCCTATGTATTTAGGGCCCAAACCCCACCTGGTGTCACTGCCCCTGTAGGCGAAGGCCCATGACCTCCCTTCTGGGTGAGAACCTGACGCTGGGCAATGGGCCAGCTCTGTCCCTCTGGGGACTGTCAGGGACCCTGTCAACTCAGTTCCCAGGTGTGGCCAGCAGCATCCAGGCCGAGATCGGTGGCCCAGGGGGAGGTGCCTGTGAATGTGTTACCTACACAGCAAAAGGGACAGAGCAGGGGTCACTAAGCACCTGACCTCAAATACGAGGCTGTCCTGACCTGGGGTCTGGGGGTGGACCCCGTGGAATCACGCGGGTTCCTGAACCCAGAGGCAGGAGGGGAAGTGGAGAGGCGACATATGGAGGTCCGTGAGTCCTCGTTGGCCTGGAAGATGGGAGAGCCACGGGGACATTGTGACAAGGACTTCTGCTGCTTCTTTTTTCTTTTTGTTTTTCTGGTTGGGTGTTTTTTGCTTCCTCATATTTCAAATCTTTGGTTTGATTCTTGGGGTCCTTTGGTCTACTGTTGAATTTCTGTATATTATTTTTTATTTCAGACAGTGTATGCTTAATTTCTGACTGGTCCTTTTCCATTTTTTTTTTTTTGCATTCTCATTAAGTTCCTTGGAGGTTTCTAGAAGATTCTTGAGTAACCTTATAACTGTGGTTTTGAACTCTATATCCAGTAGTTTGCTTTCCTCCATTTCTTTCATTCGTGACATGTTTCTTTGTCTCCGCATTTTGGCTGCTTCCCTGTGTTGATGGAGTGGCTTTGTGTGCTAGGTGTCCTATAGGGCCCAGTGGTTCAGCCTCCCCAATCACCTGAGGTGGACACTCTTGGTGCACCCCTTTGTGGGCTGTGTGCACAGTCTTGCTGTAGTTAAGCCTTGATTGCTGTTGGTATTACAGGGAGGAATTGACCTCCAGGCCAATTGGCTGTGAGGATCAGCTGTGTCTATAATGGAAGAACTGCTGTGCTGGAGACACCTTTATGGGGCAGGACTTGTTTCAGTGGTGCTTTGGTGCTCACTGAGTCTGCCTTTTGAGTGTGTTACTTATGGATGTGAGGAGTTGAAATCTGGTGTCTCA
This sequence comes from Eptesicus fuscus, assembly GCF_027574615.1. NCBI lineage: Eukaryota > Metazoa > Chordata > Mammalia > Chiroptera > Vespertilionidae > Eptesicus > Eptesicus fuscus. The sequence continues at coordinate 8,970,960 of NC_072475.1, forward strand.
CACTGACCACTAGATACCCTGGCTCCTGGATCTCTAAGGAGGTGCAGGTCAGCTATTGTCTGAGGCCACCCAGCAGGAGCTACAGCAAGATCTGCAGATTTCTCCTCTTTGCTTGGGGTTTGGAAGTTTTGGAGCTGACCCAGCCGCAGTTTGTTAGGTTAAGCTGCTATAGGGCAGGCCATTCATATGCAAAAGCCACTGCGCACAGTTTGGGTGGGTTTGTAAATTGGGCGGGGCGGGGTCTCAGGGAATCACTAGGTCGAGGCAAACAGCGTTGGCTGCCAGTCAGCCCTCTCTGCGTCTCCGCATTTCTGCATCCCCACGTTGCGCACCCCAGTGCAGTAAACAATCATTCCTGCACGCACCTCTGCGAGAAAGCCACCCTCACTTTCCGACCCAATGGCAGACAGTCCCGCTTCTCCCCGTAGGAGTCTGGGTCCCCAGAGTCTCGCCGGAAACTGGAGTTCAGAGCAGTTGGGAGCTGTGTCTCCCTTCGGATTGAAAAAAAACAGCACACCCAGTAGCCAGCCTCTGTACCTCTGCTTTTCCACGTCTGTGCATGTCCTACCTGGTCTCAATGCTCTTGTCTCTTTCCTTCTAGTTGTAGAACTTCTACTCAGCCAGCTTTCCTGTGGTTCTGGGTGATAGACGTTTTGTCTTTTAGTTATAGTTTTGGTGTGGTTGTGAGAGGCAGCACGTACATGTGTGTACCTTATACCGCCATCTTGGTTTTTCAAGAGTTAGATTCTATTGGTATCATTTGGGGGAATCTAAATCTTTAATCTATTTCCCTTAAAGGGTCTGAAGTCATTCAATCTCTTGATTCTTCTCTAATGTTCTGTGGTCCTTAAGACCCTTATCTCTGCTCGCACCCACCCTGGCCTCTGGGACCATTGCCTACAGCTGATCACAGCTGGTTATTTCCACCCACAAAGTCGACGTCATTGTTATTTTCACTCATGTTTATGGTTTCCTCACCTCTGTTTTTCTTTTTACATCTTTGAGATTATTTCCTGTCTTTAGTAAGGTCCGATTATGGTTTTCCATTGCCTGGAAAAATCTGTGCTCTGCTCTGATTCTTAAGAGAGAGTTTTGCTGGTAACAGAAGTCCGGGCTGGCAGCATTGTCTCCAGGTTTGACGGATGGCTCCTGTGTCCCCGCCCCTGCTGCTGTGGGACTCCAGCTGTGGGCTTGTGGCTGCGCTTCAGTGGAACATCAGGAAATTGCTGGCTCTCGAGTCCCGGGGGCTCGAAGGCCTCCTCTGTCTTTATGTTCCTGCAGTTTCCCGGTCACTCTCTGGATCTCTAGTTGTTGGAGCTGTGGGACTTCCTTGGGCCTCTGAACACCAGGATCGATGTCAGGAAAATCCCCCCAGCTCACACCTCCTTCCCCAGGTCCTGCCCTGCACCCCTGGTCCCTCCTAGAACATCCGAGCGACGGAGGTGAGACCTGTGCATCCTCTCGTCTCCATCCCTTCGTGTTGCCGTCAGTTTCTCTCCAGTGCCTAGGCTCCTTGCTGGATCACCTCCTCTCGGTTATCATTCCATTCACAGTGGGTTTTTAGTGTGGAATCAGCTATTTAACTCCTGCATTTCTAATGTCAATCGTTTTTTATTTTATTTCTGGAAGTTATATTTTATTTTTGATGGTTTCTTGGTCCTTTGTCATACTTCAATACCCTCCTTCATTTCTGTAAACATGTCAATCAGGTTACTTTCTATTCTGATCGGATTATTCCAGTTATCTGCAGAGCATGGTTCTGCCCGAGATGTTTCAGCCGTGCGCACGGCCTCCTGGCGTGGCTGCTGACCCTGTGGTGTGGATTCGGGCTCCCTGGGCAGGGATTCTTGGAGCATGGAGTGTGCATTCCTCCAGAGGGTCTGTGTGTGCATCTGCCAGAGCCCAAGGCACTGGGAATACAGTGTGTGTGTGTGTGTGTGTGTGTGTGTATGTGTGACTGCACGCACGGGGGCTTTAAACCCTCATTCCCAGGGGGCAGGAGGATGGCTCATGGTCAGAAACTCTGGGAAGGGGGCTTTTTCTTCCCTTTGCCCTTCCACCCAGAGCGAGGCCCCCAGAACTCACGTCCCTTTCCCTTCTGGGGCCCTGGCTCACACCAGGATGCCTTGACTCGGGACTTCGGTTCTGACCCCTGCCTGCCCAGGCCCTGGCTGGCTCCTGCTCCTGCCTCAGGAAAGCCAGGGCTTGGCCTGCGGGGATCGGAGGTGCCAGGCTCCTGCGGCCTCCATAACCCACACTTCTCTGCGATGGCTGGTCTCTGGGGTTCCCCTTAACCCGCTGGGCTCAGCCTGTGTCCCAGGGTCCCCAGGACTGCTCAGTGGGCACCTCAGGTGTGGGCAGCTGGCTTGGACGGCTCCCCCCACGTCTGGCCTTTCCAGCCCAGCACCGTGCTCACAGTGGCCACCAATGACCTGGCCGTCCTTTCCAGGGCCACCCTCCTCTCCGGGCACGGCCCGTCCCCCACAGATGGCCACCTCCTCACTGGGATGTCCTTCCACTCCCCTCTCGTCCTGGCAGCGAAACGTCACTCGTTCTACAAACCACTGTCTCCGGAGGCTTCCTGGTCCTCCTCTGACTTCACGTCACGTCGCTGACGCAGCCTCGCTCCTGTGCTTGTTGGTCCCTGAAGCTGAGGGCCAGGAGGGCAGTCGGGGGGTGGGGGTGGGAGGGCGGGGGTACTCAATCCCAGACCCTGGTCCAGCCTGTGCCGGCCACCAGTGAGCTCAGCGAGGTGACGTGATGCCTGCTCTACTGGCTGCCGGACGCGTGCGGACTCATCGCCTCCTCCCAGCGATGGGCCGAGACTGTCAGGGGCGCTCGTGCCCGCTCAGGGCACAGTGCTGACGGCACTGCGGTGTTCGCGTACTTGTCCCCTGGGCACAAAGGCGACCTGGCTGCCCAGGGCCCGGCCGTGAGGGACACGAAGCGGCCCTGGTTTGTCCTAAAAAGGCCTCTTAATCGAAATGAGGGATTTAATGTGCCACGGGCCATTTCTTGCAGCATCAGCCTTCATTAGTCAGCTAATGTGGCCGCGAGGAGCGATGAGGCGGCCGCGGGAACAGATGGCCTGGGAGCCAGCAGCGCGCTGTGGCTGCAGGCCGCGCACCCCCGGGACGAGGAAACCGGGTTACTGAGTCCGCAGGCCGGATGCCAACTGCCGGGCGCTGCACGGCCCTCTCCGGGGACCCTTTGTTCCTCCTTTTGGGTGGGGGGCCCTCCTCTGCCCCATCTGTGGTTTCTCCCACGCACTTCCATGTGTGGCCCAAACTCTGCTCCTCGAGAGGGGCCGTGGTCACCCTCAGGCTGCAGAGCCCGGGTTCGGGTCTGGCTGTGGTTCCCACCTCCCCGCCCAGGATAGAGGACAGGCGCAGTATGAGCAAGGGAGACAGCGCCGCTGGACAGGCCCAAGGCCGTCTGTCTGCATGGCAGTGAGGGGCTCCTGGGGGCTCCCTTGTTTGGAGGAAGAGAAAGGGGCTGACACTGACAGAGGGCAACCCACCGGGAGAGGCTGTACAGCCCTAACCAGCCCTCCCTCTGGGCGAGGCTCCCATCTGAAACGACCGCTCTACTCAGGGCTGAAGCCCCAGCGAGCCCAGAGGGCACTGTGGTCACAGCAGGAGTCCCACCCACCTCATGGCGAATCCACTGGGTGACAGCAAGGCCCAGGCGAGAGAGAGCGGGGCCGGCCCGTGTCCCAGGTGAGAGAGAGCGGGGCGGGCCCGTGTTCCCAGGAGAGAGAGCGGGGCCGGCCCGTGTCCCAGGTGAGAGAGAGCGGGGCGGGCCCGTGTTCCCAGGCCTGTCCATCAGAAGCTTCACGCAGCGTGGCAGATGCCCAGGGCCCAGCGGCCTCCGCCTGGGAGAGCTCACCATGACCCCGTGGATCCCAGTATGGGACTCCTTGGAGGTCCCTCTGGCTCAAGGTCAAGACAGTAAGGTTTGTCCCCGACAGCCCATCGTCTGGCTGTCCTGCATGGAGGACCCCCGCCCCACTCCAAACACTTCCTAACAGCAGGGCCTCGCAGCCAGACCGCCTGGCAGAGGCTGCAGCCACAGGAAGCGAACACTGTCGCTATTAATAAAGGGCAGCTTCCTTCCCGCCCCTCCAGGGAAGATCGCCTGCTGGGACAGGCCCTGGAGGCCAGCTGGGCTTTCAGAGCTGGGCAGGCCGATGCCATAAGGTGCCACGTCATACGTCAAGTCACCCACAGCAGTCCTGCCCCAGGGGAGCCGTGCCTGCGCACCCTGATGGCCCCGTCCCGCGGCACCGACTGCTCCTCCTGGGCCTTGGCCAGGGCCATGACGTGCCACCTCACACCAGCGAAGCTGCCTGCTGGTCCCCAGGATTTGAGGCCATGTGCCAGGTCCTTGGGGGACTCAGCCCTGCGCCCTGAACTCCCTTCCCGCCATTTTCCCAAGTGTCTCCCACCCTCTAACGTGGGATTTCTCACTGCTCTTTCCACCGGGATGCAGACCCAGGACAATGCTGCTGCCTCTGCAGGCTTGAGGCTGACGTTCTCAGTCGCTCCAACAGTGGAGTTTTTTCTCACGAGCTGGGCAGCAGGTGGCACCATGGACAGGAGGCAGGCGCCCTCCGCACACGGCTCACCCAGTCCCGCTGGCGCATCCCCTGCCGCAGCACCGCACGGTGACTGCACACCCACGACAACAAAGCACTACTTTCCCTTAAAAAGGGGTGACCACGGCCCACACTGCTTCGTACAGCTCTCAGCCTAAAGGATACTCCAGCGTGGAAAAGGCACCATTTCTAGGATTCCACTTTCTAGAACATTTATTTTATTAACATGTGAGTGTACAAATGGAATAGAATAAATATATCATCACTTCAGCCTGCACAGCTGACACTATGGGCCCTGCATGTTCACAGATTTCCGAAGCTTGGGAAGGAGACGGAGAACGGAGGCCGTGGGCCTCGACCCCATGTCCTGGCTGCCGGCTTAGCAGAAGGGCCATGTGCCCACGCTCGTGCCCATGGCGGTTCACCCAGGTGTCCCTGAAGTCAGGGTTCCCAGTTAGAGAGGGGACAGGGCGGGCCCCCTGGCAGTGCTCCACAGCCAACCCACATGCCCAGGGGCATCCCCCCAGCTCCACCTCCCTGGGTAGCAGTTCCGAGGCCTCAGAAAAGGCCCCTGGAAGAGGAGAGCCGAGGACAGCTGGCCTGCTAGGCCCCTCCTGCCACACAGGTCGGGGTGCTGAGTGACAATCACAGATGCAGAGACAGCAGCTGGGGGTGGGGTGAGGACGTTCGTGCACAGGCCAAGTCGCTGAAGACCTGCGTGCAACTTCCCCGCACTGACTGGGAGGAGCGACCAGTCACAGGCCCCTCCCACCCGCTCTGCAGGCAGCCAATCACCTCCCTCCAACTCACAGGTTTCGCTCAGGATAAAGGGCGGAACTAAGACTGTGCTTTGGGGCAACAGTGAGTTACAATGACTGACCCACAGACTCAAATCACACCGAGCCCCAGGGCCCGGCCAGCTCTACGGCCCCCAAGATGGGAGCTGCTCGCACGCGTGCCTGCTGACTCCCACAGGCGGCTGAGGAACGCACGCCGCGGGCCCTGCTGTGGCTGACGCGTGGCTTCAGATCCTGAAGAAAAGACCACCAGAGCCCCCAGTGGCAGTGCCTTTGCATGGGCAGCGAAAGTTAGAAGAGACACAGGAACGGGGACAGCTCAGGCGTGGCACAGCTTCCGCTGTACTCACGTGGCCATGGCTGTGCATGCGTGTGTGGCCTCCTCTGTGCCTGAGACCCCGAGACATGACGTCTGTCTGTCTAGCCACCAGCCAAGGGCAGGAGCAACACCACAGCGACATGTGACATCAGGGGAAGCCCCGAGTCCACCGCGGGTACAATGGGTGCAGGGCACGGGCCTCCGAGTGCCAGCTCAGTACACGACCTTCCAGTGCGTGGGCTGCTCGCACGATCTCTCCCAGTCCCCACAGAATCGGTTGTACGTAGTCTTGGGGTCCAACCCCAGGATCTCTCTCTCCTCATGAATCCGAAAAGAGAACGTGGAGACAGAGGTGCCGATGAAGAACCTGCAAAGCAACAGCAGGGGTCACCAGAGTCGTGCACGGAACTCACCAGTCGCAAGCTCAACCCCCCAGACACCTGCCCAGCCTGAGGCCCCAGGCCCCCGAGGCCATCACCACGGCCAGGGCGGTGGGAAGCAACCGCCTGCAGCCGCCAGCCCCCGGGATGACAGTCTGGGCACAATCGCACCACAGGTCTGCCCTGCAAACGCCCGCCAGGTTTGGGTCTATGTGAGGCCGGCCTCGCAGCACTAACCTACAATCTCCACAGAACTCTGGGGGCCGAGGGGACTGAGCTGTCAGGCTCTCACTCAGAACCCGGGGTGGCGGCCGGGCTGCAGGCTGTCTCTCAGCCCCAGCCCACCTCCATCCCCGCCACTGGGGCTGAGCCTGCTCCCCAAGCCCCGGCTCAGCGGAGGAAAAGGGCTCTCACCCGGAGGAGTGCCCGGCACACACAAGGGCAGATGCACATGCTGACCCATCAAAACCAAACACGTGCCTCCACCCAGGAGTGTGAGAATCCTGGCACAGAAGGAACATAAGCTCCTCCACTGTTATTTCCGTTTTACTCCCAATGTCCTCTCTGGCCTCCCCCAGTGCCCGCGGGCACGGAGCGCTTCGAGGAATCCACAGGGAGCCCAGGACCCGCCTGTGCGGGCTGCCTCCCACAGGGCAGTCCCAGGCGGGGGCTGTTCCTGGCAGGCAGGCAGGCAGGTCTGGGATGAAGCTGGGCCCTCGCTGCCCACACTCACCCTCCTGCAGCTAGAGGGGAGGGCGGGAAGCCATCACCACAGCACAGCACGGCCCCGGGAAGGAGACGAATGCCTGCAGCAGCCTAGGGGTGCTCGGTAACAGGGACTCACGGCGGGGCAGGGGGCTGGGCAGTGGCCCACGGCACGCAGAACTCTGTCTCTTTTGGCTGCGGACCTGGTGACCCACGCACCTGGCATGTGCGCAGACCCACTGGTCGATGATGGCCACGCCTCCGTCTTTGAAGAGCTCCAGCTCCTCCCACGTGGGCTCAAACCTCACCATCTCGGGTAACAGCTTCTTCAGCTCCTCATATTCTGCAGATTGAAAGGAGCCGCCGTTGAATGGGGATCTGAGCTGCCATGGGGGTCTGCCCACCAGGATCACACACACTCTGTGACACGTTCATGCTCCAGGAGCTCGCAGAGGGGCGAAGAGGACAAAACCACAAAATGCAGGTCGCCCTCCCAGCAGCACAGCGCAGGGTCAGTCTGCATGCGGGCGGGTCTGCCCAGACACAACGGGGGCGAGAGGACGAGAGCCAGGGCTGCCTACCCTTCCTCACGGCGTCTGTGGCCACAAACACTCTGCCCAGCCCGTGGGTCTTCATGAGGCTGCGTATCTTCTTCACGGCTCCCTCCAGGCTGGGCACGTCCTCCCGGTGGCCCCAGATGAAATCCTTCCTCCTCAGGTGCACGGCGAGGTAGGGGCCCCCCAGCGAGGAGCCCAGCTCCACCTGCAGAGGCGGCACATGCTGGGGCGGGCCTGGGAGCTGGGTCAGCATCCAGGCGCTGCCGTTCAGGAGAGGCGGAGGGGCCAGCGGTCCACCCTCCGTGTCCTGCGCCGTGTGCCTGTCTGAGGGACTCGCAGGCGGACAGGATGTTTCCTAAGGCCGTGGAGTGACTGACTACCGTACCCTCTGATCTCAGTGCAAAAAAAAGGTAAACGAAACATACAAATTAATTGAAAATAAAAACCTTGCGCCCAGCTGGTGTGGCTCAGCGGTTGAGTGTTGACCCATGAACCAAGAGGTCACCGATGGATTCCCAGTCAGGGCACATGCCCTGGTTGCGGGCTTGATCCCCAGTAGGGGGTGTGCAGGAGGCAGGAGGCAGCCGGCAGCAGATGGATGTTTCTATTTCTCTATCCTTCTCCCTTCCTCTCTCTCTAAAATCAATAAAAACATTTTTAAAAATTAAAAAAATAAAAACCTTCCACTTAACATTGTATTTTTCCAGTAAAGACTACCCACATACCTAGGCCATTTCACTCTAAGATAGCCACATGTCCCGTCAGAGAATAAGCAGGTGAAATGGTGTTCCTGTCTATGAAATAGTTTGCTCTTAAAAACCATGGGCAAAGGTCAATCAAACAACTACAATAAACTGAAAATGCTTAAAAACGATGTCAATGTGAAAACGCAACATAACATTTCTTAAAATTAAGTTCCAGGAAAACCCAACCTCCCAGAAATGTGTAAAGGGATGATGCTGGACCAGAAGCGTCAGGGGTGCTTGTGTGGGTGGACGGACTGCGCTATTTTTCCTTTATGGCTCTCGTATTATAAAGAAGAAACCACTGAACGTAACTGGTCATGGTTTCCTGTCTGCTCGCATATCTGTGACCTGATTTCACTCTAACAGCGACCGTCTGAGCTGCCGGAACCTGCAGTAATTTCCCGTCCATTTCACCAGAGAGAAACTGTCCCAGCAATTTCCCTAGGTTTTCACCAGGACCAAGCGCGCGCACGCGTGTGTGTGTAGGGGGGGAGGCGGGGGTGCGCGCAGGGGCGTCCTGATGACCAGCACCCACGGTCATTACAGTAATGAACAAGGACTGCAGTAAGGGGGTGACACTGAAGGTGACAATCATGTCACCTCCTGCTGTAAATTAAGGGGTTTGTCATGATGCATCTCAAGAGATGATTTACATTTCCTCTAATTAGAGAGAGAAACTACCTTCATCTTGGTCCAGTCCTCCTCATCGGGGATCCTGTCGGCCTTGTTGGTGGAATTGAGATATTTACTTCTGAAATCATCGCCCACGGCACGCAGGTGCTTGGCAAACACCATGCTCCGCCGCGTCTGGGGGTGCAGACAGGACAGCTGAGTGCTCCGCCCATCGGCCCCCAGGCGGGTGCCCAGCTCAGCCCCCACCACGACCCACCCTCACGGTCTCAGATGTTCAAAAACTACACGCATTAAAACGCCGGAGAACATGCAGCAAGGCCGCAGGCAGCACTCACGTCCCAGTACTCCTTCCCCCCGTAGTGATCGTGAAGGAGGTTCTCCGCTCTGTCCAACATCACGGACCTGTTTTCAAACCACAGGAAAGAAAGCTTAACTTCAAAAACGTGTGCCGACACGCGCTCCACAGGGCAGCCTCCGAGTGGGGCCCAGGGCCAGGAGGCACAGGGACGAGTTCCGAGAGGCACTAGGGTGCACGTGGGCCCGTACTGCTGCTCCTCTAACACCAGGGTCCTCAGAGGGTTCATTTCCGGGCGGTTCTAGGCGTCCACGGAGTCTCGCCCGTCCTAGCTAATGCATGGGGGTTACCAAGCCCACTGTGACTAACAATGCCAGAATGGTGTGACCAGCAGTGGGAATCCCGCCATACGTTCAAAAGAGCGGTGGCTCCCAGGAGCGCCCCGTGGGGACCAGACTGCCCCGCAGCAGAGCCCCAGGGTGTGGGTGCCGCTGAGCCAGCTCTGGGGCCCTTCCCTGGCCTTTCCCCAGGGACACAAAGCCTCCTCCTGGATCCCATGGCCATCCTGCCTTGCTGCGGAGTGAGTGTGAGGTGGGGGCAAGATCTAACTTTCCAGCAACCCCACACAGGCCACAGCCAGAAGGCATTCCGATGCCACCAGGACATAGTGCACATACACATTCACACATGCACACACACATGCACATGCATCCATTCACGTGTGCTCATTCACATGTGCATACATTCACATTCACATGTGCTCTCACATGTGCTCACATGCACACTATCACGCACATGCACACATTCACACGTGAACACGCACACACACACACCCTCATTCACTGACCCATGCTGAGTGGACGGTGCAGGCACCTACCGTGCTGTCGTGTTTTCCAAAAGCACAGGTGCAATGATAGAAGCCGATCCTTGAACAGACAGACAGGAAACGTTTAACCCCCTTGTTTCTTCATAACCCCAAAACCATCCCCTGGAAAAGAAGAGCCACAGGACCCCTCAGTTCAGGCTGTTCCCCACAGGCCGTGAGTACATGTGGGTGCACGCGCACTCCTGGACCTCGGTAAACCCGGGAACTCGCAGTGAGAGTTCATTGGTCAGGTCAGAGGTAGCGACGTAGGGAGAATTCTGGAGAAACCGTAAGCTTCTCTGACTTGGTGAGAACTGGAGCTCTTTCCAGGAATCGGGGCGCACAGGCCGGGAGAGCAGGGCCCGCGGGACGGAACCTGATGGAACTGAGGTATTTACTTCTGAACGCATAACGACGCTGCCTGGGCCGGGGCCAGCGCTGACAGCCCCAGTCCCTACAACACTCCTCTAGAGCTTCCGTGTCCCTCAGGAAGGTGACGGCCCTTCCACAGGGAGGGCTTCCGATGGCCCCTTAGGATTGGGGTGACAGACCCTTCCCAGGACCTGGTTAAAACGCCATCAACAACGTGGGGAAAGGTAAACACCCGGTACCCAGGTGACCTGAGGCGCCTGTGGTCGGGGACCGGGAGGCTGGCTGCACGTGGGGAGTGTGGCCACGGGGTCCACGTGCCTCCGAAGTGGGGTGACCTCAGCCGCCACAGGCAGCGAGGCTCGCCCTCCGTACCTGTAGTACTCGTGCTTGTCCTGCGAGTACAGCGGCGGATCGAGGCAGGGCCGCTCGTCCACCTTCTCCTCCCAGGGGCCCTCTTTCCACCCTTCCGCGTAACTTTGCAGGACATAGATCTGGTCAATGAAGGGCCCACCGTTCTCTGGAAGAGACAAGAACTGACAGTGAATCGCCGCCGAAACACGCCGTGTGGCCCGGACCGGGCTGCCACCGACAGAGAGGATTATCACTTCAGGACCCCTTCTTTCCAAGGACGAAGGCAGCTTCAGAAGTGGGGCTTTGGCAGAACAAGTGACATCGGGGCACAGGGTCCCTGGTGGGGTGCGTGGGTTGGCTTGGGGGTGGTTGAGCTGTCCAGGCCTCATCACCCTGGCCTCTTACAGCACCTGGGCTTGCCTCCACCCTCTTCTCTTTATCTCTGTACCCCCACCTCCCTGAGGTAGGGCTGGCCTCATGCCGGCCACAGGCCCCACTCACTCCTTCATCCTCCTCTCCGGTCATCAGCGTCTCCCTCCCGGGGGCCTCTGAATAGCCATCCCCGTCTGGACCATCGCCCGGGGCTTGCTCATGACCCGTGAGGCCATTCAAACTACATCCCTCGGATGCCTCTCAGGGCCTTGGCCACCGGCCCTCCAACACTGTGGATCCTGCCAGCTTTTCTTTTCTCCATGCACGCTCCACCATCTCAAACACTGCAGGTTTCAATGGCTTATTTATATTCTTTCTTAAAGATCCTCACCTGAGGATATGTTTTTATTCATTTTAGAAAGAGGGAGAGGGAGTGAGGGAGGGAATCAATGTGAGAAACATCGATCAGTGGCCACCCGTACACGCCCCGCCCCACCCCGAATGGGGACAACCTAGGTATGTGCCCTGACCAGGAATTGAACCCACAACCTTCTGGTGCACCGGATAATGCACCAAGCCACCCGGCCCAGGCAGCTTCATTATACTCTTTATTTTCTGCTCCCCATTCCCCACCCACTGCTCCCACCTACACCCAGGATGTGTCTGCCACATCTGTGGTGGTCTAAGATTTGTTCAAAGATGGAATGAATGAGCCAGTGACAAGAGGGCCACGGCAAGTGACATCCTGGTGTCCTGTCCACGTTGTCTCACTGGGGCACTGACATCTGCATGGCGGGGCACAGTGAGGGACTGTGATGCGATACGGAGAGGCTGGTATGTGGCCAGATGCTCTCCTGCACACCCCCCAGAACTCCTTCCTAGGATGGCCCCCGTGTCTGCCCCTTTTGTAGGGGAGGAAACAGCTGAGCAGAGTCAGCTTATCGGACAGGGTGGAGGCAAAGCCGTTCTGCCTGCCTCCAAGCGCCTCAGCCAGGGCACTCCATCTTCCCTCCCCCTGGCGGCTCCAGGTCCAGGGATGGGGCCTGGACAGCAGCAGGAAGGACTCCTATCTCCTGTCCCCACACACCTGCAGATTCCAGTCACTAAACACAATGCAAATGGCTAAGGCCCAGACCCGTCCCTGGGCCCGTCTGTCAGGAAACCCAGGAAGGTGAAGGGCAGGTTCCCTGGGAAGCTCCGTAACCCGGGTTCAGAACCAGGCTAGGTCAAGTCGGACTAAGCACCCTGCTCCATCTCCCATCTTGGGCTGGGAGCACCCTGCTCCATCTCCCATTCTTGAGAGAGCTCCAAGAATGCTTTGTACAGTCTCAGAGTTTGCCTCTTCTGAGAAGACACTATGTCGTTCCAGGCCTGCAGCGCTCATAGAACTAGAAAAATGAAGATATGCAAGCCATCATCCTCAGTGTGAGCCCCGATTCTAAGCTGTCCAGATTCCCGCAGAGTAGGAAATCAAGCAACATCACAGAGTATCGCCCACCCAGAACTGTTAAAGCATCAGCAGCTTCCAGACCGTGACTCATCATTAACGCTACAGTGTATCAGTGGCTTAAAGAGTGTGACTGGCTCTCCCAGGCCTCTCTAGGGAAGCAGAAAAGACAGATCACTGATTTGTTAGGTTTATGTCTTCTAAACAAAGCAACAGTAAGCGCTAAATACCTTTCCTCTAAGAAAATCTTCAAGCAGGACTAAATAAAGGACGCCTCGTCACGAGTTTCACCAGCACTGCGGTGGACATCGCAAGGTCAGCGCCACACACACGTGGTGTTTTGGTAAAGTGGCCTCTTCTGCACGGAGCTGAGAGGAGCTCGGACAGCCCGGCTCCGTGGCAGCGGCTTCCTAACTGCACTTCCCTGACTCCCAGGCTGTCAGAGGCGAGGAGGCACAGAGCTCATAACACTTCAGATCTACTTCCCTAGAAAAATTAAGGCAAAACCAAGGTCACTGGTAGTGTGGGAAACGGAAGGACACAGGGCCCCTCCACGGAGCAAAGGCTACTACGTACATCAACAGGCCCAATGAGACAGCCCGCGGGCCTGCGGGCCGTCCACACCAGAACCACCGCCTCACCTGCAATGAAGTCCTCGTATTCCATGACGGGGATGTTTTTATTGAGACTTTCAAGATCAAAAAAGTCGGACCAGGGAATCCGGACCTGGTGAATGTCGGGGCTCTGCCAGTGGTAGAGGCGGCCCCAAGGGGGCAGCACCAACACCCACTCCTCAGACTTCATCAGGATCTTCAGGAGGGAGGCCATGCGAATGTAGACATCCCTGCGGAGGTTGAAACCCTCCGGGGGGTTGACGTCATACAGAAGATACCTGGCAGGGGGGAGCAGGACGGCGGTGCTTCAGGGCGGAGGTCTCTGGACAGAAAACCCCGAGGCACCAGAGGCCCACAGGTGATCACCCTCCCCGGGGCTTTCAATCACTTCCAGTCTGTGAGGCGGAGGCAGCTGCCCGCCCACTTCCATCTGACCGGAGACGTACAGAGCCCACAAGTGGGAGCACCCTTGTTTAACAACGGGCAATAACTGACAGCTAAGCCCGGCAGCCTCGGTGACCAGAACCCGAGAATCAGTCCTCCCGTGGTTTTCAAACTTTTTAGCCTACAGCCCATTTTACACTCTTAATAATTACCGAGGACCCCAAAAGGCTGTTGTTTATGTGGGTTGGATCTATAAATAACTCCTGCGTTAAAAGTTAATGTAAGAACGTTAAAAAGTATGTATTAATTCACTTCAAAGGGATAAATCCATTACATTTTATTAACCTTTTTCAATCAAAAGTATATATTTTTCAAAACAAAAATAATTGGTGAGAAGAGGGGCAATGTTTGTGAATTTTTCCATCTGGTGATAGCTGGATTCTCCTCTCTGCTGCTGCATTCAATGTGTTGTGATATCACAGGTGCTCTCCGGGGAAAAACAAGAGGCAAACCAGGAAAGGAGGGACAAACACCTGCAGAGCTGGGGTGTGTGTGTGTGTGTGTTGGGGGTGGGGGGTCCTCTTCAGAGAGGGGAGTAGACCTTGTTCCCAGGGGAGCCCATTGCTCCTGCTGCTCAGCTGTCCCTAGGTTGCAGCCACATTCACATTTACATGGTAAACTCAGTGGGAGAAAGAGAGTGGAAAAGGCAAATACCACCACTCTGGTATTACTGCAGAAATGGTATGTCCAGGGTCTCTGGACACACGTTGAGAACCGATGCCCTATCCAAAGCAACCCCATCTGCTACAAAGACCCAGGCCCGGGTCCTGGGCGACTCCGGCAACAGTTACCCATCCTCATCCTCCCTTTTCCCCACATGTCGCGTTACTACAGGTGGACTGTGCGTAATCCAGGCCTTGGCCCACCTGCCATCTCTGCACCTCTCACCCAGCACACGCCTATTCTGTACGAAGATGACCTGCGCTGACCCTTATTTTTCAGGCCTGAGACGCGAACATCAGCATCTGGACGGAGACTGAAAGACCCCGCGCACAGACACAAAGCTGCGCTTTCTCAAGAACCGTCCCATTCGAACCTCCGATTCTGGGGCTCCAGGAAACTCGGGCAGGAGCCCGCGTCATCTCACAGGGTCCCGCGCCTGCCCTCCACGCTGACCCACAGGCAGCCTTCCGCCTCCCCGGCCCGGGCCCGCCAGCCCATCAACCCCCCACCAGCGGGCCACGCCGACAGCCCGGCCACGCGTTTACCGTCTGAAGCTCGCCCTGTCCGACAGGAGGCTGGACGGCGACTGGCTGACCCAAAACTCCTCGCCCGAGGCCCAGGCGAACGGGCAGGTCGCTGCCCCGAGCAGCATGTAGACGAGGCCAAGCGCCGCCATGGCCTCGGACGGCCACGCACTTCCGGCGGCCAAGTCCCGCCCAGGAAGCGCCCGCCCGCTAGTCCCCGCGGGGCGTCTCACCTGTAACCACGGCAACGCCGCGCGCCCCGCCCCGCACGTGCGTGGTGCGTCCTCCCGATTCCGGACGTCTCCAGGGTCCTGCGCGCGGGGCAGCCGGGCCCCCCCGGCGGAGTTCCGGGCCTTGGGCCGGGGGACAGCGGGGGTCAGCGCGGGAAATCGGGGGGCAGCGCGGGACGGGGCGGGGCCGCGCTTCAGGAGCGCGAACGTGGTCTCTGCGGGCTGCGGGGATCTCGGCCTCAGCTCTGCGCCCTCGCTGGCCGGGGAGGCGGAGCGTGGGCAGCGCTCGGGCCTTGCTGGCAGGTGCCCGGCCTTGCTCCACACCCCGGGCCCCGCATGGTGACTGCCCCTGGAGGCGAGGAGCCTTCTGCGGCCCTTCTACCAGTTTCTTCCGGGAACGCCTCCCGGAGAAAGGCTCTGGGCTCTCCACGCCGGGTACCCCCACCTCCAGTTCGTCACCCCAGGGAGGGGTGCCTTCCCCTTCTCCCCTCCTCTCCCCCCTCTTCTAATAGACCCCTAGAGTGTGATCCTTACCAGAGGAGAGGTCTCACGCGTCTTTCATTAAGAGAAAAAAGAAAAAAGAGAGAGAAAAAAGAAATCTTGATACAAATAACCGGAAATAGCTTCCTCCTCTGCACCACAGTCTGACGGTTAAGGTTTACTGGTATTAACTGGGTGTGCAGAAACGCTTGCTCTCAAGCGACTCGAGCTGCAGCCACTTGGCCACGAGAGGGCAGAAGAGCCCTTCCCAAGGCCCTGGGCTGGGGAAGAAGGAGGAACCTCCAGACTACCGAGGGAGGGGGGGGGGGGGGTGTCTCTGACCTGGGCCTGTGTCTTTCCTGCCCTGGGAACTCCGTCTGCTTCTCCCCAGTCTTCCCAGTTCCCCCAAAGAGGAGCAGCAGGACCCTCACCCATTTGGCCTGGGGTCCAGGCAGGTGTGGTCTGTGAGCTGTGGGGCCACACCTGTGAAAGCCAGTGATGGACTCTGGGGTCTCACCTATCCCCACCGGTCTCAGAAGTTCCCGTGCTGGGCACCCGGACCCCAACCTTGGGGTGGGAGAGACATGGGAAAAACTGAGCCCAGAAGTCTCTGAAGAGAGAGAGAGAGAGATTCTTCTGGAAGCTGGGATTCCACAGTAGGGACAGCTGTGTCTGAAGCAGAGTACAGGAAAGGAGGGTAGGACAAACACCTGCAGAGCTGGTGTGTGTGTGTGTGTGTGTGTGTGTGTGTGTGTGTGTGTGTGTGTGTGTGTGTGTTGGGGGTCCTCTTCAGAGAGGGGAGCCAGACCTTGTTCCCAGGGGAGCCCCTTGCTCCGGCTGCTCAGCTGTCCCTAGGTTGCAGCCACATTCACAAACACCTTCCAGTCGACCTGGAGGTGGCCCTAGGGGTGGGGCAGAGGAGGAGCCGGGAAAGGGCATCCCTAGGGAGACCTGATCAGCAGTCACAAAGCTGGAGGTGGGGATGGGGGTTGGGTTGGGGCAGAGCGGAGGATGGGCTGAGAATCTGAGATCAACGGGAAAATGTCAAAGAGTGCGTACTTTGTTTCATTAAACGGGCTGTTTGTTTATGTTTGGGGAGCTTGTTTCAAGGACTCAGCTCAGCCCTCTCAGATGATAGCATCAACAGAACCACAAACAGATGGAGGGAGGGTGATATCCCTCCTTGGAATGAAATGCAGGGACCTCTGCTGATTCAAAAGGAGACCTCAAGCCGGTAACCACTCCACACGACCCTTGCCCTCTTTGCTCTGGGGCTCTGTATCTGGCCAGGAATGCAAATTCGTACAGAGGAGTCCCCAAAACTGCAGAGATGGGCCTCGGGGGTGGGGGTGGGGGGCGGGCAGGGGGGTACCTTTAGATCCAGCCCATGAGAACCCAGAAGGGGGTGGAGGGTCCTTTATCCAGATTCTCCACAGCCAAATACATTGTAGCTGAGTTGCAACTCCCCCAGCAGGCTTGGCTGGGGACTCTGTCCTGGTCTGTGAGTGGGGAGCAGCCTGCCTGACTCCGGGGCTGGGAGAGAAGCTGCCGCTGCGTGGAAGGGCGAGTGTGAGCCCCGGCACTGTGTGTTGCTGGGTGGAATGTGTACTTTTTCAAATGCACAGCCAGTTGTCACATCATCATTTATTGAAAAGTGTATCCTTTTTTCACAGACAAGAATTGCTACTTTCATCATAAATTAAATTCCCCCAAATACACGGTGCCGTCTCTGCTGTTCCAGTCCTGACCCACGCACCTGTCTGTCAATTTCTGCGCAACGGCAGTGCATTGGTTATGATGGCTTTACAGCAAATCCCTTAAAGGCACTTCTCAGCTAAGCTTGCACACTTTCTCCTTCATATGCAATTTAGAATCCACTGTTTGTAGCCAGTCCTGTTGGGAGTTTTATCAGGACTGCACCGAGTATGTGGGCACACTTGGGAAGCTAACGTCAATGTGATCTGGATGGAGTCTGGCTCCCGGGTGGGTCTGTATCTGGACTTATTTAAATTTCAGAAAAGTTTTCTAGTTTTATGTCACAGTCATTTATTTCTGGGTTTTACTGCTGTCATGAATGGGACACTTTTGCTTATGAAACATTATACTAGAGGCCCAGTGTATGAGTTCGTGCACCAGTGGGGTCCCTCGGCCTGGCCCACGGGATTGGGCCGAAACTGGCTCTCCAACATCCCCCGAGGGGTTCTGGATTGTGAGAGGGTGCAGGCCAGACAAAGGGACCCCACCGGTGCACAATCAGGGCCGGGGAGGGATGGAGGTTGGCCAGCCGGAAAGGGACCGCAGGAGGGCTCCAGGGCATGTCTGGCCCATCTCACTCAGTCCTGATCCGCCAGACCCCAGCAGCAAGCTAACCTACTGGTCAACTGTCTGCTTCCTGGTGGTCAGTACACAGCATAGCTGTGGTTGAGCGGCCTTACCATATAATTAGCATATTACACTTTGATTGATTGAACAGCTGACCAGTCAACCAGACACTTAGCATATTAGGCTTTTATTATATACTAGAGGCCTGGTGCATGAAATTCGTGCATGGGTGGGGGGTCCCTTCAGCCCAGCCTGCACCCTTTCCAATCCGGGACCCCTCGGGGGATGTCCGACTGCTGCTTTAGGCCCAATCCCCGGGATCAGGCCTAAACTAACAGTCAGACATCCCTCTCACAAACCTGGACCGCTGGCTCCTAACTGCTCACCTGCCCGCCGACCTGATCGCCCCTCACTGCCCCGCCCTCCTGCTGGTCTGGTTGCCCCTAACTGCCTCTGCCTGCCGGCCTGATCTTTCCCAACTGACCCCTCCCCCCAGCCTGGTTGTCCCCAACTGCCCCCCTGCCGGTCTGGTCGCCCCACACAGCCTGCTGCTCAGTCGTTTGGTCGTCCCTCACTAATCACCCTGCCAGCCTGGTCGCCCTATGCAGCCTGTTTGGTCATCCGTTCGGTTGCAATGGTCACTTAGGCTTTTATATAGATAGAAGATATTGCTGCTTTAATAAATGCTATTATATTTGTGTGTTGACCCTAGAATTGGCCGCTTTTAATTTGAATGGTTTGCCAGTTGATTGTTTTAGATTTCCTAGACAAATAGTCATGTAATTATGCAAATAATTGTATTTTTATCTCTGCCTTTATAGTATTTGTACTTCACATATATTTTCTTGTATTATTACATGCACTAGGATTCAAATATAAAATCAGGCATCTTTCTCTTGTTTCTGACTACAATGTGAATGGCTCTAATGCAGCGGTCAGCAAACCATGGCTGGGAGCCAAACCCTGCCCACAGGGGTCTCTCTTTGTAAATAAAGTTTTATTGGCAGGCAGCCAGGCCTGTTCATTTACATGTTTTCTAATCGGCTGCTTTCATACTGTGGCATCAGTGTTAAGTAGTTGGGACAGAGACCATATGGCCGGAAAAACTTAAAATATTTGCAGTCTGACCCTTTGCAGAAGTTTGCTGACCCCTGATCTAATGTATTAAGTGCAATGCTCGTTGGAGGTTGAGGAATTTTCCTACCATTCTGAGCTTCCTGAAGGTCTGGTTGGGTGTGCTTCAAACTCAGTAGTAAGTATTATATGTTACCAGGTGCTTTTGGGGGGACTGACTATTTTTGGAGATGATCAGGGGTTTTCTTCTCTTTAATCTCTTAATGTAGCGAACTGTACCCACAGATTTTATAATGTTGATTCATCCTTGCATTCCTGAGATGAGCTTTGCTTGCCCCTGATGCAATGGGTTCTGTTTGTCAGTACATTTATTTGGGGTAATTATGTCCCTGCTATAAATCACATGTCCCCATCAGTGTGTGTGTGTGTGTGTGTGTGTGTGTGTGTGTGTGTGTTATCTCACCGCTGGGATATGTGCTGAGAAAGGTGCATATCATAAGAGACGAATGACCGTGTGGCACCTGCCAATCCCAGTTCGGAATCTGGGAGACACCGAGCTCATTGGCGACATTAACGTGCTGTGAGACCTGCTGCAACAACGTCTCCGAGGATGAGAGAACGATGTGAGCGCGGGGCCAGCTGCAGTCAGCATGCAGGGCTGACCCGGGTTTGCGGACTGTGCGTGTTGGCCCCTTTTCTATGGAAGAGAGAACACTCTTCTGGCAGAGCCGTCGGAGCAGCGTCAGAGCTGGAGAAGGCGGGCCAGGCCCTGCATGCGAACCTTCGGACCAGGTAGTCACATCTGGGCCAGGATCTTCAAAGGGGCTTAGAACCAGGGCCCAGAGCAACGCCGAGGACGTGGGATGGTGGGTGATTTCACAGTCAAAGGGAATCAGTGTCCAACATCAAAT
Source organism: Eptesicus fuscus (assembly GCF_027574615.1). NCBI lineage: Eukaryota > Metazoa > Chordata > Mammalia > Chiroptera > Vespertilionidae > Eptesicus > Eptesicus fuscus. Next base: position 8,990,658 of record NC_072475.1, read on the forward strand.
ATTGGACAGTGATGAAAGCCAACATGTGCAGAAGGCTTTCCCAGGGACCAAGGGGCTGCTGCCCACGTGCGGTGGCTCTTCAGAGCCTCCTTGGCCCCTTGCAGGTGGGCACCCCCATATGTTGGTGGGGACCCTTGGGCCACAAGGACAGAACTGAATTCCCAGGAGCTCGAGCTAAGAGCAGAATGCGCTGGAGTTCAGAGGGAGAGACAAGTGAACCAGGGCCCCTCTGATGCTGCCTGGCCCTCAGTGTCTCTATTGTTATGTCATCTTCTCCTCACCCTCCCTCCTTTCCCCTTGCCCATCTCCCCTCTCTTTCTCTCTCTCTCTTTCTCTCTCTCTCTTTCTCTCTCTCTCTTTTCTCTCTCTCTCTTTCTGCTCTCCACATGTGGGCAGTCACTGCTCATGGGGGTAGCCACGTAGGTTAGCAGAACACACTTCTAGAAAGATGGGTTGGCACAGAGAAGGAGGCACCAGGGAAGCCGCGGAGTCATACGTGTGGTGCTGCCATTGACGACGGGTGGCGGAGATGCTAGAATTAGGTGGGCATCAGAAATCACCTGGTTTTACAGATACAAAAAATGTGTGAAATAATCAGGCACATCTAGCCCTGACTCCAGCCCAGTGTCCGCTGAGCAAGCGACATGTTTTCGGATGCAAGAAGTTTCCGGAGGCAGTGGGCTGGGCCCCGGGCCCCTCAGAAGTGTGGGCCCAGCGTTTATGCCTGCAGCATCACCACCCATCCCCCACGGGTCCCGGAGTGACAGTAAGGTCTGGGAGAGATTTCCCAGAGCAGCGGTTCATCCGAGCCCCTGGAGGCATGTGAGAATTGCCCGTCAAAATGCAGGATGGAATGTCCGTCTTGTAACTGGACAGCTTACTGCAAACCGCAGCTTTCTATCTTAATCTCGTGGAACTGGGAAAGCCCAGGTCATGAGAACATCAGAAACATTCCTTTGAAAGCCAGCAGGCGCTGGGCTGGTGGCTGAGGGATGGTCAGGGTCCTGGGAACCTCCTCTGGCCCTGAATTCAACGCCCCCGCCCCAGGCGACTAACCGGCCCCTGTCCCAGGATGGGGTCCCTTGAGGCCCCCCTCCATCTGTTCCTCATGCAGGCAACCCCCTGTCCTCGGCCCAAATTCATCCTCATCCTCATTGCCTTGTTTCCTTCTCAGGGAGCCCCGGGCTCTGGGGAATCTCATAACAGCTGTCAAGGACACTGAGCCCTGTCCCAGGCCTCACCTGCACCCATACCTGTCCCAGGTCCCATCCCCTCCACCAGTCCCTCAACAACCGACCCTCCCTACTGGTTCATCCACCAGCACAAGTGCACCTGAAGTACTTTGCATCCTAAACCAAAGTAATCCACACGAGGTGCAACCTGGGTGGGGGTGAAGCCCTGTGCCACCCTCTCTGTGCTGTCCCTCCTGTCCTACCCGCCACCCCTGCTGCCCTGGCCCAGGTCAGTGGCCACCTCCACATTTCAAATCTGGGAAATCCTGTGACTTCACCCACCCACACCCCAGAGTTCCCTTGGCCTCTGCCCTGGGTTTGCTTTCAGGGTGGGGATGTCTTCGTCCCTCATATTGGTCTCTTTTCTGTGCCTCTCTCTCGTGTCACATGCTAAGTCCTCCGTAGATTTTGTTGCAAATGGGGGAAGGAATAGCCCGGCCTGAGGGTCCACCCAGCAGGACCTGTGGGACCTGCCTCCCAGGGACCCTCTCGCTCTGCCCTGCAGGAGGGGCCGGGCAGGGATCAGACTTGGGCCGCTTCCCCCAGGCCGGGTGCTGCCCAGAGCGTGTCTTCTTCCCTCTGCATGGCAACCTGGGAGGGGCATCTCTCCCCGGGTCACGGCACCCAGAGGAGGTTGGGAGATGCTGCCACAGCCCCGGCCCCTCACCCACTGTGCCTGCCTCCCTGCCAGCACCTGCCTGCTCTTCCTGGCGCCTCTGCACCCACTCGCAGACCTCAGTGCCCTCCTGGCAGACACTGCACCCAAGTCTGGCTGGCCCATTGGAATGTCTTCCTCTGGGTCCTGCCAGGAGCCGGCCTGGAAGTCAGGGCCCCCGGTCAGGCCTGGCCTGGTTTCCTGAGGATGCCCAAAGGCAGCTGACAGCGGAGGCCGGACAGTGCTGACCTTCAGGGGCATGTGGCCTGGCCCAGGCGGTCACCACCCCAGCAGTGGCCATGAACACGGGTACAGGGCCTGTGGCAGCGGGAGCCGAGCCTGTGGTTGGTGGGAGGGCAGCCTGAACCCCTCCCTGACCCCCGTTTGCCTGTGGCCCTCCTGGGACAAAGCTGCCGAGGCCAGGACAGCCTCCAGCGCAGCCTTCTTGGGACCCAGCCTAGCGCAGCCCGGACCAGATCGCCGCGGGTGCTGCCTGACATTCTGGGTCACAGTGTCAGCCGAGTGCCCCGGGGCCGTGACCCTGGCTCTCCCCAGAGGAGCCAGGCTTCTCTGACCAGCCTCAGGTCTGTGACCCCCAAGTGGCCAGTCAGCTCGGACCCACGCTACGGACAGCAAAGCAGGGCTGGCACTGTCAACCCAGCGTGTGCCCGGCACTTCGAGTCCTGCCTCAGGGATGTCACCGGGCTGTCGGGGGCCTCCTCTGGCCGCTGGCGTTTCCCGTGGAGAAGGGTCGGATGTGCTCAGATGGGGAAGGGGCAGGGGTGATGCCAGTAAGACTGATGGGCCGGGACGGGTGGGAGTGTGGGTGTCGACGTGAAGTCAGATGAATGATTTTGTCATGAGTCCCGGCAGCGCTGCTGCACTTAGCAGTTAAATATTTCGTTGGAGATGCTGGAGTTTTGAAGCTCAGCTTCCCAACAGCCAGAAGAGGCGGCAGGAGGGGAGAGCTGGAAGCATTTGTAGGTGCTTTTATCCCAAAAGTAATCTTTGAAGCCGCCACCCTCCCACGCAGAGGAAGTGGCCCAGCCCTCGGCAGGCTGCCAGGGGAGTCGTCCCCCAGCCTCGCCCGGGTGCCATAATGTGGCCCCAGGGACCGTCCCCAAACATTGGCCTCACACCCTGGAGCCGGGACAGGCCCCTCCAGCATCTGAAGGGAGACAGTGATCATCGTTATCATCGCTCTGACAGGGCCTGTGACAGAGCCAGCTGCAGCCTCCAGGGCCCGGCGCGTGTGGGGAACCCGTTAGCGTCTGTGTGGAGTCCAGAGGCTGAATGGCTTTTCCTTCTGTCCCTGGTCTTGGCCAGCAGCGGGGGAGGCTGGGCTGTCTGTGAGGGCCGGGTACCCCGCCCCAGGCTGGCTCTCGGCTCAGGAGCAGGCCCCCCGGGAGGGTCGGGCCAGCCTGCTGTGCTGGGACGGGCCCCACTGACTGCCCTTTCCCAAAAGGTGCTCGGCCACTATTTGTTGAAATCAGGACAGAATACAATGGGCAGAAGCATCGCCTGGATTATAGAAATCAGAAGGGCCCGTGATACCGGTCACAGGCACCCTGTGAACTGTCCGTTGGGGCCTTTCCTGGCACAGACCCACAGCGTGGGCCGAGGACGGAGGGGACTCAGAGGGCAGCGCCTCTTGTGGGCAGGGTGGCCGAAGCGCCACGCACAGAGGGGGCCCAGGACAGGAGAAGTGCCACCCCCAGGAGGCAGAAGGTGAGCAGAGCTCAGGCCACGGTCAGGCTCTGCTGGGGGGATGGGAGGCTGAGGTTCAGGGAGTGAGCGAGTGGGCTTGGGCCCTGTCACAGCGGACGTGACAGACAAGTATGCCCAGAACTTCCCAACAGAGGAGGAGGCGCTAACCACTGAGGTCCCACTTCCCCAGGTGGGGTCCACCTCGCCTCCTGCCCACCCCTCAGGGATTCTGGGTCAGGGCTCTGGGAGGGGCCTGGGAATGTGGATTTTTAAGAAGTGCCTTGCCTAGCCGTGTGGCTCAGTGGTTGAGGGTCGACCAATCAAACGGAGATCATGGTTCGATTCCCGGTCAGTGCACATGCCCGGGTTTTGGGCTTGATCCCCAGTAGAGGGCATACAGGAGGCAGCTGATCAAGATTCTCATCATTGATGTTCCTATCTCTTTCTCCCTCTCCCTTCCTCTCTCTGAAATCTATCTATCTATCTATATATCTATATATACACTAATAAAAGAGAAACATGCAAATTGACCATACCGCTGCTACACCCACCAGCCAATCATGAGCGAGTATGCATATTAACCCAACAAATATGGCATCGGCCACGGAGCTGGAGCAAGCAGGAGGCTTGGGTAGCCCCCGGCGATGGAGGAAGCCAAGCTTCCCACCAGCCCTGGCCAGCCCTGGCCTCCGCTCAAGGCTACAAAGTTTCAATTATAGAAGATAAATAAATCCCAGATACTTGCTTCCAGCCAGCCCTGGCCTCTGCTCAAGGAGGTGCTGAAAAAAAAAAAGAAAAAAAGGAGGGGCTGGGAGCTTGGGTTTCGGTGGGGTGTGGCCAGCCTGAAAAGGGCCCTCAGCTCCTCACCCAGGCTGGCCACACTCCCATGGGGTGAGGGTCCATACTGGGGTGTGTGGCCAGTCTGCAAACAGCCATCAGCCCCTCACCCAGGCTGGTCAGGCACCCCAGCGGGGACCCCCACCCTGAAGGGAGTGTGGCCAGCTTGAAAACAGCCCTCAGCCCCTCACCCAGGCTGGCCACACTCCCATTGGGTGAGGGTCCCTGCTGGGGGCTTGGCCAGACTGCAAACAACCATCAGCCCCTCACCCAGCCTGGCCACGCCCCCTCAGCAGGGACCCTCACCCCATGGGGCCGTGGCCGGCCTGCAAACTACAACAGGTCCCTCGCCCAGGCCGCCCATGCCCCAAGGGAACCCCCACCCTGATCCGGGATACCCTTCCGGGCAAACCAGCCGGCCCCCACCTGTGCACCAGTCCTCTATCTATACTAATAAAAGGGTAATATGCTAATTAGACTGGGAGACCTTCCGGATGTTCTTCTGGACAAAGCCATGGTGGCAGGGCTGAGGTAGAGGCAGTTAGAGGCCAAGAGGGGAGGGCAGTTGTGGGTGATCAGGCCAGGATGGGACAGCAGTTGTGAGTGATCAGGCTGGTGGGGGGGGGGCTGTTGGGGGTAAGCAGACCATCAGGGGGGCCAGTTGGGGGTGAGCAGGACGTCAGTGGGGGTCAGTTGGTGGTGATCAGGACAACAGGTGGGGGGCAGTTTGGAGTGAGCAGGCCAGCAGGGGGACAGTTTGGGGTGAGCAGGCCAGCAGGGGGGGCAGTTGGGGGTGAGTAGGCCAGGATGGGATATATATTTTATATATATATATATATATATATATATATATATATATATATATATATTTTTTTTAAGAAGAGCCTTGGAAGAATCTGACCACCAGGGAAACAGGAACCTAGTGAGAGTGGGTTAGGGGCCCCCCTGGAGCTCTGAGGCCACCCCACGTCCAGCCCATGAGCCCCTGGGTCCAGGGGGTTGGGGTACCAGCGACCCTGGGCCCTACTCCATCATCTGGCTCAGCTCAGCTGTGCGACAAAGGCCAGGGGCAGGTGGCCTGTGGACTGTGGCCCATGCATCCACCTGGCTTTAGGGTGTGGACCTGGGAGCCAGAACCCAGCCCTGGTGGGCAGGGCGGCCTCCAGTGCAGGGCACAATGTCAGGGCTAAAACCCAGCAGCACCCAGAGCCTGGGGGAGAGCAGGGCCCCAGGTGGATGCTCACATGGGCTTTCATGAGTGGGAGGAAGGGCGCAGAAGAGGCTCATGGTGGGGCCGACTCAGTTTCCCGTGCTCTGCCCATCCCTCAGATGGGGCATGGGTGAGAGCAGCGGGTGCTGGCCTCCCACCAGCCACCCATAGGTCTAGGGTCCCAAGCTGTGGGTCTGTGCCAGGTTGGCAGAGGCCTGGGGTGGGGTCCCAGCCCCACCTCCCTGGGGGTCCTGAAGACAGGCAGGTGCCAGCCAGCACCTCCAGATGACAGCAGCTGCAAGGCGAGAGCGGAAACCAGCCACATGAGGAATTGTGTGTGTGTTTTTTTTTAATTTACTTTTTATTTCAAACCATTTTCAAACATTGAAAAGTTGCAAGAGTAAAGAGTACAGAGAATACCCGTATATGCATCAGCCAGGGGCCTATGCGAGTTTTGCCAGTTGTCCGAATCATGTCCTTGACAGCAAAATATGCAATTAGGGTCACATGTCACCCGTTGCCATGTCTCCATATCCCCCGCAGTCTGGAACATTCCTCAATCTTTGCTGACTGTCGTGACTGTGACATCGAAGAGCGAAAGGTCCCCAGTTTGGGTTTGTCTGATTGGTCCCAGATGCCCCTGACCGGGAATTGCCACTCATCGGACAGGCCCTGTCCCCGAGTCCACCCCTGGAGGAGCTAACCGTGGCCGTCGGATGAAGGAGGGTCTGCAGGGGTCTCCACTGGAGCGTTAGCTCTGCAGTTTGCACACATTTTATGGGGTTTCATTCCACTTTCACTAGCTAGCATTTCCTGGGGTCTCACTGCCTGAGTAATGGTTCCTGTGATGGCTGACAAGTACATAATGGCTTCTATTTCCATGATTTATCGGTTGGAATTCTATGGTAAGGAAGAGCCCTCTCTTTTCCCCATTTATTACTTAAATTTCTTTATGTCAGTAGACCTCACACAGTCCCAGTTTATGCAGTGGGTTCCCATCTGTTACTGCCCTTAGTTAGTTTATTCTGATGCTCGAATTGGTGCAGCGGGAGCCCTTCTGGCTGGTTTTGTGCCTCTTCAATATGCACCAATGTTTTCAAGCACTTCATGACCTTGCTCCTCCCCCCTTCTCCTCCCCACCTCCCACCCCTGCCATTCTCCACACCCAACCCTCAGTACATTCAGGCCCCTCTTTGATGTACGGACTCCCCACCTCTGCCAGGGAGACCGCCAGACCCTGGGCTGCCTGTAGTCCCCAAACATTTGCCAGTTACTCAGCAACACCCCCTTCTCCCATCTGCTTGTGTGGGAAGGAGGGCGGGTGTCTTCCAACTAGGCACCCTCACGTGGAAGATGGGGGCCTCGCTCTACACCATCCCTGGGTTCAAGGGGGCAAGTTCTACAGGTCCTGGGGCAGCCCATGGTCAGGCTCAGCAACAGAGGAGGGGCAGGCTGGGGGCTCCCTCTTCCTCCTTCTCTCCCACCCCCGACCCCCAGGCCAGCCCTGCCCGTTCTGATGTGGATGGAAGGCGGACCCACAACCTGCTCGGCTAGCCGGGGCTTCAGGGCCGCCCGCTCCTGACCCCGCTGCAGTGAGCCAGTTGGGGGAGGTTGGGGAGGCCACTTCAGTCCAGATGCCTCCTCTGAGATGAATGGCAAAGGTCAAAGGCAGCCCCAGGGGAAATAGTTCCCACACCTAATCATGTCCAGAGAGAGGTTGGGAGTGAGGCTGGGAGCACATGGTGGGTGCGAACAAGGCCCCTTTGTGCGCTGGGGCAGCTGCAGCCAGGCAGCGAGCTAAATGGACAGGCGTCTGGCCGCCTGGCCTGCCCCGGGGATGAGAGTTCTCCCCCCTTGTCACATCAGTGTCTGAGGCCTCCGTCAGGCCGAGCCCTGTCCCTGGACCTGCAGGGGAGCCCAGGACACTGGCGGCAGTCAAGGGCCACTTTCTTCCCAGCAGAAAATTCCCAGGCCAAGAGAGTCATACATATATGGTAATTCTGATGGTTGGTCAGAGCCGCTAGGACAATTGGAAGTGGATAGTTTAAACTAGCTGTGGCTGGGGCTGAGTCCCAGGCTCTGAGTTGGAAATGAAATGTGAGGAACTGCAGACCAGCGGGGATCTGTGTGGGGCCCCCTAATGGCCTCATGGAGGGCAGGGGCAGCGAGGACATGGCTCTGTGCCCCTCCTGCTATAAGTGGAGCCTGCCACGGCCACCGCCCCCCATGCTCCAGAGGGGGTGAGTCCCAAAGCGGGGGGCACAAGTTCACACGTGCTTGCATGTACAAACACAGCAGAACACATGCACCCACACAGCAGGAACATATGCACACCCACAGCAGGAACACCCACAGCAAGAATACATGATGCACGTACACAGCAGCACACACATGCCTACATGCACGCACAGCAGAAACACATTCTATACAGCGTGGTGAGGGGTGCACCATCTATTCCCTAAGGACATTGGCACACACACATCTGCACACACACAAGCACACATTGGACCCAACCAGCCCCAGCTGAGCTGCACGCTCAGTGGAATCAGGGCCTTGATGTCCCCGTCCCTCCCTGCTGCTGACTGCCCAGGGCCAGGAAGGACCGTCCCACAGCCACCGGGAGGAGGCTGAGAGGCGGAGCTCGGTGAAGGGCTGTGCTCCCCCTCCGTGCTGGCGCCCGAGAAGATAACCACGGGCCTGGAGCGCATTGTTGGAACTGTCCACCCAAACCGCAATTATGCGGCCTGGAGCTGGCCTGCGTGTTTACAGTGCCGGGGGTAACGGAAAGAGGCTCTTGTAAACACTGCAGAATTGCAACATGTCCTTGGAGTCCAAAATGTGGAGTGGGTGTCACATGGCGTGCAAGGGCCCTGGGGACCTGAGCCTTCTGGGGCGGCCTCTCTGCAGGCAGGCTGGTGGGTGGCCCTCAGGACGCTGACCGGGCTTGCTGTCATCTGCAGAGACTGCGACCCCTGCTCTGCGGCCAGGTGGGCAAAAGAGAGAAGCCTGGTGGGCAGAGAGGCTGAGAGTCTAGCTTCCAGCGGAGACCCCTCCCTCAGGTGGCCTTGCCCAGGCCTCTCCTTCCCCTCTGCATGAGGGGCTTGTGACCTACCGGCATCAGCATCAAGGCCACATGGATACGGGTGCACGTGCACACACACACACACACACACACACACACACACACACACACACACACCCCATATCCATGTTCAGTCCGTGGAACCCGTGAATGTGCCTAATAAGGAAAGGACATCTGCAGATCTGGTTAAGGCTCTGGGATGAGGAGATCATCCCGGATTAGCTGGGTGGGCCCTTAATATGTAAAGAGAGAAGAGAGAAGGATGGACACACAGGGCAGGGGCCGTGTGAGCACAAACACAGAGAATGAGCGATGTGGCCACACGCCCGGGAATGCAGCTCCCCCTCGGCCAGCAGCACCCAGGGAGTCCTGTGCCTTCTCTCTCAGCCTGGAATGCCCCCTTCCTTTTAGGGGAACGTGAACAAGGGCCCCTGCGGTTCTGAGGGGTCCACCAATGTCCCAAGGTGGCCGCGACGAAGGACCACAGCCTGGGGGCTTGACCAACAGAAACATATTCCCTAGAGTTCAGGGGCTGAAAGCCCTAAGTCAGGGTGTCTCAGGGCCGTGCTCCCCTGAGGACCTGGGGGAGGCGCCTCCCTGACAGTCAGTTCCTGGAGTGCATATGCACATGTGCACACATACAACACACATGCTCACACACAGCCACACCTGCACACATGCTGGCACTCACACATACCTCCACACGCCTGCAGGTGCATGCACAGTCAGTGCCCCAGATGGAAGCGAGTGGCGAGGGCATTCCAGGCTGAGAGAGAAGGGCACAGGACTTCATGGGTGCTGCCTGCCGGCCGAGGGGGAGCTGGCTAAGAGACTGGAGGGGAAAGACCAGCCCTGAGTCCAGATGGCGATCCCCACACGCCGGGAGCGCCCTTCCCGGAAGCACACTGACTCCCGATTCATGGCCGGGCACCCCGGCCTTCCCCAGAGCCAGTAGAGAGACGGAAGACTAAACAACATCATCCACTTCTCATTTCCCGAAAACCCCTTTTGGCCAAAATAAATAGATGTCGATCAGCTGCTCTGTCGCCCATAGAAACACTGGTCGGCTCAGCGACAGAGGCAGAACAGCCAGAGGGTGGGAGAATGTGGAATGGCTTGTGAGCTCAGAACACGAGCCCCACGTCCTCCCCCAAAGACGGCTCTGCATGACCCCCTCCGTGTGCTGTTTCCGTCAATGAGGGAGAGGTCAGGACAGCAGGGGTCTCAGATACGCATCCCATCACACGAATGTGACGATGTCTGTTCCCCCACATGGACACACATGTCAGAAGCAACCTTAGCCAAATCCCCAAAGACTTCTGATGGAACCTGGCACTAGGAAACAGTGTAGAGGAAGAGCCAGGACAGCTCTGGACAATAACCGAGGGGCCGACCTGGTGCTGAGGGAGGGAGAACAACGCTGGAGGCTGGCACTGCCTGAGGCGGACTTACCCTAAAGCCACAGCGATCCGGGCCACGTGCTGGCGGCAGAACAGACAAGGAGATCAACGGAACAGAACAGAGAGCCCAGGAATAGGCCCAGACACATGCAGTGACTGACCTCGGACAAAGGAGCAAAGGCTATTCAATGGAGCAAATGGCCTCTTCCACAAACGGTGGAACAAAAACAGTTTAGACACAGACCTCACACCCGTCACAGAAATGAACTCGAAATGGATCAAGGCCTAAGCATAAAAGGCAAAATGATGAAACTTCAGGAAGATAGCATGGGAGGAACCTACACGATCTTGGATATGGTGATGCTCCCCGGAGGAACTGATAAACTGGGCTTCGTTTCATTTCATCGACATTTAAAACTTCTTCTCTGCAAAAGGTGCTGTCAAGAGAATGAGAAGACAAGCCACCAACCGGGAGAAAATATTGGCAAGACATGCATCTGATAAAGGACTGTTGTCCGAAATATATGAGAACCCTTAAAACTCAGCAATGAGCCCCAGCTGGTTTGGCTCAATGGATAGAGCATTGGCCTGTGGACTGAAGGGTCCCAGGTTCGATTCCAGCCAAGGGCACGTGCCTGGGTTTCGGGCTCTATCCCCAGTAGGGGGCGTGCAGGAGGCAGCCAATCAATGGTTCTCTCTCATCATTGATGTTTCTATCTCTCCCTTCTCTCTTCCTCTCTGAAATCAATAAAAAAATATATTAAAAAAAATAAAACAAATAAAACTCAACAATGAGAAAATGGACAGTTTAAAACATAGACCGAAGACCTTAACAGACACCTCACCAAAGAAGACATACTGGTGACAGATAAGCACATTAAAAAATGCTCCAGAGAAATGCAAATAAAAACAACAATGAGATGCCACTGCACACCTATCAGAATGGCCACAATCCAGAACACTGACACCACCACGTGCTGGCGAGGACGGGAGCAACAGGAACTCGCGCTGCTGGTGGCGTGCACACGGTGCAGCCCCCGGGGGACACAGTTTCTTACAAAATGAAAATACTCTTGCCATACAGGGTGCGGCAAAAGTAGGCTCACAGTGGTGAGGACGCAAAACATGGTGTTTATTCTTATATTATTGGGTATTAATTATTTTCCATACGAACAACTGTAAACCCACATTTGCCCCATCTGTCTTATCCAGCAATCACACTCCTTGGTATTTACCCAAAATGCATGTCCACTCAAGCGCCTGCACACGGATGGATCCAGCAGCTTTATTCACAATTGCCCAACTTGGAAGCAACCAAGATGTCCTTCAGTAGGTGAACGAGTAAATAAACTGAGGTCTGTCTAGACAAAATTATTTACTGATAATAAAAGCCTAATATGCTAAGTGTACGGTCAGCTGTTCAACCAATCAAAGCATAATATGCTAATGATATGCTAAGGCCGCTCAACCGCTCGCTATGATGTGCACTGATCACCAGGGGACAGGTAGGTTAGCTTGCTGCTGGGGTCCGGCCAATCGGGACTGAGTGAGACAGGCTGGACACGCCCTGGAACCCACCCACAGTCCCTCCTCAGCTGGCCAACCTCCTGTGTCCCTCGCCGGCCCCAATTGTGCACCAGTGGGGTCCCTCGGCTTGGCCTGCACCCTTTCGCAATATGGGGCCCCTTGGGGGATGTCAGAGAGCCGGTTTGGGCCCGATCCTGCAGGCCAGGCTGAGGGACCCCACTGGTGCACTAATTCGTGCACTAAGCCTCTAGTTTACTGATAAAAAGAAATGAGCTCTGCCTGGCCGCCATGACTCAGTGGTTGAGCGTTGACCTAAGAGCAGGAGGTCATGACTCGATTCCCAGACCAGGTGCATGCCCAGGTTGCCGGCCCGATCCCCAGGAGGGGGCGTGCAGGAGGCAGCTGATCAATGACTCTCATCACTGATGTTTCTAGCTCTCTCTTCCTCTCTGAAATCAATAAAAATATATTTAAAAAACAAACCAAGAAATGAGCTATCAAGCCATGAAAAGACAATAGCCTCAGGCTGCACCTGCCAGTGGCCAATGCCTCTGCTTCTCCCCCTTTCCTGAAGGCGTTGGGAGGAAGGAAGCTGGTCCCAGTGGGCCTGGCCAGCCTCTGGCCTGGCTGCCCTGGCTGCCCTGGCTGACCCTGGCTGCCCTGGCTGCCCTGGCGCCCTGCTCAGGACCCATCCTAAGGCCAAGCCGGGAGGCTATTCTGGGAGCTGGTGCGTAGGAGCAGGGAGCTCCTTATAAGGCTCTGTCCAGCAGCACGGTGGTGCCACGGAACCCCAGGTCTGCCCTGCCACCGGCCTGCAACGGGCCCGAGGCTGCAGAGGCCCCCTGCCTCAGCCCGCCGCACCCCGGGGTCCAAACCCTCTCCTGTCTCCCATGATGTTCTCCTGAGACTTACACGACTTAACCGACCTCTTGGCCTTGGGGGGACTTGGGACAGACGTGGGGAGCAGAGCTGCGGGCTGGCCTTCCACATCCTTATATGACAAAGCGCCTGGTCCTGGCTGAGTCATGGCATTGAGAGGCGGGGCCGTGGGAGCCAGTGATTTGGCTTATTTTTAGAGGCTTTTACCGGAACACCTGGGTTGGGCCCAAATAATACAAGCATTTTAGCGGTTCAAAAAAATAAAATAAAATAACGCGGTTCCAAGTCATCCAAAGGGGAGACAATGGGTGAGCTCAACGAGGCGTTTCCTGAGACTAACGGGCTAGGCTTCCTCCTCACTCAGCGGTCCAGGCGCCGAGGTGGACCCGGCTCCATCCAGCTGTGTCCCCAGGAGGACACGCACCTGTGCCCAGCCGCCCCATCATTTCTGTTCTTTTCACAAGGAATCAGCAGAATGAGCGGTGAAACCAGGAGCAGATTTTAATCGTCTTCCCCGAGGGGGTTTATAGTTAAACCCCTGGCCCCTGGCATTGGACCTGGAACCTGAGGGCACCCTGATGGCACCAGGTGTGGAGCGAGTAAATGAATGACCGAGCGGGCTACGTTCAAACCCTTACGGTGTGTAAGCAGCTCCACACACCAGCCGTCCCATGTCACCCAGCAGGGTCCTTCGGTGGCCGAGGGGCAGCAGGCTGTGCTCGCTGCCCAGGTGTATGGCTTGACCAGACCAGACCAGACCTTACCCTCCACGAAGGGAGAGTCATACCACCTCCCCAGGTGCCTCCTAAGTGTTTTCACTAGGACTGACTGAGGCAGGAATTGCTAGCAAGTCCCCAGGACACAGTCGGTGACAAGGGAGAGTTGGTCCCCCCCTTTGTCCCTATGAAAAGCACCCGCCCCCGATTTTAGGCTGAGCCCTGTGGTGCCTGGCTGATCACAGTGCATCCCAGGAGCCATCAGAAACGCGGCCTCTGGACCACGTAGCACTTGCTCCGCTTTCTGGCAAGGCTCTGCCCACAAGACTCAGCTGGACACCTGCCTGCCCAGCCCCCATGTACAGGCCCGTCCTCACTCACCTTCTGCTAAAGTCCCCTCTCAGTCAGCACCAGTGCAGGGTCCCCAGTGAATGGTGACTCCTGGGAACGCCTGGAACCCTCCAGCACACCTGGAGTTGCCCCCCAGCTCCCTGGGGTCCTGCTCTCTCTGTCCTCATTTATGTCCCACCTGCATGGCTGACCCACCTCCCCCGCCCCCTCCCTCTCTGCTCACCCAGCCTGCCTCCCTCGATGCTCCTTCAGTGGCCAGCCATCCTCCCGCCTTCGCCCAGCGGTACCTCTGCTGGGATGCTCTCCCTCTAGGTGCCTCCTTGGCTCCCTTCGGCTCAGCTGTTGCCCTCTGGACGAGGCCCATCCTGACCTGACGGGTCCCTGCACACTCTGATCCCCTATCTGCGATTCTCTTTTCTACAGCACCTGTCACCTTGAACACACGACAGGCGTCACCCGCTTACGATGTGCCACTCATTGTTCGCTCCCTGCGGGACGGGTGCTGGTGTGGTGGGGACCGTGTCTGCCTCGCTCCAGCCCTCCCCAGGGCCAGGTCAGAGGCCGGCAGAAGAGGGCTCTGCAAACCCTCACGAGTGAGTGAACGCCACGGTGCCGTCTTTGATGTGACTGCAAACACTGACTTCCCTCACCTGCTGGCCTGACTGACACACAGGGTCTGGGGATTCTGGCGGCCCCTCCTCCTGCGTGACTCGCCCTCCTGCCCTGGGCCTTCCGTGTCAGACCCCTCAGCTCAATAAATAATGTTCCAAAGGTCTTGGCCTTTGAGATGCCCTTGCAGCTACTGCACATTCTTGCGTGCTGTGTCTGCAATGGAGCGGACAGGCCACAGCCTGCATCTCAGGAAACCCGCGGCTGCGGCTCCAGGTGGCAGTGTCCGGTCTGCAGTCCTGCAGGTGGCAGTGCCCAGCCCAGATACCAGCAGCAGCCGGGGCAGCGTGGGGAGAGGCGAGAGGCTGGCCTGGGACATGTCCACCTCTTTCTGGATGACCAGAGGGAAGACACAGGATGGGCAGTCCCCCAGCATCTGCCAGACCAGCCCCCACGTCAGGGAGGTCACCTGCAGGCCGAGGTCCTGAGTTACTGCCCTGGACGTCCCCCAAGCCAGCCGAGGGGGTTCTGGCAGGGTCCCGGGTGGCCTGGCCAGGCAGCAGGGCCGGGGACCCTCAGGAGTATTCAGTCACCTCTGTTTGCGCATCTCCGCTGCCCTCGCTTCATTCCCCGGAGGCCGCATTGGCTGGGCCCCGGGCTGCGGAGCCTTCTCACCTGCTCTTTGTAGGAATATCCACTCATTCTTTCCCTGACCCCGCGTTGGGCCCTGGTGCTGGGCCCGCATGTCTCCCACCCCATCCGGCCAGTCTCCGGGGCATTGAGGCTCCCAGAGTCTGCTTCCTCCCTGCCCTCCTGCCCTCCACTCATCCGATAAGGCCCCCAGCCCTTTACTCACCTTCTGCTAAAGTCCCCCTTCAATCAGCACCTTTGACACGTCCAGTGCCGGCTCCCCAGTAAATGGTGACTCTTGGGTCTGGCTGGCGCGGCTCAGCGGTTGAGCGTCGACCTAGAAACCTGGAGGTCACAGTTTGATTCCCGGTCAGGGCACATGCCCGGGCTGCGGGCTCCCTCCCAGACCTGCTCTTACTGCACTTGGCTCATTGCTTCACCACCACCACTGAGCTCTGACCTCCTGCAGGCCGACCTCCGGCAGGCGGGCGGAGAGGCAGGGAGCGGGGAGCCCCATGCAGGGGTCAGACTGTCCCAGGCGACAGGGAGTAACTGGCGGGGGAGAGCATGGAGTCGGGCACCTTCCTACACAGGGACTCCCAGATAAGGTGACATGGGAGGGGGCGGGGGGGGTACACTGGATGGATGAGTGGGGAGCAGCCTCACCTTGGGTCACAGCTCACACTGGACAGGAAACGCACAGATCCTGGCGGTTCCTGCTGAGGTGAGGGGAGCGTGGGGGGCTTTGAGCAGAGCCGAGATGTCCCTCCCTTAACCTGTTCTCTGCCTTAACTGCCCTAAATGAAGGCTCACGGGCTGCCAGTGGGGAAACAGGAGAGCAGGGGAGGGGTGAGCATGAAGCCAGTGGTGGGGACTGGCTCAGGGGAGAGGTCCTGGGGGCCTGGACCAGGGCAGTGGGGGTGGGGGTGGGGGTGGGGCAGTCAGACTCTGGAAAGATTTGGGAGACTTTCACCCCAGGGACTGCTGATAGACTGACTGGTATAGGGAGAGGGAGGAGGAAGGTGAGAGTGAGTGGATGGGGAGAGGATGGAACATGGGTAGTTGGAGGCAGAGCTGAGATTAGATAAAGCGGAGACCATCCCCTAAGATGGCCAGTGGTCATGGCTGTCCTTTCGGGATATTTTTGAGTGACTGTGTTGTGGCCACCACGTCAGCTGCCCCCAGGAGCCAGGAGGCCACGTTGGCCTTGAACTTGGAAGGGCTGGGCTGGCGTTGAAAGGGGCTCTGTCCTCCACGGGGCCTCGGCCCCCGAAGGGCACACAAGGGACTTTGTTCTCCAGCCGGGACCCGGAAGACCCCCCCTTCAGCCAGGCCCACGGGGTCTGGAAGGACAGGGCGCGTCTCTCAGGACCGAGTGCAGGCCAGTGGGCCTCCCAGAGTCACCACCGGAGGTCGGCCTGCCCGCCCCCTTCCCCAGAGCCCAGTGTGGAGGCCGAGCCTATCTGACTCTCCACACAGACTCACAGCCCGTCCGTGGGCGAGGGACCCGGACCAGACATGGCACAGAACACGTGCATGGATGGCTCAGAGAACCCGTGGGAAGAGGTCAGAGGCGCCCCACACCCCCTGCCACCCTCCCCCATCCCTGCACCCCCCCCAAGCGGGGGGTGGGGGGGATGGTCAGGGCTTCGATTTCTTTCTCCTACACCTCTTTTACTTCCCAGTTATATTTTTAATTTTTCTTCAAGGAACATGCTCACTTTGCAATAAATGCAGGGCTAAAAATCAGCAGGCGGGCCCGCTCATCACGCCTGAACCCCAGGTCACCAGCACCTGCTGCACCGGCCACACCTGGTTCCATCAGTTCTGCTCAGAAATGTCACAGCTGCCATTTTCAGGGCCCTGGGACCCCAGAACCCTGGCCCATAGCCCACACTGGCCCAAATGCAGGTCACGTCCTTCTTAGTCATCTCTGATGACTCCCACTGCTACAGGTCAGTCCCACACTCCGTCTGGGCACCGAGGTCCCAGCTGGGCCTGCTTGCCCCCCTCTCTTCTTTTCTCCCCTTTCCTCCTCACCCCCCCATCTCCCCCCCCCCCGCCCACCCGGCAATAGTTGGCTGAAGAATGTGTGGATGCTGTTCAAGAGGGCTTCCTTACACTTTGCGGCTTGGCAAAATAAGTTTGTCTGCCCTAGCTGGTTTGACTCAGTGGATAGAGCATTGGCCTGCAGACTGAAGGGTCCCAGGTTTGATGCTGATCAAGGGTTGCAGGCTCCATCACCAGTAGGGGGCGTGCAGGAGGCAGCCAATCAATGATTCTCTCTCATCATTGGTGTTTCTATCTCTCCCTCTCCCTTCCTCTCTGAAATCAATAAAAATATATAAAAAAATAAAATAAGTTCAACCTTCAAAGCCCGATTCACATGTCACTTCTTCCAGGAAGCCTCCCCTGACTGCCTGGAGGAAAATGAATCCTCCCCATTGAGGTGCAATGGAAGATGGAAGATGTAGGAGTCCAACAGCCATGTTTGGGCCCTGCCCCACCATTTTCACCTGGCATTCCGTGAGTGAGGATGGGTAGGGGTGGGAAGCACACGGAACTGTCCTCTCCAACACGCCACAACACGGACACTACCCGATTGAGAGGCCCAGGGAGTTACTCAATGAGACCATGAAGGGTGCTCCCTGGGGCACTGTGGGAGATGGAGGTGTGTGTAGGAGGCTAGGTGAGGGGTCAGCGTGAGAATGTTCAGGTGAGACCTTGGGGCAGGGGCCGGGGTAAAGCAAGAGGAAGTGGGGACAGAAGTGGGTCCTTAGGGAGAAACACAGGAAGGGCCCGGAGGCCCAAGGTGTGTCCTCAGAAGGGTGTCTGCCATGCCTGGGCTCCAGGTCTGGGCTGTGGAAGTTCAGGACCCTCCCTGGAGAGGATCTGGGGAAAGATGGGGCATTTGTTCTATGCACAACCAGTGGGGTGTCTGGGCCTGTGAGCAGTTCAAGGGGGCTGAGAAGAACAGGCTGATTAATCAGAAAAGTCAGAGCAATAAATTTAAAGGCTTTTATATTTTAACAAAAGGGAGAAGGAATAGACACAGCTCCGTGGGCCCTGCTTGCTGCCCACCACAGGTAACCCCAGCATGGTCACATCTTCCCCGCCCGCCATTGGTAACCCCAGCGTGGTCACATCTGCAGGCTCTGTACCCAAGAGGTTCACATTCACAGGGTCACAGGGGCTGGGGCTTCAGCACATCTGTTTGGGCAGACGCAACGCAACCTACCACTAAACGTCCCTGCGAGGGCTGAGCCCGGGTTTGGGGAGACCTCACCCACCAGCGGTCCACTGGTTGTCTCCGGCTGCGGACAAGTTGCCCCCTTACAACACCTGTCGTCACCTTTCCCGTCCTCAGCCACTGGGTGGGGTGCTCCTGGCTCCGAGGTGGCAGGAGGCTGTCCCTGGGCATGTCACGGAGGGTTACCGGGTGCAGGATGCCAGGGGACTCACGCCTGGGGCTGGCAGGTTGGGGCTGGTGGTTGGTGGGAGGCCTCCTCGCCTCCCTGCGACGCGGGCTGGCCCAGGTCTGCCTTCTGGCTGGGTTTCCGCCCACGAGGGTGGTGAGCTCAGCTCTCAGGCTCCTGCAGCCTCTGGGGAGAGGAGCAGGCCCGCCTCCCGTCCCCGGGGAGCATTCCTGGCGGATTCCACCGCGGCCTGTGCAGGCTCGGGTTTCCAGACATACCTGTGGCCGGGGCGCGCGCCTCTTTCGGAACAGTGAGAACACCTGGGAGACCTTTCTGTTTTCCTCCCAGGTGTGAAAGCCACGAAACCGCCCAGCAGGTGTGGCTCGTGATGGAGCGTGAACCAGATGGTCACAGTTTGATTCCCGGTCAGGGCGCATGCCCGGGTTGTGGGCTCAGTCCCCCACGGAGGACATGCAGGAGGCAGCCGGTCAATGCTTCTCTCTCATCATTGATATTCTATCTCCCTCTCCCTTTCTCTCTGAAATCAATCAAGATATCTTTAGAAAGCAAACAAACCATGAAACCTTCTAAACTTGGTGACTCAAAGGGAGGCAAGCTGATTCCTTGTACTTGGGCAATTTGTCAGGAAACCATGACAAGTCACAGATTTGAGGCTGCCCAGAGGACACTTGATGCCCCCCTCAAGGCGGCGGGGTGGGTGTCTTTGTTAAAGTTCCAGGTTTTTGACCTGAAGGTCTGAAGCAGGGCCTGACCTCAGCTCTGGGGGTGGGCCTGCCTCCTGGATGCCCCCAGAGATCCACCAAGACCCACCCCCTCAGGGCCGAGGGGCAGGGCGTGGGGTGCTCCCCGGGCTCCCTGGGGGGCCACCCATCACGGTGCTGCAGGCCCGTAGATGCCCCTACGCAGGAGTGGTGGGGGTGGACAGGAACTCGGCTGCCCTGGGAGCTCTTCTGTGAGGCTAAAACTGTTCCAAAGTAAAAAGATTTTAAAAATCTTTCTCCCTGGCCGGGTAGCTCAGTTGTTTGGAGCATCGCGTCCCATACACCAAAAGATTTTGGGTTCCATTCCTGGTCAGGGCACATACCAAGGTTTGGGGTTCGATCCCAGGTTGAGGGCACATACTGGAGGCAACCAATCAATGTTTCTCTCTCTCTCTCCCCCCCTCACCCCCCTTACTCTCTCTCTCTAAAATCAATAAAAAAAAACCCCAAGCATATCCTTGGGTGAGGATTTAAAAGACTCAAACAGCACATGTTTAGGGAAACATCTCTTCTGAGTTGACTTGTTCCCGCTCAGTAGGGACGGTGACGCTGAAGTGACCCCTGGCTCCTCCGTGGACTGAGGCCGTTTCAAACAGACCCCAGGGGATCCCCCATTTCAAAGGGCTGTGAGCCATAACTTGGCCAATTGGACCTGAGGACATTTCCTACTCCCTGGCATTTCCTAACAATTTATCAGTGATGGCGAACCTATGACACGCGTGTCAGCACTGACACGTGTGGCCATTTCTGATGACACGCGGTCGCATGCCAAGGATGAAACATTTGCTGCTCCTGAGGATGAAACATTTGCGACTAGAGTCTTGGAGCTAGTTTTTTCCTCAAAGTGACACACTACCCGAGTTATGCTCAGTTTTTTGGCGAAGTTTGACACACCAAGCTCAAAAGGTTGCCCATCACTGAATTAGGTGATTATTCTTCAGCACTGAAGTCCCTGCAACCTGGAGTAACTTTTTTCTCTCACATCAGGAATGTCCTTCAAGGAGCAAAATGCCTCAGTGGGTCCCACACGTCACCGTAGATGCTTTAAATCAGCGGGGTCTTTGTATTTGGGCCAGGCATGCTTTCTTGATTCCCTGTTTCTCAAAGATGCACCATCTCTCCAAATTCAACTCTCCTGAACCCGGCCACACCCAGGCGGTCTGCGCTGCTCGCTGGGCCTGAGGGGTAACTGGCCATCTGATGGTGTCAGTGCCCGCAGCACAGGGAGCCTCGTTGGGCCGGGGTCTCAGGGACATAGGTGTTGACTGCAGTCTTGAGGGCTCTCGGGCTCAGTGCAAGACGTGGATGCGACGTGCAGTGGCCTGTGGATGGGGTCAGGGAAGGCGCTAACAAGGAGCAATCTGCTGTGAGCCCACAGGCTCTCGGAAACAGTATCTCACATCATGTTTAGCCACATCATCCTTAGAGGAAGCTAGCGAGCCCGGCGTTATTACCTGCATTTCACAGATGAAGACACTGAGGCCTGATGCCTTCTCCCTGGCCAGGAACCCCTCAGAGGGGTTATACACGTACTAGAGGCTCAGTGCACAAAATTCGTGCACGGAGGGGAGGGTTCCCTCAGCCTGGCCTGCACCCTCTCCAATCAGGGACCCCTCGGAGGATGTCCGACTGCCAGTCAGGCCTAAACCGGCAGTCAGACATCCCTCTCACAATCTGGGACTGCTGGCTCCTAACCACTCACATGCCTGCCTGCCTGAGTGCCCCTAACCACTCTGCCTGCTTGCCTGATCACCCCTAACTGCTCCCCTGCCTGCCTGATTGACCCTAACCGCCTCTGCCTCGGCCCCCGCCCCCACCACCGTGGCTTTGTCTGGAAGGACAACCAGAAGATGTCCGGTTGACCTGGTCTAATTAGCATATTACCCTTTTATTAGTGTAGATGGCCACATAATGCGTTTAAATGAGACCAAAACGTGGTCAATATGCCTCAGTTTATGTCCCATCTAAGCACATTTATGGGTGACGCCTTAGACATTGATCCTGTGGCCACTTTGTTCTGAATTTAGGAAAAGGCCCCGGGGCTGATGTGCCGACAGAAGAATGAGGTGTGGTCCCCCTGGACCCTGTGGTGGCGCCCAGCCCTTTCCCTGCATTTTGCCCAAATATCTTGGGATCAGAGCCCAAGTAGATAGCGGGAGATGGTTATCCCTGCAAGTGGGATTTAGAACAACACGGCCCTCTGAAGAGAAGAGTCTTTATCTTCAGAACGGCCAGAGCAGGTCCTGTGTCCGATAGAATGTAAAAGATCAACACGGAGGGCCCGACCAGCAGCCCAGGATGTGTCTGGAATTTGTCTTTGATTTTTTAAAAATAACCCACAATTTGGTGTTAATTTCTAATTTTTTAAAAAAACTCCGGTATTTATTTCTTAATGTTGTATTTGTACAAAAGCCACCCGAGAATGTCAAGGACCATAAGGAAATCAGATTTTTTTTTTTAATGCAATTCTCATGAATATCATTAGAGAATTTACCTTTAAACTTTGCCTGAACATTCATGTCATGGACTGAAAGTCTGTGTCCCTCCCCCACAAATTCCTATGTGGAATCCTCACCCCCAAGGCGATGGCGTTGTGGGGGGTGGGTGCTTTGAGAGGTGACTCCAGAATGAGATTAGTGCCCGAAGCAGAGACCAGTGAGCTCCCTGCCCCTTCCCCACAAGCGGACTCATTGAGAGGGTCCTCACCGACCGGGCCAACACCCTGATCTTGGACTTCCGGGCTCCTGAGTTATAAGGAATACATTTCTGTTCTTTATAAACCACCCGTGTGTGGCATTTTGTTTTAACAGCCCAAACAGAGTGAGATAATTCAGGTGAAGCCACGCTATAGGTCTTTACTAGTATGCTATTATAATATCATCTGTACTCCTATAAATGTGTATTAATAAACTAAATAAAAGATAACAGTTATGTGTGTTACAAATCATTTAAAAATGTTTAATAGGTAGCATTAGCTAATGAAACAACCAAGCAGAAAATTACTAAAATGCCAGTCTTTTTATATCACACACACTTCAAAAGTTGATAAGAAAAAGCCTCCAAATTTGACATCTAAATTGATAATATTATTATTAGAAGAAACACATAGAGTTTAGCAAAAAAGGGGGCTGTGGTTCGGCTCCCTTTAACATATTTTTAAATGAGTAGACTTTGGTTTTCGGAGCACTTTTAGGTTTACGAAAAGCTGAGTGGAAAGTGCAATGTTCCCGGTGCCCCTGTCCCACGCATTCCCTTCCATCACTAACATCGGTGCATTTGTGTGCTACATTGTTCCAATTGAAAGCCATATTGACACTTTGCTTTTTAATTATTTTTATTCATTTTTAGAGAGAGAGGTAGGGAGAAGGAGAGAGAAACATCTATCAGCTGCCTCCAGCACGCCCCCTACTGGGGATCAAACCCCAAACCCCGCCATGCGCCCTGGCCAGGAATCAAACCAGCAACCTCTCTTTTAGTGCATGGGACGACACTCAACCAACTGAGCCTCACCGGCCAGGGCTCAATACATTATTATAAACTAAAACCTGGGGTTGACAGTAGGGTTCATTCTGTGTCAGACATTCTGTGGGTTTTGACAAATGTGCAATGACACGTGTCCAGCAATTCGGCTCCTTCTTATTACGGTTAAAAATAAATGGGGCCTCCCCGAGCTTAGCGTGTGGTGGTCATCACTTTTCTCATATTGTTCCTTCTGGAAAGATTGGCCTTGGAAGGAAACGTTGTAATCACTAGCCACTGTTCTGCGTTTCGGCAAGGACCCGGGACCCTGTTATCTTATCTATTTCGCGGCGTGCTGCCAACTTCCAGCCGCGCAGCTCAGAAGCTGGGTTTTTTCGTCTGAGTGTAAGCTTATCCTCAACACAGAATCTCTGATTCAAAACACAGCTCAGTTTCATGGGGATATTTTAGTTTTACTTGCGGGGATTCGTATGGAAGCTGGTGAAACATATAATCTCTTCCTTTATAAATATCAGCCACTCACTTACCCATTTGTTCACTCATTTATTCATGTTTCTGTCAGGAGTCCATCAGTCTCTCAAACGGAGGTTTCAAGGTCATCTCTTCCTCCTAGAAATCACCCACTTTGTTGACACAAACCAAAGTCGAGATGAGCTCATTGCGCGTCTCACACCCCGGTCACTCCCTGGCCTCCCCCCGCCCCTGCCCCACCACCCCTGGTTTCAGAGGCCCCACGACAAAGGAGGGAGAGGAGGAGAGAAGGAAAGGGAGAGACCCACAAGCCGAGTTGCCTTCACTGCAGGGACTGTGTGCTCAGTTGTCCCTGGAAATTTAATTCTAGCTCTTCAAAGTTGACATTGTATACGGTTGTGAATACCAAAATTATAAAATGTGCAAACTCATGTACGTGCAAATTCCCGCATTGTAATTGGCAATGTTTCCCCTGACAATCACAAGCTCTGTGACAGACACGCTGTGCACCTTACTCAGACAGAAATCCTCTCAGCCTTTCGCTCCCAGCGTACCTGAGGCTGACACAGAAAACATGGCTTGTCACAGGAAGGAGTCTTTTCCCTTAACCTGGAGCAGCTCCTGTGCTGGAGGGCAGATGCTTCTGCTGTCCGAGGTCTCCTGCAAATGACACCTGGCCGCCCCTCACCCGGCGGCATTGCCCCAGGGCACAGCCACTAGCTGCTAAGGTTTGCCCGGGAACCCTGAACCTACCAGCAGCACAGGTGAGGGGATAGGTTTGGTCACATTCACCCACCTCTCTCTCTTTCTTTCTTTCCTTCTTTCTTTCTTTCTTTCTTTCTTTCTTTCTTTCTTTCTTTCTTTCTTCCTTCCTTCCTTCCTTCCTTCCTTCCTTCCTTCCTTCCTTCCTTCCTCTCTCTCTCTCTCTCTCTCTCTCTCTCTCTCTCTCTCTCTCTCTTTCTTTCTTTCTTTCTTCTTCTTCTTTTTTTAATCCTCACTCCAGGACATTTTTTTCATTGATTTTTAGAGACAGTGGAAGGGAGAGGGAGAGACAGAGAGAAACACCGATGTGAGAGAGACCCATCGATTGGTTGCCTCCCGCCTGCCCCGGACCAGGGCGGGGAGCCTGCAACCAAGGGCGTGCCCTTGACCAGAATCCAACCTGGGACCCTTCCGTCTGCAGGCCGACGCTCTATCCACTGAGCCAAACCGGCGAGGGCCACCCCACCTCTTGATCTGCCCTAGGGACTTGGCACACTTAATATTTGGGGAGGGAAGGAGATGCATTTGAAGATACTGGTGCCGGCGGGGTGCTTGGGAGCTTACACTGGGATCACCCAAACCTCCCAGTGTTTGACATCTGACTGGTTCTCAGCTCACACCTAAGATCAGAGTGCACACCTCAGCGAGCCGCCTGGAGCCCACGCACACGTGAGCACACACAGCGGCAACCGCTTCGATCTGGCTGTACCACACTCACGCGGCGCATCGGCAAACTCAGCCTCTCCCTCTTCCAGCCTTTAAGCACAGTTTGTTTTTTATCACCAGCAGATGTGTGTTTTACTCAACTTTCTCTTTTATGCCTTCCTGGAGGTTTCTTAAGAGCAAGCACAGCAGGAATTTAGTTGTGTACATAGAAAATCCAAAAGAATCTGCAGATAAACAAATTTTACACTTTAAATAGGTGAACTGTGTGGCTCGTAAATTATATCCCAATAAAGCTATTACTTTAAAAAAGTGAACTTAGCAGGGACCCTGGAGACACAATAATATACAAAAGTCAATTGTATTTACCTAGACCTACAACAAATAATTAGACCAGAAGAATTTTAAAATGACAGCATCTGCAGTAGCCTCAAAAGTCTCAGCTGCCCAGTAAGTAATAAATGTAAGAGAGGATTCTGACCACTACACAGTGTTTATTAAGGTGGATTAAGGAAGACCCAATTAAATGTAGGGAGATGACATATTGTGGATTAAAAGACAAACATTATAAAGACATAAAAACGTACCGGTAGATTTAAGGCAATCCCAGCAGGTGTGTGTGTGTGTGTGTGTGTGTGTGTGTGTGTGTGTGTGTGTGTGTGTACGTGTGTGTGTGTGTGCGCGCGCGCGCGCACGCACGCGCTGTGGGGAAATCGCCCAGCGGATTGTACAGTTTATGTAGGATGCATAAAGGGACAGGAATAGCTGAGACAATTTTCCCCTGTGGGACCAGGGCAGGCGGCCCAGGTGGAGCCAAGGGCCTGGGACAAAACTGGCAGGAGCATGCATCTCAGGGCAGCACTGCACCCAGGCCTTTCAAACTTCGAGAAAAGCCCAGCGTGGCTGGCTCAGTGGTTGAGCATTGACCTATGAACCAGGAGGTCACGGTTCAATTCCCGGTCCAGGCACATGCCCAGGTTGTGGGCTCGAGCCCCAGTGTGGGGCGTGCAGGAGACAGCCAATCAATGATGCTCTCTCATCATTGATGTTTCTATTTCTCCCTCACCCTTCCTCTCTGAAATCAATCAAAATATATTTTTAAAAAAACACAAAACTTCGAGGAAAGCTTTGCTGCTAAAAAAAAAAAAAAAAAAAACTTGGCAAACTTCTCTGAGTGAAGGTTAAAGACCTCCAGCCTGAGGTTGGTGTGCATTCAGCTGGGCTCAGGGCCAGCTCCCCGCCTCCCGCTGCCCTGCCTCCCGGCCCACAGCACGGCTGGAGGGACAGGGCTGGAGACACAAAGGGGATCCCTATTCTCTTCCCTGGACCAGGGGCCTAAGTGGGAAGCCCCTGCTTCTGAGGTGCATTTGGTCTGTGTGTGGCCTTGACAGGCCAGTTACTCTCCCCACCCCGCCCCACAGGTGTCTGGGGTCAACCTGGGCCCGAGGTTTCCGGGGAAAGAAGGGTTCAGATGAGTGGGTGTGGCCCACCCTTCCTGTGGGGGCAGGAGGGCTCATCGACCCCTCCCAGGAGGACTTCCTTCCTCCCACACAGGTGACCTGGGGGCAAAGCCTGGAAAGTCTGACCAGCTCCCATGGCCGTCCTCTTTCCATCCATTGGGAGGCCCAGGCCTGGTCCCGCTCACCAGCATCTGGGACCTATTTCCTGCTGGTCCCAGACTGCACACCCTGGGCCGGGGCCAGCCGGCTGGTCTGGAAGCCCCTCGCCATCAGCCCACACAGAAAGCCCCCAAGGCCAGGTACTGCTTTCTCCCCAAAGTGGCCACCATCATGCTGGGGCCCACAAACACTGGGGAGCCAGAATAGAAGGGGCTGTTGTAGGGGAGCTGCCAGAAATGAACACACCAGAACCTCGTGCTCACGTGGGGCCTCGTGGGGCCGGCCCCTGAGACCGGACAGCCGTCCAGACCCTGCACGATGGTCCCGCCGTCCTGCTCTCTGTCCCCTCGGGGCTCCTCCTGCCATCGGCCCCTCTCCCCAGCCTCTGGCTCTCAGCTCCTCAGCCCCGTCCTAATGCCGGGTGGACCTCCACCTCACCACACACAGCATCGCAGCATCGCTACAGCCTCTGCGTCCCCATCAGGCTCCTGCCGTGGGGCCTCCCGTGGAGCTGCAGGTGGGTGACTCACAGCCAGGGTGCCCCAAGGGAAAGTCGCCCCCAGGAGGGGTGAGTGAGGGCAACACTGGGGGGGGGGGTGGTTGCGGCCACTTCCTGTCCCCCTGAATTCTCCCAGCTGGTGCTGTTTCTTCATCTTGTGACCTTCATACGTAGAGTTGGGCAGTTTACACACACAAGCACAGGCACATGCTCATGACTTTTTTGAAAAACACAAGTTACCAAGACTAACAAAAATTAATATAAAATCTGAATAGCTCTATGTCTAGTCTGAAAAATTGAATTCACCATCAAAACTCTCTCTACAAATAAAATGCCTGGGTGGTTTTACTACTGAGTTGTATCAAAGACGTAGGAAAGAGATATAACCAATCTTACACAAACTCATTCAGAAGACAAAGAGGTAACGATCCCCAACTCATTGTGAGGCTGGCGTAGCCCTGATACAACAACTGACCAAGGACACTGTAACAAAAGGAATTTAGACAGTAGTACTGCATGAGCATGGGCACGAGACACCTAAAAAGTACTAGCCAATCAAATTCAACAACATATAAAAAGGGTAAGTTATATGGCGTGACCAAGCACTGCTTAGCTCCAGAATGAAAGATTTGTTTAACATTTGACCCATCAGTATAATTCACCATATTAGCAGAATAAAACATACAATCACTTCAATAAATGCAGAAAAGTCATTCAACAGAAATTCAACACCCATTTATGATACAGACTAAGAATAAAATGAGAATTTATCTCTGACATGGGCCATCCATGAACCGCCTACAGCCAAAATCACATTTCATGATGAAATAAGTTGCATTTACCCCCTGTGTTTGGGAACCAGGTAGGCCATCTGCTCGGACCGCATCTGTTCAACACAGTACTAGGGACTGTAGTCAATGCAATAAGGCAAGACTAGGACACCAGAGGCATACAAGGTGCAGTGTGCCTGGTACTAAGAGGCACCTTTCACCCAGACCTTCCCTCTGCTCTCAGCTCTGGGTTGGGGATGCTGAGATTGCAAATATTTCTACTTTGCCTCCCGGCTCCCTCTCACACTCTGCACATTTACGCTCTCTAGTGGGTGCTAGAGAGAGACTGTTGCAGCCCAAAGGGACAGAAAGACCAGGTGATTAAGGGGGATGTGGTGATGACATTTAGTGTGTATTCCTGGACAGCATCCTCGACAGGAGGGAACATTAGCTATTTCTGTGACTTACACCTTGGCCTTCAATTTTGTCAAAGATTGAATGTGAACTGTCGATTAGATGATTGCATTGTATCATTTAACAATTGTATGAGGATTTGTAGGAGAATGTCTGTGCCCCCAGGAGATACACCCTGAAGTATTTAGGGGTAAAGGGACAGGATGTCTCCCCCTACTTTCCATTGCTTCTAAAAACACTTCAGAGACAGGGAGAGGAAGAGAGATGAAGGAAATGGCCCCAAATGTAGAAAATCAGCAAGTCAAAATAAAAGTTCCCTCTCTACTCTTGTAACTTCTCATTCATTTACTTTGTTTGAAATTATGGCAAAATAAAACAGTAAACAAATATAAGGACAGTTAAGTCAGGAATAAAACAGCTGTTTGTTTCAAAGGGAAGCGGCCATATGTTCGTAACCACAACAAGGAGGCTCTGACTCCAAGTTCATGAAGCTTTCTGCCGTCAAACATGCCGATGCTGCACATTTCAAAGCCGACCTTCGCCCCCCGCAGTTGCATTTTTTCCAGTCAGATGTTCTCACGGGACAAGAATGTTTAGTTTTCACTTTGCTCCCACTGTTAGTGATGCTTCCCTGGTGAGCATGCGTGCACACCCACCACCCGTGCCTGCACACGGAGTTAAGGTCACTCACTGGCTGCAGGCACAGGCTGGGCATGGCACCAGGCAGGGGCTTATCGTGGGGTGATGGATGAGCTCTGGAGCCTCTTGGCACCTCTGGGCTGCTGGGCGGAGAAGCCTGGTTTATCTCCTCTCAGAAGGAGTGGTCCAGGTCACCTGGTCCTGTGGTTCTCAAGCTTTGCCATCCGTTATGTACACGGCAACACTGGTGTAAATGAGGGTCAAGGTGTGAGTCACAGAAATAGCCAGTTCCGGCTGAATGGGGAGCTGGCCCGAGCTCCTCATGGCTCCATGACCCCTCGTCCGAGCCTGGCTCCTCGGGGCAGCTGGGGATCAGTCCGGGCTCCAGGAGGGTTTAGCATCGCAGAGTGATGTCGCCTTTGCCCAGGGCGACTGACCAATGCAGCCCAGCGGGCAGGACTTGAAGAGTGAGGAGAGAGCCTGCCTCAGCAGTCAGCACCCTGATGGGAGCACTGCTTCTCGAGGGCCCCTCGTCACCCGTCTGTGTATTGTGGGGGTCGGGAGTCCCTGCTTCCTGGAGATTGGATCAGAGGTGACAGGAACTGACTAGGCCCTCCATGACCAGGGTCACTTCCCTGTTACCCTGAGCAAGGCCAGGACCTGGATCCACAGCCGGTTCCAGGACTGAGGCAGGTGCTCAGACCAGAGCCAGAATCCGAAAGTGGCCGTTCCTCGTGTCCCTTACTACTCAGGACACTGTTGGCCGCTGGGGACAGGACTGGACACCTGCTGCACTGGTGGGGGGCAGGATGCGGGGGGTGTTGGGTCATTATTTAATTCCGGTAGGGATGTGTCAGCAAGTCCTAGCTAACCAGCACGGTCTGGGTGCCACTCCTAAGTGCTAACTCATCCTCACAGAGGCTCATTGACAGAGTGGGAAACTGAGGCACAGGGAGGCCACACAGCTGGGCAGCATGGAGCCTGGATTGAAGCCCTAATCTACCAGGCATCCAGCTGCCCACAAGGGCCACAGAGAAGGACCGTTTAGTAGAGCATGCCTGGGGGTCCGGGCTGTTAGGGCAGCCAGGAATGAGGAGCTAAGGGGTGGAGGGGAAGGCATGGTGCATCCGGGGGACCATGCTCACACAGCCTGGTGGGCGGGACCAAACCCTCAGGGACCTTCTGAGAGTCCAGGCCCCAGGGGGTCCCTTCCTTAGCTCTGCAGTTATAAAGCCTGGTCTTGTCCCCTCCCGCTCTGCCTGGGATGCCTGCAGGCCCCTCCCCTCCCCGCTCCCTCACCCAGCCAGAAAATGTAGCGGAACAAACAGACCCTACCCACAATTGCAATCATCATTGTAACATTCGGAGCAGGCAATTCGCAATGTGTGTGGCCCAATAAAAGGAGACTTTCTAATTGCATTACTAGCTTTACAGGAAGATTTCAGCCAGTGGAGCCTTTGTCCACTTTGGGGTGGGCGGGATGGAATGCTCATAAATTCTCACTGCTCTGTCCATCTATTTATGGGGCATCTACTGGGTGAGGCCCCGGGAGGTCCTGGGAGACAGGTCAGACCCTGCCCGGCACCCTGGGCTTCCCACCCCTACGTCTTCGTAAGTGACAAAGATGTAAGAATAAAGTGACAGCTTGGTTTAGAGTAGGAAGGAGGTCAACAGAGGCCCCGCCAGGTTGGGGACAGAGGCCCTATGGAGGAGGTGACATTCTCAAGAGTCCTAGAAGGTTTGAAGATTGGCACTGGCTTTCCTGGCTGAGGCTTCCTTTATCATGATAACAACCCCAAAGGGACTCCTTGATGAGCTTAAAGTGATTGTAAAATTTATTTTATACCTTATAACTAAAGGATATAAAATATTGAAATAAAAAGAACGAGGAGAGGTGAGTCTTAGGAGATGGAAGACCACCCTCAAAGTCAGTGAGGAGGGAGTGGCAGCTCATGGAATAATTATGAGGTTCACTCCCCATCATCCGTGGCCTAGGGCACGTGGCACTGGACCAAGCATCCACCATCCACTCATTCATCACAGGAGGGGCTGCCAGCGATGGGACTGTGAGGGAGACATCACGGGCCCAGGGGTCAGTTATGGTGTTAACTCATCGTGAGCACCACCCGCTTGGAGCATGCTCACACCGAGAGCCCGGGGCAGCAAGGCATTGCCCCAGCCCCAGGGAAGGGTGAGCCCCTCCAACCAGGGGAGCTCAGGGCTTCGAGGACCAGAAAGAGGCCACGCGAGGACCAGGCAGAGGCCATTCAGAGTAGCAGACACCTGGAGAGACAAAGTCAATCCCCCCAAAACTTCTACTCCATGCACTGGGGTTTTCTTAGAACATGCTGGTCCCCTAACAATCGCCCGCCCTCATCCCTGGAACTGTGAACATGTGACCTCACCTGGCGGAGGAACTCTGCAGATGCGATTCAGGTTAGGGGCCCTGGGCCAGAGAGGTCATCCTGCACCATCCCCGGTACTCACAAGGGTCCTCATTGGAGGGGGTGGAGGGCCAAGGAGGAGCGGCGATGGGACAGCAGCCTCCAAAAGCCATGTGACTCCCCACTGTGGGCCCCAGGAATCCTCCTGCATTGCAGGGGTGGCTGTGGGAGCCTCCAGATCCTGGGCTGGGCTCTCTGAGCTTACAGTGGGGGAGGGCCAGGCTTTGGGGACCGAGGGGACTCGCAGGGGACTCCTCCGTGTGAGGACAAGGAGGGACATCACGTGACTGGGCTCTGGGACTAGAGGTCGTTGGGAGCAGCCCAGCTGGTCTGTCCCGCTGCTGGGAGCCAGAGGCCACGGCCTGCAGGGTGGCCCGGCGTAGTGATTTCTCAGTGGGAGAGACTGCTGAGCGAGGGCAGTTGCCCAGTGCTGCTCATCAGGGTTTCTTTAAACGTATTTTTCCTTAAACTTCCTGATCTGGTTTTGGATTAAAGAGGATCAGAACAGGCCAGCCCCAAACATGTCACTTTGGCAGGAGGGTTATTTTGAGCTGAAGGCAATTAAGCACACACATTCGCACCCCCCTCCCCCGCCCCCGCCTAAGAGCAGGGCCCACGGCTCCCGAGGTAGAGACAGTCCCCACCTGTGCAGGTGTCCCCAGGAGACAGCATACGGAGCATTAATAGGCAGTTCCTATTGACCATACATTTCCTAGGCACCTTCCCACGCATTACCCGCCCCAACCCAACCCCGCTCCCTATTCCAGTCTCTTCTCCACGAGTCTCACCCTTTGTTAAAATGGTGTGTGACCCCTTCCGGGGTGGAACCACCTCTTTGGAATTCTCGCTTCCTTCCTGTGAGGCCCCCACGTGCATATGCAATAAACCTTTTCTCCTGTTAATCTGGCTTTAATTCAGTTTAATTCAGTTTAATTCACAGGCTCCAGTCACTGCCTGCAAGAGGGCAGATGACGGATTTCCCTCCCAACAGGATGCCCCCTCCTGGCCCTCTTTCAGCTCCTGGGTGCCCACATGGAGTTCAGGTAACTTTACACTCCAAGAAACCTCACAAATGTTTTCCTTTCTTAAAAAAAAAAAATCAGTGTAGTGGCCCCCCAGGCTGGGCAGGCAGGGTGTCCTGCCAATCAATGTGGCAATAAGGAGGGCCGAGGATGGCCGCTGGCCCCAGGGTTGTCTGCAAGGTTGTCCTGACTCACAGAACCAAAGCACATGATGCCTTGTGCCTGGAAGTTCAGTTTGGACCTTTTTACAGGGCAAGAGTCAACCAAGCTGGGAGTGTGGCGTGTGAATGGGCCCTTTCCCCACGGACCCTCGTCCACAGCCCCCTCCTGTAGGAGTCACCCTGGCTGGTCCCCATGCTGTGGTTCGATGACAGCTCTCCACACCCAGGGCTGCGATTTGGGGAAATGGAGTTCGTGGCATGTCGTTAACATTGGTCTGTTCCAAGCAGCCTCATTAGTCTTATTTCCTTGCCAGAGAGCATCGGCTGGGAAAGCAGTTGGACAGCAGCCGCAGAGGAGTCCTATATCAACCTTCTCACAAAAGTGGGGGGGTGGGGGGGGGGGGGGGTAGGGCACGTGACTCCGTCCTCTCGGGGCTGGGGTTCCCACAGAAGCCAGCTGTGCCCATCTCCCTGCTGGCTCAGCCCCTTTCCTCTGCTCATCCTTCAAATTTTCCCCACCAGTTCCCACCTCCCACCTTCCGCCTGGCCAGGGCCCAACTGAGAGCCGCCAGTGGGGAGCTCTAGGAAAGTACAAATTTCCTCCCTGCAGAAAATAAGAGAAGAACCTCCCACCTCCTTCTTTGTGCGCAAATCTTCTTAATGGCTCCGTGAGCCCCTGGCCGGTCTCAGACTCAGGAATGCTTCCTCAGGGCGGGGAGCCAGCTCTTTGAACTGTAATCGCCCAGGAAGAGGGACCTCCTGGTTTCCTGGGAGGGGTGGCCCTGACGTGTCACCTGACTCCAAACTGCAAAACCCATTTAAAAGTCAGGATTCCTCTGTCTCTCCAGCTGCTGTAGCCACTTGCCTGTGATGAGCACCCCATGCTGGTTTAATGCTTATTCAGTACTAGAATTGTGTCCTTTCTCTTCTACCTTCAAAAAAAAAAATTTATACACACACACACACACACACACACACACACACACACACACTAGAGGCCCAATGCATGAAGATTCGTGCAAGAATGGGCCTTCCTTCCCCTGGCTGCCAGCACCACTTTCACTCCGACTGGAGCCGCCTTTCTGCCTTCCCACACTGCCCAGGGGCCTGGAGCAGCTGGGGCGGTGTGGAACACCTGCGTCCTGCCCCACCCCTGGCTGCTCTGTGCCTGTGTATGCAAATTAACCCAGATTTTTGTTGGGTTAATTTGCATACTCACTCCTGATTGGCTTATGGGCATCACGAAGGTATGGTCAATTAGCATGTTAGTCTTTTATTAGTGTAGATATATGTTTTTATTGACTTCAGAGAGGAAGGGAGAGGGAGAGAGAGATAGAAACAACAGTGATGAGAGAGAATCATTGATTGGCTGCCTCCTGCATGCCCTCTACTGGGGATCAAGCCCACAACCCAGACATGTGCCCTGACCAGGAATTGAATCATGACCTCCTGGTTCACAGGTCGACACTCAATTACTGAGCCACGATGGCCAGGCTCTCTTCTACCTTTATGGAGAGGTTTTCTGGGTTGAAAAGAGGTTTGCTTTTAATTCTATTTCCCCAGGACAGCCCTGGTGGGAGATGGCAGTGAAAGGAGAAAGGGATCAAGGAGTCCTCCTGTATGGTTCAGGTCACTTCTCACAGCCTGGCCCCGAATGCTTCCGCTGTTGCTGACCCTGGCTACTGCGATAGGCCTTGCAAATAGCCCTTTGTCAAACTCTCCTCCCCTCCTGGCGTGTCTCCCCCAGCCAGCCCTTCCCCACAGCAGGCTGCCTTTTCAGAGCTGGCCCTTGCGTGGGCTGCATTTGGTCCTGGTAGTCAGGAACATCCCAGCAGATGGAAGGCCACACACAGTGTCCTGAGGTCCAAGGCTGGACCTGGTCCACCCCTGCCTGCTTGGCTCACGTGCTGTGCCCAGGTGGCAGGCCACGGCACCCCAGGGTTTCCGTCACTAAGGGCATGGACTTTTTTTTTTAAGGGCGTGGACTTTTGCTTCTCTGTCCAAGTGCTCTTTCCACACGCCGAGGGTCAGCAGTGTAGACTAGCTGTCCCCACAGTGGGTGGACAGTCAGGACACTCTGGTCACCTGCGGGAGCTCCACGTGAAGCCGGCCAGCTGCCTCTCAGCACCATCAACTCAACTCCTCCACACAGCCTGGCCCCCGCCCTCCTCAGGGGCCCTGTCGGGAATGCTTGCCCCTCACTTCCTCAGCTCTCTAGTTACCAAGGGACTGAAGGGAGAAAAGATGGAGAGGGGCGTCTTCAATGGCGGGAGGAGCAGATGGTGGGTGTAACCAGCCTCATCCATGCACACACATGCATGCACACGCTTATGCATGCACATGCTCATGCATGTGGTCCGGAGTGAGTGGCTGAGGCAGAATGTTCACCAGGCCAGGTGTCTTGGCCACTGGCCCAGAAGTCCTGATGGAGCTGGCCCTGGGGGGAGGGCACCAGGCCCCGACCTTGGGCCGGACGTGTAGTGAGAATAGAACGGAGATGTCTCGGGTGGGCCTGGGAATCCCACAGAACTGGGATGTGGGCAGAGAGCCAGACTGGTTCTCCGTGTCCAAGGCCAGGATGATGCAGCCATCTGGGCAACGCCCCCACCCAGTACAGAAGGGCTGAGCTCCGCCCTCCCCTGCCCAGCTGGCCCAATTACCTCGGAGGCTGCTCCCATTCCCAGGCCCCCTGACGCCACTGCTGAAGTGGCTCTGAGCCTGGCGGGCTGCCGAGGGCACTGACCTTCCTTCCTGACCTCCAGCCCGCTCTCCAGCGCCTTCCGCTCTCCCCACCCCATGAGGACCCTAGATGGCTGGTACCCCTGAGGACCTGGGGTGGGGTAGAGAGTCAGACTTTGACTCCTCCCTTCCGTCTTGTGAGCTTTCTCTGAACGTGCTGCTAACACGTCTGAGATCCCGGCTGACACTTAATCTACCCTGGGCCTGAGGGAGGAGGCGCCTTCATTGGGAGGAAGGAGGCTGTGCAGCGGGCCGGCCCCTCCTGCTCTCCCATCTCCCCGGAGCCCCTGAAGGTCCGGACCGGGCTCTCCTTCCCTGGGAATGAGAGGCCTGGACGCATCTCATTGATTGTTAGTGAAAATGCGGACGGGTGATTTTATCTGCCCATCTCCCCGGGAGGTGCCAGTATCACGGGCTCCTCGAGTAATGGGGGAAATGCTAGAATCAGGCTGTTCAGACTCTGGCCGGCCTCCACCTCACTGTTCACGCTCCAGCTCCCACTTCCTCCGGTCCTAAATGAGCAGAAGTTGTTGAAGGCTGTTTACCCCATCAGAGCTCCAAGGGCCTGTGTGACTCACAGTCTGGCTGCTTGCTTCTGGATGCATTTACCAAACATCCACTGTTTTAGACCCAGAGGCCAAGAAATTTCCATCTGCTCAGGACATACAATCAAGAAACATCCAAACCCAGAGGAACCAATGAGTCAGCAGAATCCCCGACGCGCTCACCAGCACTGAGAAACGGGCCCCACCTTCCTGTTTTCATTCCCTCGGGAGTCCTCGCCAGGCGGCTGCTCCGTGCCAGGCACCGTGGGGACCGGCTCCTGCTGTCCCCGCACCCAGGAGCTCACAGTCCATCGAGGGAACAGGCCGGGCAGTCATCACATAAGTGGGGCTGTGCTCAGGGCCTGGCGGGACCGGGGAGGGAGCGAGGTGCCCTCCCACCCAGATTCCCATTGCACCCCCACCACCTCACGGGGACCTCCTTACGCCAGCTCTTCCCAGCCATCTGAGCGTCTGTCCGTGAGGTGTGCCTCTCTGCTGTGTGCAGCGAGACTTGGTTTCATGGCTGCACGGCGTCAAAATGCCAAAACCATCCCACCCTCGCTCGTGCCGACGCAGGGCACCAGAACATGCTGCTATGGATAAGCCCGTGCGTGCCTGCGGGTGGGCGTGAGCGGGTACCTCTGTAGGGCACATACGGGAGTGGAGGGGCTAGATCAGAGACTGTGAGAAGGTTAAGCTTCAGCCAATAGTGACCGGCGGTTTTCCAGAGCGGCTGTAACAGCCTGCCCGCCCACCAGCTTCCCCGGTCCTTGCCCACAGCTGGAACGGTCAGTCTTCAGTTTAGCCACTGTGATGGACGGGATCTCATCGCCCCGATGAGTAAGGATTGGAGCTACATTCCATGTATTCACCGGGCGTCCTCCCCGGGGCGGTGACTTAGTGTATGACCGTGTATCCAGAGGGTCGCGCACTCCATTGTTCTGGATTTGTGAGAGTTCTTTATAATCCTCTAGATCAGTGGTCGGCAAACTGCGGCTCACGAGCCGCATGCGGCT
This sequence comes from Eptesicus fuscus, assembly GCF_027574615.1. Classification (NCBI taxonomy): domain Eukaryota; kingdom Metazoa; phylum Chordata; class Mammalia; order Chiroptera; family Vespertilionidae; genus Eptesicus; species Eptesicus fuscus. Next base: position 9,026,935 of record NC_072475.1, read on the forward strand.
CGCGAGCCGCAGTTTGCCGCTCTGTTGACTAATGAGTTTGCAGACCACTGACCTAGACTCTCGATTCCAATAATTACAGGCTGTTGTTGTTCCTTGTGATTAAGCCCCTACCCCAGTGGTCGGCAAACTCATTAGTCAACAGAGCGGCAAACCGTGGCTCGCGAGCCGCATGTGGCTCGCGAGCCGCAGTTTGCCGACCACTGCTCTAGACAAAGCCCTTATGAATTCTACAACGTGATGTGCACCGTGGCTCCTTCTCTCTCGCTGACTGACGTTCTCGCTCCGAAGCTCAGGCTTCCCACAGTCTTTAGGACACACACTTCCTCTGGTCGTTTAGGTTACAGCTGAATCTTCCCTTATGTCATATTTTAAGTCTTCGTGGTTTTACCTTTCACCTTGAGAACAGCAATCCCTCTGGCATTGGTGTCTTAGGGCAGCGGTCGCCAACCTGTCGGACCTCACGGACCACCAGTGGTCCACGGATCACCGGTTGGCGACCGCTGCTCCAAAGGTTTCCTTAAACCAGCGGTCACCAACCTTTCAGACCTCACGGACCATGTGAGGTGAAGCTGAGATGGTTTTTCTTCCTGGAGAGATATCTCTACGTTTTTTTCTCATTACAGTTCACATGCAATGTTATGTTAATTTCAGGTGTACAACATAGTGATTAGACATGTATACGCCTTACAAAGTGATCACCCCAATAAGTCTCGTGTCCATCTGGCACCATACACAGTCATCACAATATCATTGACTACATTCCCTATGCTGTACTTCACATCCCTGTGACTATTTTGTAACTACAAATTTGTACTTTTTAACCCCTTCACCTTTTTCACCCAGTGCCCCAACTCTCCTCCCCTCTGGCAACTATCAAGATGTTTGGTTTAGCCCAGCCAGCGGTGGCTCAGTGGTTAAGCATCGACCCATAAATCAGGAGGTCACAGTTTGATTCCCAGTCAGGACACTTGCCTGGGTTTCTGGCTCAATCTCCAGTAGGGGGTCTGCAGGAGGCAGCTGATCGATGATTCTCTCCCATCATTGATGTTTCTATATTCTTTCCCTTTCCCTTCCTCTGTGAAATCAATAAAAACATATATTTAAAAAATTTTTTGTTTTAGCCCTGGCTGGTATTGATTGCTAAATGGTTAGAATGTTGACCCATACAATGAAGGGTCACAGATTCAACTCCCAGTCAAGGGCATGTGTCTGGGTTGTAGATTTGATTCCCAGCCCCAGTCAGGGTGGGTGCAGGAGGCAACCAATCAATGTTTCTCTCTCACATCTCTCTCTCTCTCTCTCTCTCTCTCTCTCTTTCTCTCTCTTCTCTCCCCCTCCTCCCCTCCCTTCCACTCTCCTTAAAAATCAATGGGAAAAATATTTTTAAATGTTTAGTTTCTTCATTTATTTTGTTTTTTTTTAAGATTCCACATATAAGTGAAATTATATAGTATTTATATTTCTCTGTCTTAGCATAACACCCTCTAGGTCCATCCACGTTCTCACAAATGGCAAGATTTTCTTCTTTTTATGGCTGAGTAATATTCCACCGTATATACCGTATTTTTCCGTGTATAAAAAGCTATTTTTTTTTTCTAAAATCGTTAGACTGAAAATCCAAGGGGCATCTTATACACAGAAGTCAGGCAAGGAGGAGGCCGTGTGGGTGCTTAGCTGCCCACACCTTGTCAAACAGGCTTCCTCCAATCACGAGCCTTATTGTTACTGACATCAGCTGATGCTGTAATAGGAGGTGGAGGTGGAGAGTGGGCAGATGCAACAGGGACCTGAGCGTTCTGAGCCCATAAAGATGTAAAAAAAAAAAAAAAAAAAAAAAAGATAAATACCAGTAAGCAATTGTCTTACTCTACAAAATTCAAACTGAATGTAATCAGCTATGCAAAAGAGCATGGAAATAGAGCTGCAGAGAGACAATGTGAACCTCCTCCCACTGAGTGTAAGATCAGACAGTGGAGAAATCAGGAAGAACAACTCCTTAAGATGCCAAAAAAAAAAAGAAGAAAGCCTGAAGAGGAAAACCAGCAAAATGTTTAAAATACTGATTTCTTAATTTTGGGTTGGAAAAGTGGGTGTGTGGGGGGGGGTCTTATACACGGAAAAATACGGTATGAACCACATCTTCGTTATCCATTCTCCTGGATAGAAATCCAATCAACTCACCCCCTTTGATGAGAAGACCTCCCTCCCCTGCTGCACTGAGGTCACTCACGCTCCATCCTCACTGCTCGTGTAGCTGCACCAGCTTCCTTTCAACTAGGGTTTAAATGGCATGTTTTCGCTTCTCTTACTTTCCTTTCTGTGTTTTGTTTTTTTTTTTAACAAGTTTTTCCTACCAGCTGAATATTATTAGATTTATTTTATGTTTAATCCAGTCTGACAGCGTTTGAAAGGGTTTAGTTCATTATCCATCAATATAATTTCCAATACATTTGGGGATACAACCCTCATCTTACAATTCATGTCCTCATGCCAGGGTGGGAACCTTTTTTCTGCCAAGGACCATTTGGGTTATTTATGACATCATTTGCAGGCCACACAAAATTAGCAACTTAAAAATGATGCTGCTACGAAAATAAGCTCTTAGATTTATTGAATTTCGAGTCCCACCTGCAGTTGCCTCGGCAGGGCCAGACCAATGATCCAATGATATAGCTGAGGGCCGGACTTTCCCCACCTCTGCTTTATGCCCACCTATTCTCTGTTCCTTCTTCTCTCCTCAATTCTCCTATTTTTAATTTTATCAACTATCCTTTTTTTTTTTTAAATCCTCAGCCGAGGATATTTTTCCATTGATTTTTAGGAAGAGAGAAGAAAAGACAGAGAGAAACATCGATGTGAGTGAAACACATCGATTGGTTGCCTCCTGCATGTGCCCTGACCAGGGTCCGGGCCAGGGAGGAGCCTACATCCAAGGTACGTGCCCTTGACCAGAATCGAAACCGGGACCCTTTGGTCTGCAGGTCAACGCTCTATCCACTGAGCCAAATCCACTAGGGCTCAACTTTCTTTTTAATTATTCCATATTCTCCCTCTATTAGCTTGCTTGTTATACATTTTTATTGTTCAACTAGGGGTTACTTTAGAAATTACAATATTCATCTTTGAATTCTGAGTCTAATAAAATGTATACTTTTATCTCTTCTTGGAAAATGCCAAGGCCTTTGAACCCTTGAATTCCTTTTATTCCCTGTGGTAGATAAAATGGACACCCCGCCCCCCCCGCCCCGCCAAGATGTCCATGTACTAATCACCAGGACCAGTGATATGTGATGTCACATAGAAGAGAGCGTTTACGGCTGTAATTAGGTTACAGACCACAGAATACAAAGATTATCCTGGTCTATCCTGTGGCCCAGTCTAACTACAGGAGCCCTTGGGGGCGGGAGACTTTCTCTGGCTTCAGTCAGAAAGATTCGGAGCAGCAGCAGGACTCGACGTGTGCTGCCGGTTTGGAACGAAAGGGTCAGTGACAAGGAATGCGGCAGCCTCAAGAGTAAAAGCCCAGCTGAGAGCCCAAAGGAAGGGGACATCAGCTCTGCAAGGTGGAGGACCAGAATTCTTCCAAGAACTGGAGCGAGCCTCTGCTGTGGATTCTGCCCTACAGACAGAGCCGCCTGCTGATGCCTGGACTGGCTATGTGAGACCCTGAGCAGGGAACCTAGTCCAGGCATCCAAACCTCAGGCCTATAGAGTGGTGAGACTAAAAATTCATGTTGTTTTTGCCCTACATTTGTGATAATCTCTTATGTTGCAGTGGAAAACGAACACCGTCCCCTCCTGCCTTGTCTGTGGCCGTGACGTTCAGTTCCACACATATGGAACCCCAGCAGACCTCCTTACTCAATGTCTTCAGTGCTAGGGACGTCACTTGCAGCCCACCCCGGGGCTGGCCCTCCTCCACTGTGTGTCATCTGTAGATATGACTTTCCTCTTTCATCAGAACAACACCCTTTGGAACTTCCCTCTAGTGCTGGCTTATTGGAGACAAATTCTCTCTGTTTTTGTTTGTCTGAAAATGTCTTTATTTTGCTTTCATCTTTGAAGATATTTTTGCTGGGTATAAAATTCTTAGTTATTGACCAACAACATAAATAATAATATTATTGACTTATAGTCCTAAGAATAAAATAAATATCCATGAGTCCATATGGATTTAAACAGTGATTGAATTACATGCACAAGAAGGGGGAACTATTCCTTACAGTAAAGTCCAATTAGTAAATATAGAAGGAATAAGGTAAACAGAAAAATCATTATTATGACACTGTAGTAATGATTGCTGTAGCCAAGATCCATTGATAAATGCTAAAATTGCGGGGCGTGGGGGGAGTTTAAAGGATAAAGGATATTTGCAGAGCTCAAAATATGAAGTGTTGTGGTGGTTCCAGCATGAGCCCACAGGTTTGTTTGTCCTGCCCTCTCCAGGAGGGGGTGCTCTCTTGTCCTCTCCTCCAGTGTGACCTGGACGCAGTGACTCCCTTCCACTCAACAGAGCATCACAGGGGAAATCTGTAACTTTGTGTTGGAGGAGCCTGCAGCCTCTACCTTACCTGAGTGAGCAAGGATAACGTAATCAGTAATAGGCACCTTGCTATCCTGTCCCCTGGTGTGATGTATTGGGAAGGACACTTCCCTCTGTGGTGATCTTTCCAAAAACCCCAACCCCACTGTAATCGTGAAAAATCATCGCACAAACACCCGTCAAGGGCCATTCTATGAAATACCTAGTTAGTACTTTTCAAGAATGTCAAGGTCATGAAAGACAAGGACAAGCTGAGAGACTGTGCAGATTGGAGGAGACTAAGCTGGCCTTGAGTCCATAGCCTGGCACTACAGTGTTCTTGCCCTGAAGGTCAGGGTCAGCAGGTCTGAGAAGGGACGAGGCTCCTCTCGAGCCCCTTCAGTTCATTGTCACCCACCTGGCCTGGACCCCACCCTGAAGGCTGGGTTTGCTGTGGGTCCTTCCCCATGAGAGTCTCTTCTAATGGGTGAGGAACTCGGGGAGGGGCCTACAGGGCTGTGTGGTGAGTGGCTTGCAACCCTCAGGAGCTGAGACCAGAGAAGCTGTGGAATCCAGGAGGTCGGGCCATGGCCAGAGTTCCAGAGCCTGGGGCCCAGCTCCTTGGTGCATTGAGTAGAATCAACCTTAAGTGGGATGGGGGTGGGTGGGTGTGTGTGTCCTGGGCAGTTTTGGGAGAATCGGAGGAATCCAGGATGATGGCACTGCCTCAGGCAGGTCATCCCAGTCCCCTGCCTGGGGTGGAGCCCAGAGAACACACATGGGCCCACCATGAGGGGCCCAGCCATGCCCAGAGCAGAAGGACACGCTGGTGGTAGGCATGGTCCAGAGGGACCAGCACAGCCCACCTAGGAGCTCTGCCCAAGGGGAATGGAAACAGCGACCCAGACACAAAGTGCCCACCCTCTGGTGGGTGCCACCCCCTGGTGGGTGCCACCCCTTCCTGCCCCACATCAGCCGGCTCACACTCGGCTCCTTCCAGCCTCCGGGCACACCCCCAGGGATGACGCCTGAGACAGTGATAAGAGCAGAAGCCCCTGAGGTTCCTGGAGACTCCATCAGGCCAGGGAGGCCTCGGGCACCCAGGTGCTGGCACCCAGGGCTGGACACAGGGATTTTTACTGCTGTGTTTCTTGCAAGGAGGAGCGAGTGGGCTGTGCGGATGCTGCCCTGCCTCGGGGGCATCGGCGTGCGTGTGAGCTGCCGTGCTCTAGTTGCATTTGCTGTGGTCACGGCCATGTGTCCTTTGTCTGTGGTTGTTGGCCTGGGACTGTCGGAACGGTTTCTGTTTCCCATCCCCTATTATATTATCTTGGCACCGAGGGAAGGAGCCACCTCCTGGAATTGTTTGCTGCGTTTATTGTTGTAGAACCCTGAACACGTGGGAGTGATTACGAGTCTGGGGGCTGTGTCATTTTTTCCCCGCCACAAACCTGTTTCCACCCCGGCCTCACATTCTCATGACGGCAGAGAACAAGAGCTGGGGGAGCTGGCGGATACAGGGCGAGGGTGTGTGTGAGTGTGATGTGTGTGTGTGTGTGTGTGTGTGTGTGTGTGAGAGAGAGAGAGATGTGCATGAGTACGTGTTAGTGAAGATGTGATGTGTGTGATGTGTATGAGTGTGTGTGAGGATGTGATGTGTGTGTGTGATGTGTATGGGTGTGTGTGAGTGTGAATGTGAGTGTGTGATGTGCATGAGTGTGTGTTAGTGAGGATGTGATGTGTGTGTACATGTAGGTGTGTGAGTGTGTGTGAGTGTGTGTTAGTGTGAGGGTGTGATGTGTTTATGAATGAGTGTGAGTGAGTGAGTGTGCATGAGTGTATGTGCATGTGTGTGAGTTAGTGTGAGGGTCTGATGTGTGTGTGACTGAGTGTGAGAGTGTGATCAGACCAGAAGTCGATTCTTCCTGGACACCCTCCTTACTGTTGGTTAGCAGCCTCTCCTGTGATGGTGACCCAGAGAGAGGAGGGGACGCTGAAGCATGACGGGGGGACCGTGTTCAGGCGCAGGCCCCATGGTCTGCGACTTCCTAGGAGCTTCCAGGTGGGGCTGTGGAGTGCTGGTGGCTGCCACTCGCCCTCAGTGGAAGTGACTGGTCACCTGGGGGATGGGGTCCAAAGGCCGGACCTCCTGCTCTGATGGGGGCTCTCAGAAGGGCCGCCCAGCCCAGGAGCCCCAGGGCTCAGGGGTTAACAAGACACAGATGTGACATCAGCACGGGCAGGTGCGGGGCCTCCCTTGGAGCGCAGGGGTCCCAGCCCCTCAGTGTGGGTGGGAAACACCCGGCCAAGGGCCTCTGCACAGGGACCCCCCCCCCGCCCCCCCCCCTCCCCGCCCCAGGCCAGAGAGAAGCTCACACTCCGAAGTGAGGAAACTCGCCCCGTCCTGAAAGGCCTGAGAGTCCTGGTGTGTGACCTCTCTGGAAAATCCCCTCCCGGGGCCCTCTGCTGTGTGTGAGGGGGTGGGGGACCACCTCTCCCTCCATTCGTCACCGCCCTTGGGTTTATTATTGTAGCCTTTCTCTGACATTTGTTGGGGCAGATATTTATTTGCTGAAGGAAACCAAACATTAAAACATTTGCTTTGTTACAAGTAAAAGCCACATTCCAGGAAGCAGACAAGGGTTTTAAAAACCCACAGAGACTTTAAAAGCCAGCCCCCGTGAGCACAGCCTCCGGCCTCCGCACAGACAGAGCTCCAGGAGCCCCAGGGTCTCCATTCCTCCATCACAGACCGGAAAGGAAAGGAAGCGGCACCAACCAAAAACACACTCATCAGCCCGAAGCTGGACTCTTCCTGAAAATACAACAAGTTCACTCTCTCTGGGCCCACGGGGGTGGGGTGGGGGTGGGGTTCCCGTCCAGAGTCGCTGCAGTTGTACCCCAGTTCACAGGGACCGTGGGCGAAGGCTGCCTGTCCCCTCCACGCTCCCTCTTTGCATGACAACCGGGCTGTGGTCTGAGTCCAGCAGAGCCTCCAAGCCCAGGGGAGCCTGACCCACTGACTCCTCCCAGGGCCTCCCAGGGCCTCCCAGGGGCTCCCAGGGCCTCCCAGGGCCTCCCAGGGGCTTGGTCTGCCTGAGTCCACCCACCCCGCCCTCCGGGGCGCCAGGAGTGGAGCCCCTGCCGCTCAGGTTAACGGGAGACCCACATGGCTCACTGTGAAAACCTCCCCATCAGTTGTGAAATTTGGGTTCCGGGGGATGGGGAAAATACCTGATTCCCGTGGACTCAGGTCAGTAACAGAGTTTGTTCTGCATCTCTGCAGCTTGATGGCCTCATTTGCACCCCCCGCCCTCCCCCGCCCATCCAGGACACCCCTTGGGCTGCAGCTTCGGCCCAGCCTCTGCACCCCTTCTCTGACTTTGTCCATCTAACTCTCAGACCACAGACTCAGGCAGAACCCTCGCCTGGGCCCTAAGCTGGCACCTGGCATTCTGACTCACAGGTGTGGACACCACCCTCCTCTCCTGCCCGGCCAGGAAGGTGAGAAAACTGAGCAGGGAGGCCCCGTAGCCGGGCCAGCGTGGAGCCAGGGTCTCAGCCGGGCGAGCTTGCCCAGAGCCCCTCCAACAGCCTCCACCCGATGTCCACCACAGGGGGTGTTCTTCCTGAAGCACCCACTTGTTTTCCATTCTGTCTGCCTCAGTTTCTCCTTTTGGCCAGTTCACTAGAGTGCCACGGTGCCTGTCCTGGCATAGAAAGGTCACTGTGCCCCATAGACTCCAGACCCCATGCCAGCCTCCACCTCTTCCTATGTCAGTCATCTCTCTACCATCCATCTCTCTACCATCCACCCACCCCCAGCCCCCCTCACACATTCACACACACACACACGCACGCACGCACACACGATCGCTTTCCCTCTCTCTACCGTTGCTCTGCTGTGACACAAGAAGCAAGCGGCTCTCCCTGCCTTTTTCTCCTAAACACACAGACGCCTGCAATATAACCCTGGGGAATATGTTGGACAGGAACAAGGAACACAAGTGATCGTGGACGAGACGTGCCAATTTCTCCCGTGACTCAGGGACACATCCCCACTGCTTCCCTCCTCTCTCCACCTCCTCCTCCATCAGACATGCCCAGCCAGCCCCTGTCCCTCCTCTGCACCCGCCTCTGCCACCTGCTCCCCGGGTCCCCCGAGCACTCCCGGGAGGCCTATGTGTGGAGGCTTCACAGGGTGGGGGTGGGGGGGAGATGGAGGGCATGGAACAGGCCAGTGTGGGACAAAACTCCAGGAACCGAGACCACTTGGTGCCTGGCGGCCCCTGGCCAGTCAGCTCACCCCTTCCCTGTCGGGACATGTGGCCCATGTGACTTGGTCCAAATCTGAAGCTTCCCCAGGATCTCGGAATGTGTCCCTCATGGCCTCAGATAGGGCAGGAGACCCGATGGGCACCGTCACTCACACCTGGTAGACGCGGCCGGCGCTTCTGCACATTGTTATCACATTGGGGCCCACACAGGGAAGGTCCCTGGCCTCGCTCCTCAGCCTGCTGCCTCGTCACCAACGTGGGACACGGGCATCCCATGGCCGATAGATGCCTGGGCAGCTGCAGCCAAGGAACGAACAGAGAAATAAAGACGCAGGCGTGTGCAGGGTGGCTTCCTGCCCAGTAAGCTGCACACCCGCAGTGACAGGGACCCGAGTTCTTGACGGAGACACACAGCCACAGTCTACATCCTGGGAACTCTGTGTGGCTAAGAATAATGTTTTACAGAGATGTTCTTGGTTTTCAGAGAAGGGGCAAAGAGCAGGAAGAAGTCTTTGCACCACCGGGAGACACGTGAGCCGGGGAGGCATCCGAGGTCCCAAAGCCAGGGCTTCTCAGCCACTCACTACTTCCCACAGAGCCGCGTTTCCTGCGGGGCCAGGCTGGCCGCCCTCCCCGGGCCTCGAGGAAGGAGCGTGAGTCACCAGCGGTCAGAGCCAGGCTGCCCTGGACCTCGAGGTTCCTGAAAGCAGGCACGGGCCGTGGAGAAGGAGGCAGATCTGAACTGGCCTCTGCCCTCCGGGGTGGAGGACAGGGAATGGCCAGCCCTGCAGGGAGCACCCTGGGAGTCCAGTTTAGGGGTAAAGAGCCTGGATAGGAAAGAAGTGCCCTGCAAAGACGCCATAGACCCTGTAGGCCCGTGAATGAACCTCGTCTGGAAGAGGGGCCTTTGCCGATGGGAGTAAACTAAAGGTCTGGAGACGGGGAGACTTCCCGGGGCCCCAATGCTGCGATGAGTCCTTATAAAGGGAGGCAGAGGGAGGCCTGACAGACAGAGAGGTTGTGCCAAGGAGGCAGAGATATGAAGACGCTGCCCTTGAAGACTGGACGGCATGGCCTCAGCCAAGGGCCCCCAGAAGCTGCCAGCAGCTGGGAGAGGCAGGAGGAGCCCCCCTTCCCTAGGGCCTCGGGGGGAGCTCTGCCCACACCTAGAGTTTGGGTTCCGGCCTTCAGAACTGTGACACAATATACGTTTCTGCTGCTTCGAGTCACCCAGTTTGTAATGATTTGTCCAGCCACCCCAGGACACTCACACAGCAGAGAGGAGAGGCGTGAGAGGAAGGTCTTGGCAGAGCCGGTGGGTGTGGAGTGGGTGCTGTTCGTGGAAGGGGCCCCCAGAAAAAGGAGGGGCTGCCAGCTTGTGTGACTGTGACAGGACTTGACCACCAAGGGGCTTCTCACCCCCACTCCCCATGAGTGGAGAGCCTGCTTTAGGAGCAGTCAGGCAACCATTGTGTTGACCTGTCCCCGTCACAACCCTCCCCCTTGAGGGACCCATCAGTGACTACAAGCCTCACACACTCCCACCTGCTGCACGAGGACTGGCTCGATCTACACATTGTAGAAAGCGAGGTGCAGAGCTGTGGAGGCTCTGTCACCCCAACAGACGTTGTCCCATATACCCCCCATCCCCCTCTAGCCCACATTCCCCAGGCCCTTGTGGCCAAAATGCTGGGCTAACCACTGGTCACTCGGGGAAGTGGACACAGGACAGTGCCTTCGATGGCACAGAGGCTGGGCGCCCAGCTCCCGGGGAATCCTGAGGGATCCAGAAGCCCTTACCGCAGTGGGCAGGGAGCCCCGAAGCAGGGACCGTTAGTTGAGGGTGACAACAGTTCCACTGAAGCTCGGGAGGGTCCTGCCCCTCCTCCGCACTGTGCCCACAGCGGGTGTGGGAGGCTCAGTCTCAGGTGAGATGCCCTTACCTGGCCCTGTGTCACCTTCGGACACATGCTCTGGTCCGGGGTCCTCTGCCCTGGCTGCACGGTCGCATCACCAGGAGCGTGTCAAGCACACTGACACCTGTCGCCTCCCACACGACCTGCCCCGGCCCTGGCTCCTATGGGCGGGGCTCAGCACTGGGGTCGGGGGGAGGGGTTAGTTCCCAGGTGACTTCCCACTGGGCCTCCAGGCTGAGCACCCGGCCAGGCTGGCCCTCGGCTTCCGTAGACGGCAGTCCGGCGAGGACTCCGGTGCGGCAGGAGCACAAGGGCTCGGGAGCACAGCCCGAAGTGCCACTGCCTGGAAGGTGCCCTCTCTCCACTCTCGAAGGCGGCTAAACCTTCTCAGTGAGGGGCAGTCTGCACCCAGCTCAGGAGAGACGTTCCAAAAATCAAAGCACCATTTTCATGCCTAAGAGGCATATTTTTTAGATGAACTGAAACAAGAAAACCATTCAGGGGTCCTAAATCTCTGTCACTGAAATCAGGGGCTCCGATTTCTCCAGCCCAGTTGAAAGCAATGCTAATAGAAACATGGTGCTCGGCCTGTGTGGCTCAGTGGTTAAGCGTTGACCTATGAACCAGGAGGTCACAGTTCGATTCCCGGTCAGCGCACATGCCTGGGTTGCCGGCTCGATCCCCAGTGGGGGGCGTGCAGGAGGCAGCCGATTGATGTATTTATCTCTCTCTTCCACTCCCTTCCTCTCTGAAATCAATAAAAATAATTTTTTTTAAAAAAGGAAAGAAACATGGTTAGTGGTGCAATAACTAGAAAGCCTGGAAATGCTGAGTGATGGAGAAAGTGTGCTCAGGGGCCTGACCTCACTTTTGGGGTGGTTGGCCTGGGGGTGCAGGTCGCCTTAGGTAAACACAGAGGCAGGTGTGCGCACACCTGGGGAGGTGTTCAGGGAGGTGAGTGCTGTGTGTTTTGTTTACCTGCCGGCAGCTTTTGGCTGAATGAGTTCTCTGGTTGCATTTTCATAACAAAATGTGCGTTCTCAGTAAAGACAAAAGGAAACATATACTCTGTGACATAGATGCCTCCAAGAAGGAGGAGAAGAAAGTGCCCTCGTTTTCCGGGGCTGCCTTCAGCTGGGCCGGAGGAGCCCTGTGCTGGGGTCAGATCGGCAGACACGCTTTCCATCAACCAGCTGTCAGCATTTCCAATGCCCACAGGAAACGCTGGCCCCGTATTTATTTCTTCCTCGCCAAGGCCTTCATCAGAACCCCCCACCAAGTCACTGCCCCTGCCCGCTCCCTCCAGAGTCAAGGATGTGCCACAAAAGTCAGCAGCGGAGCTTGGTGGTCAGGAGGACGGACTGGCCTGGGCTCTGCCCCTTTTGGGATTGTGGTGACTGTGCCCAGCTCCTGGTGGAGGACCTCAGTTCCCAGGTGCAGCCTGGGTTGGCTATCATAGACCATTTCCAGGGTCACCAGTCCCAAGGGGTTGTGACCACCTCTGAGGCCACTCATCTACACTAATAAAAGAGAAATATGTAAATTGACCATACCTCTGAGACACTCACCAGCCAATCAGGAAGGAATATGTAAATTAGCAGGACAAAGATGGCGGCGGCCCCGCCCCCCAGCCGCTCCAGGTGTGGAGTGGCCGGGCAGAGCGAAGCGAAGACTCTGGCCGGAGTGAAGGCCTGGGTCCCAGGTGCCAGAGGAAAACTGGTGCCGGCAGCCAGGGGAAGGAAGGTCTATTGCACGAATCTTCGTGCAATGGGCCTCTAGTTGCTTTATAAAGATAGATGGAGCTAGAACCAGGGAAGGAGATGGGGTGGAAATGAAGTCAGAGATGAGATGGGGAAAGTGATGAGATGATATGAGATGAGATGAAGATGAAAAGAAATGAGATGGCCCAGCCGGTGTGGCTCAATGGTTGAGTGTCGACCCAGGAATCAAGAGGTCACTGGTTTGATTCCCAGTCAGGGCACATGTCTGGATTGTGGGCTCAATCCCCAGTAAGGGGAGTGCAGGAGGCAGCCCATCAATGATGTTCCTCTCTCATTGATGTTTCTATCTCTCTATCACTCTCCCTTCCTCTCTTCCTAAAAATAAATAATAAAAACGTATTTTTTAAAAAATGAGATGAAGATGGAGATGGAATGAGATGGAGATGAGAAGAGATGAGATGGAGATGGAGATGGAGATGGAGATGGAGGTGGAGGTAGAGATGGAGGTGAGGTAGAGGTAGGGATGGGTATAGGAGTCGAGATGGAGATGGAGATAGAAACAAGAAGAAGGACTGGGATAGGGTAGAGACAGGCAGATTCAACCAGCTGGACAGCCCTGGCCCGGCAGACTGTGGGGGTCCCAGTGGGGAAGGCTTGGAGGAGGGGGAGGTGCTACACTGCCTCTGTCCTGCCCAAGGCAGGGCCCTCCCTGTGGGTGAGGTTTGCTGTCAGGCAGGTGCCCTGGCTGGGAGCCCAGCTAGATTGGGGGGAGCAGGCCATGCGCCTCTGTCATCCAGCAGCTGCTTTAAGGCCCAGTGGGGGTGCAGAGCCACTCAGGCCATACTCTTGAGGACCCCCCAGCAGAGGTGCCACACCCTTCTCCAGGCACGTCTCTGCACCACGACGCCTCGCTGGGGAGTGGTGCCACCGAGCACAGAGGCTGGTGGGGAAGGAGCCGACGCAGTGGACAGAAGCATCTCTGCATGGACCATGCTTTCCCCATCAATGGGAAGGGACAATTTTGTTTTCTGAAAAAAGGAAACAAACGTTGAGGGACTATTTCCAACACAGAGGCCAGTTCCCCCAGGTTTCATTGATTCATGCATCGCAATCCCTGTGGACCCTGCGGCAGACCCTGAGGTGGGAGGAGCCTGAGACTCCGGGCACAGGAGCCGGTTTAAAGGGCACAGAAGTGTTCTCCGAGGAGCCATTCGTTCTACGGAAGCCAGATTCCAAGGGCGGCCCTGCTCTGGGCTCCCACCCTCCTGGGGACCCTGAGCTATGTGAGGAATCTGTCCAGTGCAGCCCCCACATGCACCAGCGTGGCCCTGCCTGGGAACCGCACCGCGGGGTCAGGCACATCCCATTCACAGGAATTCCCCGGCCAGCAGGTCAGGGCTTCCAGGCGGGCGGGGCGGGCCAGGCCACCACCTGAGCTGGCCCTCGCCTGCCGGCTCACGGCTTCGGGCTGTGTCAGGTCTGTGGGTGCTGGGGTGGGGGGCACACACCCTGGGCTTCCTTCACAGGCGCTTTCACAGGAAGAACGCCAAGGTTCCGATCTTGTTTCCACTGTGGCAGCTCCACTGATCGCTCTGCAGGTGAAGGCTGTGCTGAGGTGGGAAAGGCAGGAACACACCTGAGGACCCACTTAGCCCAGGCGGAAAGCTAGGCCTCGGTCGTCGCGCTCCACCCCACAGAGGGCCCATCTGCTTTCTATCTCTCCCATCTGACTTGGCACTAAAATAGACCAGAGAGTCACTGTGACCTTGCAAAAGTCCCCACTATTTTTACATTCGCTGTCCCAAGGGACAGCAGCCATGAATCATCCATGACAAATCTTTCCTTTATGTCCCTTTTATGTTTATTTTTTTAAAATCCTCACCCAAAAATATTTTTTTCCTTGATTTTTAGAAAGAGTGAAATGGCGGGGGAGGGGGGGGACAGTTGCGAAGGTAGAGAGAGAGAGAGAGAAACATGGATGTGAGGAGACACATCGATTGGTTGCCAGCTGGGGCCAGGGATGGAACCTGCAACCCAGATATGTGCCCTTGGCTGGGAATCGAACCTGCGACCCTTCAGTGCGCAGGCAGACACTCTAATCACTGAACCACACCAGCCAGGGCTTTTATGTCCGTCTTGAGCCACCATCCCAGGGTAACAGAGCCTCACAGGGAGGCTCCATTGGGCTTGAACTCAGTGCCACAAAGTAGGTTGCAAACTGGGGAGAACTTGCTTCATAATTGGCATGAAAAGGCCCTAGCCATTTTGGATAGAGCATCAACCAGGGGACTGAAGGATCCCGGGTTTGATTCCCGGCAAGGGCACATGCCCGGATTGCAGGCTTGATCCCCAGTAGGGGGCGTGCAGGAGGCAGCCGATCAATGACTCTCTCTCATCATTGATGTTTCTACCTCTCTCTCCTTCTCCCTTCCTCTCTGAAAATCAATAAAAACGTATTTAAAAAATAATAATAATTGGCATGAACAAAGTCTGTCCTGGAAAAGACACTGGCAAGGGCTGTAGCCAGCTGCCTCCCTGCCTGACCCACGCAGGCCAGGGCAGGGCGGGGGGGAGGCGAAAGGGGGCTCTCCCACGGGGCTCCCTGCACAGGAGACTAGAGCCCGGCTCCCGGAGAAGCCACCTGCAGGCAGCAGCATCCAGCCTCTGACGGCCGGGGCTGGGGCCCAGCCTCCCGCCCCGGGTTCTCAGGCAGCATGCATTCGGGAGAAACGTGGTTTCTGTATTCCTCCTCACCTAAGATCTCTTCAAGGAAAAGCCACTCAGACCTCATTATTCACAAGTGCCACATGTGCAAACTCACCTACTCGCTAAAGTTGATGTGTAACCACAAAATCAATACCGCGGTGCTTTCGTGGTCACGCTGGGCCCGTGCAGCGCCGTGAACGGCCTGCGTGGCTGGCGCGCGCTCCCGGCTGCGGTTGCACAGGCGACACCCTGCCCTCTTGCTCCAGCTCTCAGGCTGTGAATGTCTCCTTTCATGGTGTGCTCACTGCCACGGCTTCATTCTTTTAAACGGCCCCAGGCCAGCGCTGCCGTGCCAGGGGGCAGAGATGTGCCTCCCAGAGGAGATACAGTCAGACGGGCTTCCTCTGGACCCCAGTGACGTCCCGTCACCATCAGTTCAATGATCATCAGTCACTGTGTATTGATGATCAGTGCGCACTCATTAAGGTGTCTTTCAGCAGAAATGCACGCTAAGCAGGTTATCTACTGGTGGGTGATGTGACCAGAGGCTCTCCCTGTATTTCCCCAGGAATGACGGCTCAGCGTTCGCCAGTTCGGCGTTTGAGACGACTTTATAGGCTGTGACTCCCATAGGTCACGGAACTGGCTGTGCTGAGAATGTGTGACCCTCACAGATTTCAGTCTCCATCAGATCCCACTCTTCCTTGTTCCCGTTCACTTTCAGGGCTTGGTATCCTGAGGCGGGAGGCCTGGCTGGTCTGCCCTCTCCGGGCTGCGGGCCCTGGCCCTCCGCAGGGAGGGCCCATGACTGGGCGGATGGAGACGGGGACTTCCAGTGCAAGGGGGACTGCTGTGTGCTGTTGGCCCAAAGAAAGAGTTTACTCGTCCAATACGACTCTCAGGAATCCGGGGTGTTTTCTGAAAACCTGTGAGACCCGTAACCCCCCTGAGGATGGTGACGGGGCTGCTGTGGGCAGTGCCAGAGGCTGGCAACCACGTCTGTCTGCCCACGTCTGCCCTTTCCATGTGGGTGTGACTCTGTTCCTGGTCTCCGGGGGGACCGTGTGCTGCCTCCCAGCCTTCCACTCACGGGCCTGCCCGCCAGCCGGGGCCTTCTGAGCACACCCCTCCTCCCAGAAGGGCTCAGCTGGCCCCAGGCAGCGCTGCCCTTAAAAGGAGCTTTTCTGTGGCCCTATCTGAGGAATCCCAAGCCAGCTTGGAGGCAGGAGTCCAGGCCTTAGGCACTTCCGTCCTGTCCCCAAAGGTCACGGCTCTCCAGCTCTGAGGAATTCTGGATGTCTCCCAGGGCGACCGGCTGAGACAGGCAGAATTGTTCCAGCACATCAGCGTGCCCTGCAAACCCCGCCTCCCGGGCCCGGAGAGCTGGGTGGGCACTGGAGCTGGGAGCCACTCGCTCAGAAAGCATGGAAGGCATGAGGACATTCCTGCCTGGCCTTTCCTTTCCTATTATTATTATTGTTGTTGTTGTTGTTATTTCCCCCTTTCCTTTAGGCCACAGTGCACAGGGCTGGGCTCCTTGTGGTCCTTAATCCAAGACACTCCCTCCCCACTGGTCCACGGCCGCTGCTGGGTTCATGGGTTACTTTGTTACCTTAAGCCACGGAACAAGTGTCCACCTGAGGCAACAGCAGGGACCTTGCAGGGCCTCCCTCAACCCCCAGGTCCCCTCCATCGCCCGGGCCCACAGGAAGAGCATCGTGTGCCACAGGCCCCACGCCTTGCCTTCCTTCTTCTTGGTTAGATTGCATCTTGTTGTTGTTGTTGTTGTTGTTGTTTAAGTAATTTCTCTCCCTGACTGGATCCCGATATGCAAGGTTTCGGGTTCAGTCTCCAGATAGATACATACAAGAAGCAACCAATGGCCCAGGCTGGTGTTGCTCAGTGGATAGAGCATCAGCCTGCGGACTGAAGGGTCCCAGGTTCGATTCCTGTCAAAGGCATGTACCTTTGTTGCGGGCACATCCACAGTAGTGGGTGTGCAGGGGGCAGCTGATCTGTGTTTCTCTCTCATCGATGTTTCTAACTCTCTTTCCCTCTCTCTTCCTCTCCGTAAAAAATCAATAAAATATATTTTTAAAAAAGAAGAAGAAGAAGAAGAAGAAGCAACCAATGGCCCTAGCTGGTGTGGCTCAGTTGGTTGAGTGCCGTCCCCTGCACTGAGAGGTCGCCCGTTCGATTCCTGGCCAAGGCATACGCCTGGGTTGCAGGCTCAATCTCCGGGGGGTGGTGGGGGGGTGGTGGTGGGGGCCATGCAGGAGGCATCTGATCCATGATTCTTTCTCTTCCTCTGTCTCTAAAGTCAATAAAAAACAATTTTAAAAAAAGAATCAACCAATAGATGCGTAGATGGATGGTACAATAAATCAATGTGTGTGTTTTTTCTCTTTCACTCTCCTTCCCTTCCTCTCTCTCTCTAAAAATCAATAAGACATTTTTTAAAAAGTGGTTTCCTGTTTCAGTTGCTTCTAACCATATAGAAAGGGTATCACACCGTGTGACACCTCTGAGCTTCCCTGCTCGCCGTGTGAGCAGCTGCGATGCACCATGTGGCCGGTGCCTCCGTGCTCACTCGTTCTGGTGGCTGTTCCACGTGTGGACACCTCCAGGCTTCTCACCCGGGTGCCCTCGGGCTTTGCTGCTGTGAACACACTTTCACACGCCTGCTACTCCTAGGAGTGCACGTGTGGGGCCATGGGCTCAGACGCAGGGGACAGTGTGGGAATATTTCCCAGAGCAGCTGCACTAAAGCAACCTCCTTCTCCCCCAGCAGCGATGAGACACCAGGGATGCTTAGTCTCTCTAACTCTTGGTGAGATCGATTTTCACGTTTTCTCCAAACAAATGGGTGCCACACGGCGACTGATGTACTGCTGAGCCTCTCGGGGTCCCTGCTCTGGGTTCTGTGCGTGTTTCCCTCTTCCTCGTTTGGTGGCTGTGACCTCACTGTCGATCCATTGACGTCCTCTCTGCATCCACACCACCACCTCCTTATGGCATGTGCACTGTAAACATCTTCTCCCCGTTACAACTTGTTTTTTAAACTTTCTTTGGGGTTTCCTCTCACTAACGACGTTCTTCAGTGTAACAGCCAAGCGTGCTGAGCTTCACTCCCCAGGTGCACATGGGACAGCCAGTCCCTCTCCAGCCCTTATCTCCTCCTGCACCCCCTCTGTGCCAGAGGCCTGAGCGTGGCCTGCACCCTGACCCCTGCCCTTCGGCCTCTGGTGGGTTCAGCTTCAGGGAGGCAGCAAAAGCAGAGACTGGGAGCAGAACAAGGTCAGGGACAGGCTCCCCAGGTCCCCCGCTGGGTCACCAAGGGTCAGCAAGTCCCTTCACCAAAGGCCACAGCTCCTGAAGGGCCACTCCCCAGAGCTCCCTGGTATGACCTGCTCATGTCTTGTTTGCTACTAGTGCACAGAAACCCAGATGGCTTTTGTATATTAATCTTATATCTAGTCACTTCACTAAACACTCCCATTACCTGTTGCAATATGTTTGTGGACTCTGGGTTTTAATGTAAACAATCACAGCAACTGAAAATAACAGCTTCGGTTGCTCCTTTCCATCCTTGATGGTGTCACACCACCACGCGCTAGAGTCACAAGGTGGCGGGTTTCAGGTTCATACAAGCGGGGCCTTTCTGGCAGTGACAGCAGCACAGAGCAGAAAGGCCCGCCGCCTCCATGGTGCTCTTCATGCAGGGAGCACCAGTGACGCTGAGGCCCCACATTTCTGAGGAAGCGGGAAGAAGGCTGGCGCACAAGGTGAGGCAGGTCGAGATGACGCCGAAGTGCCTTCCAGCTCCCATAGCTTGAGGTACCAATTTACATCCTCCCCTAGGGGCCTGGTGGCAATGGGTCTCAAAGTCCAAACTCCATGCCCTGGCCGGTTTAGCTCAGGGGATAGAGCAGTGGCCTGCGGACTAAAGGGTCCCTGGTTTGATTCCAGTCAAGGTCACATGCCTGGGTTGTGGGCTCCATTCCCAGTAGGAGGTGTGCAGGAGGTAGCCAATCAATGATTATCTCTCATCATTGATGTTTCTATCTCTCTCACTCTCCCTTTCTCTCTGAAATCAATAAAAAATATATTAAAAAATAAAGTCCAAACTCCAGAAACCAGAAGTGTGGGGGCAGTCTGGCTTCAGAGTTCCCAAAGAGCAGGGTGTGGCGGAGGCTCTCAGGTGCCTCCCTGCAGCTGAGCACAGTGGCCTGGCAGGAGGCACACTCCCCAGGGCTGGTAGCATTTCCCCTCCCTCCCGTCTTGTACCCTCAGCGTGGATGCCGGGCACTCAGAGTGTCCCACACCTCCCTGCCCTGCCCTTGGCCAGTTCCCCAAACTGACCCACCATCAGAACCACATGGGATCCCTAACTGGGCCTCGTCTCTGCAGATTCTGACCCCATAGGGACTTGGATAGAGCCCTGGAACCTGTGTTCCTAAAAGCAGCACTCACAGGTGATTCTGACCATCAAGGGCAGGCCCCTGCTGGGATCATCCCATAGGATCACTCGTGGGACCACCCATGGGGTCATCCTTGGGGTCAACCGTGGGACCACCCGTGGGACCACCTGTGGTGGGCCCTAGGTGAACCTCCGGCTCATAGACGGCTCTAATGAGAATTCGCTACACTGGGCTGATGGCTGAAGTGTGGCCCCCACCTGCCTGCGAGGAGGTTTCTGGAGCGCTGGGAGAGTGCTGGCTCCAGAGGGATGGAGGGTGGGGAAGGGATTCAGTCCCCACGTGGCTCAGCTGACTCACTCCCCTGCCCTCCTCTCCAATGCTGCTTGCAGGACCCCAAGACTGGGGTTGGGGTCTCCATATCTGTGGGCTTAAGAAAACCTCCCTCGGGTTAAATGCTGACATAATACAAATTCCTGGAGATGGGGGTTCATTTTCTATTGTTTTACTCCTGACCATGGTGGTGTCAATATCCTGAGAATCAATACTGTACCTGTTAAAGAATGGCTTAAATGCCAGATATAATTCTTTAAAATGTATCTCCACTCCTTGTGAGAAGGGAGCAGAGGGGAAGGGAGGGGATGGGAGGGAAGGGAAGGGAAGGGAAGCGGCACAGAGAGGAGCTGAGGGGGAAGCGGAGGGAAGGGGCAGGGAGGCCGGCCTGTATCAGCCGTAGTGAGTGCTGTTCTTTGCCCTCCTCTAGTTTTCTGTACCTGCACTTTCCTTATCGTCAGCCATACCATGTGCTCACTTTCGTGCCTTTTTATTTAATGCAGAAGACATGCTCCATACATCCTTACAGACTTCACCGTCATGTTCACCACTGCATAATATTCCATTTGTTGATATACCCCAACTTACCCAAATGAGTTTCAATAGCTGATCATTTAAAGTTCTTGTTTTATAAGTATAACTAGTATCACCAGCACGAGGGGTGGCGCCCAAATACCGGAACAGCCAGGACGTTGGACGTGGAGCTCAGACCTCCCAAACCGAATCAGCTGGGCCATGGGGACAGGCAGTGGGGGCGGGGGGGGGGGGGGGGGGAGCAGGTAGGTGCAGGCGCCACCGGAGCTGGCTCCCAGTCCCCGTATTTCTATAGCTCAAAGCCTGCGCCTTAGGGCTGGCTGGCTTCCCAGGCTGGTTCCCTCTTCCTTTTGCCATAAATAAAATTAAGACAAGCTAAAGGCGTCTCTAAGGGATCTTTGCACCAACTTGTTTGCGGCTGGAAGAGCCTCAGGGTAGACGGGGAGAGTCAATGCAAGCTAGGAACTCTTCTAGAACCTCCGTCATTGCGCAGACAGAGCCCCAGCGGGTCCCAAGAGCAAGGTTGACTGGAAGGAAGTGCCAAGCCCAGGCGTCCTGCCGGCCATCAGTCTCCCCTCTGCCGCCAGGCCCGGTGCCTGCCCTTTCCTTTTCCTTCACAGACAGAAACCCCTGGAGAGAAGTTGAGGCGGGAGAAAGAAGGCAGACAGAAAACAGGAAAGGGGGAAGCAGATGGGAAAGCCTGTCTGAGCTCAGAGGAAAGGGGGACAATGGAGGGGGGTAGGGGAAGGGAAGAGGTGGGGGTAGTGGGCAAGGGCATCTGGGCTGGCCCTCCTGGGCTCAGTCCTCACCAGCCCCTCCCCACTCTTGGATTTCACAGCCCCTGGTGATTCTCTGTGGCCCCTGCCAGCACTCCCAGATCTCCCATGATTCACTGCTCCGAATGGCACAGGAGGGGAACCTGGTCTGCATGGCCCCTCTTCAACTAAAAACTTTCCTGGAGAGTTCACACTTGTCATAAGCATCTAGTCATCCTTGTAATTCTGATCTTACTGTTGTTATTTACTTTTCTTATGGTAAGAGACACCGTACATTTGTGGAATTTAAAGACTAAGAACAGCCGTAACCAGTTTGGCTCAATGGATAGAGCATTGGCCTGTGGACTGAAAGGTCCCAGGTTCGATTCTGGTCAAGGGCATGTACCTTGGTTGTGGGCACATCCCCAGAAAGGGGTGTGCAGGAGGCAGCTGATCAATGTTTCTCTCTAATCAATGTTTCTAACTCTCTATCCTTCTCTGTAAAAAATCAATAAAATATATATTTTTAAAAAGAATAAGAACAGAAAAATCACCCCCAAGCACACCTCTGTCTCTTCAGTTTGTGCCAGAAGCCAACTTTGAGACAAAGGTTCCTGTGCACGGAGGTGATCCCTGGAGACACAGTGGGTGGTAGGGAAGGGAGATGGAAGAGAATCAGCCACCAAAGGGCATGTGATCAAACCAACTGCCACCTGGGCCCTGCAGACATCTGGTAGACCATGTGGCTCATTTAGCCCATCTGGTAGGAAAGGGAGTGGACCCTCTGGCTGGCTGTGTGCATCCCGGAAACCCTCAGGCCAGGGCACGTGCTGGTGATGCACTCATCTAGGGTGTGCCCTGGACTGGTAGGGCCCTGAGGTGTGGCTTGCACCGCTCACTTGACTTGACTAGAACATCCTGGTCCTCAGGAGCCCCTTCCCAAGACTTTTCATTACAGTGTTTCTCCAAGAGCATGGGCACTTCTAACCATTCAGTTTTGTTTTTTGAGATTCTTAGAGAATCATGCTGTAGGTCTTCTTCTACTGTGTGGTATCTCTTACAATAAGGAAAGAAATATAAGGAATGGGCCTTATATTTCTGAGGCCCATTCATGTTGGTGCACGTTCCTCGTATCACTGAAGCTGTGAAATGTCAGGAAGACCATCCACATCGAGTAGTTCAACCGAGGGAGTTTAATGTGGGGAGCTGGACACAAAGGCATGGGCGGGTTGAAGTATGAAGTGGGCGTAATGAGGAAGCCCGAGATTAGCAACAACAGGACCACTACTGTCCTGAGCTGGAGGGAGCAAGGGAGGGGGTGGTGTTACCAGAGCCAGGAGCCAGGCCACCTGCTGGGAACCAAGTCAGCCCACTGGGTGGGAGTTGGTACCAAGGAAGGGAGGCGACACTGACTGACATGCCCCTGCAGCAAGACAGAGAGAGAAACACCCTGGCTTTTCCCTTCCACCTTTCGGTCTCTTGCCAGCCCCTCCCATTGGCTGAAACTTAATGACAGCTAGTTGACAAGGGAGCATGGGAAATGGTTTTTGGATACAGGGCAGAGTGCAGCAAGGGAAGGGTGGGAAATGGATCTAGCACAAGCAGGAACATGTCTGTAGCGTATGTTCGTGTCTGTATACTATTCTATGCCTGAAGGACACTGGATTGGTTCCAGCTTTTTTCTCCTATAAGCCCCTTTGTGCATGCCACCTGGCACACATGTGTGCGAGCATTTCTCTAAGGCAGTGTTTTCCAAACTTTCTGACCACCATAATTTCATGGTGATGCAGTGTACACACACAGCTGAAACCCATGGTTATGGAGCAATGCTTGCCCTTCCATTGTGTGCAGTGCTTGCTGACATTTTCTGTTCTATCTTTATTATTGTTGCTGTTGTTTTTACTCTTATCACATCATCACCATCACCATCATCATCACCACCATCATCATCATCACCATCATCACCATCACCATCATCATCACCATCATCATCATCATCATCATCATCATCATCGCTTGTGTCCTGCTAAGTTGATTTCATCACTCACTAATGGTCTGCAGTTTGAAAAGCACTGCTTTGAGTACATAACTAAGCATGGCATTGTCACATCATTGGGTATGCATAGCTTTAATTTCACTAGGAAATATCAAGTAGTTTTCCAAGGCAGTGCTACTCCATGTACCTACCCATCAGCAATGCAGACATGTTTCAGTTGCTCCCCATCCTCACTGACAGGGGTGCATACACAGGGGAAGCTCCTTGTGGGTTCTGATTTGCATTGTTTCCTCTAGAAGGATAGCATCTCAGTATGTGGCCTTATTTGGAAATAGGGTCACTGCAGACATAAGCTATGATGACGTTAGATGGAGTAGGGCGGCCCTTCAATCCAATATGACTGGTGTTCTCATAAGAGAGGGGAGAAGAGCACAGCTGGTGTGGCTCAGCAGTTGAATGTTGACCCATGAACCAAGAGGTCCCCGATTTGATGCATTAAGGCACATGCCCAAGTTGTGGGCTCAATTCCCAGTAGGGGCCATGCAGGAGGCAGCTGATAGATGTCACTCTCTCATTGATGTTTCTATCTCTCTATCCCTTTCTAAAATCAATAAAAACATATTTAAATAAATAAGTAAGTAAATGTATGTTCTTAGGGGGAAAAGTGGGGGAGGTGAGGAGACACAGATGTAGGCAGAGATTGGTTTAATGCCTGGACAAGCCAGTGAACACCAGGGAGAGGCCTGGAGTGGATTCCCCTCACAGCTTCAGAAGGAACCAGCCCTGCCCACACCTTCATCTTGTACGTCCAGCCTCCAGACTGGGGGACAATAGATAGTTGTTGTTTAAGCCATAGGACACTCACACCTGGGATGGCTGTCTCTCACCTGAGCTGATTTGTCTTCATTACCATGTGGGGTCGAGCCTGAGACAGACCTGGACCTTCTGTGGTTACATGTTCCAGACACATGCAGTAGGCATGTGTCTACCTTTGTAAGAAACTGTAAAGTGTTTTTCAAAGTGGTTGTTGCACTTTATATTGCATAATTAGTGGTGAGAGTTCTGGTTCCTCCATTCCCTCACTACTCTTGGTATAGCTGGTCTTTTAATTTTGGCCGTTCTCATAGGTATGTGCGGCATCTCACTGGGGTCTTAGCTGTGTCTCCCTAAGGACTAGTGATGTGGAGCATCTTCTCAGGCTCACACAGCACAGTCACCAACTCTGCGTTGGCACGTGCCACCACTCGTCCCCTGGTGTCATTGGTCTTCTCCAGAGCCCTGGCACGAAGAAACTCAGGTACAAGCCCTAGCTGGTTTGGCTCAGTGGATAGCGTGTCAGCCTGTGGACTGAAGGGTTCCAGGTTCGATTCCCGTCAAGGACACATGCCCAGGTTGTGGGCTCAATCCCCGGTAGGGGGCGTGCAGGAGGCAGCCAATCAATGATTCTCTCTCATCATTAATGTTTCTTTCTCCCTTTCCCTTCCTCTCTGAAATCAGTAACAATATATATATACAAAACAAAAAGAAACTCAGGCATAGAGAGGTTAAGAAACTCTCCCAAGCCACAGACCTACTAAGTGCTAGAGCCAGCAGGCCTCCGAGACAAAAGCAGAGCTGGTGAGCATCAGGCCACCTGTGTCGTCTGGGGTGCGTTTGTGGCCTCAACAGAAACCTCACAAGGACCTACAAGGTTTTCCCAGGAGCTGCTGCCCATCCACCCTCGATGGACAGACGTGCCCACATCAGCTATGACGTCTGAGCTGTCCCTGAGGGGCCAGTGCCCCTGCGTCCGGACAGAGCTCTCTGCAACAGAGGGAGAGCCGAGGTGGGGAAGGATGGGGCTCAGTTGCCCTGGACATCCTGCTGCTCACATTCACATCAGGGCTTTGCTCAGTTCTGCCAACAGGGAAGAGGAGTTGTGCTCGTTTTTGGTTAAATTCTTGAGGAGAGAAGCCCACGTGGTCCAGTCACATGGTGTTCAGACGCAAGAGCAAGTTGGACGAACGTGGGCCCCTCTTCTTGCTCATGTTGACTCCTTTCCTGTACAGGCTCCTTGGTTATCATTTGTTGCACAAAGTCATCAGCCAGAGGGCCAGGCCCTCAGTCCGGGGTGAGTCAGCGCCCATTTCTCATGAACGCAGGCGGTGTCTTCCTCCCCACGCACGGTGCCTCTGAGCCCGGACGGTGATCTAGCACGCATGGGTGTGGATGCCTCTGAACCAGCATGCTGCCAAGCAGAGGAGGCTCCCGGGAGAGGATGAAGTGAGAGTCAAGCTGTGAACCGTTTGTCTGCACCATCTAAGAAGAAAGGATCGTGGTGATGCCCACCTTTGCAATGAAACCCAACAAGAGGCCCTGCTTCCGAAACTCTCCAGGAGCCTCTGAACATTGGCACGTTGCAACACATTCACTGATGAGCAAACACACCAGCAAAGCACATTATAAACACACTGCACTCAACACACACCCAACACTAAGCAGGTTGTCACTCAGACATAAGGCAACTGGCATATGTTGTCAAACGTGAAAGAACTTGGAGGGAAAAAACAAAAAAAAACCATCCAGGAGGTTTTCTAGAACCTACGACTCAGGAATAAAATCCAGGCAACAAAAAGGTGCCTGAAGAAGCTGTAGAGAGAAGACAAGAATGACCTCCCAGCCAGAGGCCGCCGGGAAAGGCCAGCATACGTGGGTGATGGGGACAGAGAAGTTCATGCTCTAGTCAGGATGGGACTAGGGTGTTATGAGGCAGACAGAGGGGGCTCCTGGGATGAGGCCTGAGGAGCCAGCATGGTAACCTCATGAAGAGAGACAGATGCACATCCTGGCTCAGGGAACAGCATGAGCAAAGTCTCAGGAGGAGGCAGCATGGCCAGAATGAGGGGTGGGAAGCAGGTGGGAGATGGATGCAAAGAGGTTCAAAATGAAACTGAAGAGAGAGCAGGACCAGCAGCCATGGTCTGCAGCCCATGACACCAAGCTGTAAAAGTGACAGCCACCATCAGCCACTCAGCATCATTGAAGTCATCTTTCACTCCCTCGGGGGAGGACAGATTGGATCAGGGGAGAGAGCATGGAGTGGCCTTGTGAGTTCCCTAGTTTAGACTAGAGTGGTAATGGTGGATATGAAGCTATGGAGACAAAATCAAGAGAGCTGGGAGGGATGCAGTGGAGAGAGGAAGGTGGCATAGACTCCATATCCTCTCTGAAACTTGCTATTGTCTATTTAGCCAATTCTGGTGGGTGAGTAAAAGATTAACGTAACCCTTTATCATCTCCATGGATGGGTTTGATATTGTTTTGTTTTTTAGCTTTCTAACCACCAGAGGCTTGCCCTGATGACAGTGACTGGTGCCCCACCTTGGTCTGGCATCCTCGCTCACCTGCTCTACCATCCCACCGTGGCCGACGCCCACCATGTTACGCAAGCGCCCCTGGTGGTCAGTGCTCATCATAGCAACTGGTTATTTGGTTGTTTGTTCCACCATTTGGTTTATTTGCATATTAGGGTTTTATATATATAGATTATAATTTGTTTTTGAATGGTAAGCCAACCTTGAGTTCCTAGAATAAATCCTACACATTTGTGATGTACTATCCTTTTTATATGTAATTGGATTTAATCTATAATAATAAAAGCATAATATGCTAATTAGACCAGACATCCTTCCGGACAACCTTCATGATGAAGCCAGGGCTGTGAGGGAAGCCCGGGTCCCGGGTGCCGGCTGGCGGCCAGAGGGAAGCCTGGATCCCAGGTGCCAGAGGGAAGCCGGTGCCAGCAGCCAGGGGAAGGAAGGCCTACTCTTGCACAAATTTCATGCATCGGGTCTCTAGTTTTTTGTTAATAATTTTGTTAAGGATTTTTGCACATACTAGTATATTCATGGAAAATATTGATTTACAGTTTTCTTGTAGTGTCTTTGTTGGATACCAGGGTAATACAGGCCTCATGAAGTGAATGGGGGAAGTGTTCCCTCTTCTATTTTCTGAAAGAGCCTATATGGATTTCCAATTATTTCTTCAATAAACATTTTATAGTATTCAGTATAAAGCTATTTGCTGGGGTTTTCTTTGTAAGATTTTTAGTTATGTCTCAATTTCCTTAACAGATATAAAGCTATTTGTATTTTTTAAACTTTCCTTTTATATCAGTATGGATAATCTGTCTGTCAAGGAATTTGTGTATTTCATCTAAGCTATAGAATAAATTAGCATAAGATAGAATTGTTTATAGTATTCCTGTATTAGCTTTTAAAAACCTGTAGGGTCTGTAGTGATGTCTGCTCTTCCATTCTTGATATTGGTAATTTATGCCCAAACTCTTTCTTTCTTGATTAGTCCAGCTCAAGTTTCTAAAAAAACAAAGGAAACAAAAACAGCTTTAGATTTCAATAATTTTCTCTATTGTTTGGTTTCTATCTCATTGGTTTCTGTTCTGATTTGTATTATTTCCTTCTTCTACTTTCTTTGTGTTTAATCAGCTCTTATTTTCCAGTTTTGTAAGATGGAAGCTGAGGTCACTTTGTGATCTCCTTTTATAATTTAAGTATTCAGTGCTATGAATTTCCCACTAAGCACTATTTTAGCTTCTTCCCCCAAATTTTATGTTGTATTTTCATTTTCAATTAATTAAAAAAATACATTTTTTTATTTCTCTGAGAGTCTGTTCTGACTTATGGCTTATTTAGAAATGTTTAAAATTTCCAAATAGTTTGGGACTTCAAAGATTTCTAAATTTTTTAAAATATATTTTTTATTGATTTCAGAGAGGAAGGAAGAGGGAGAGAGATAGAAACATCAATGATGAGTTTGATCGGCTGCCTCCTGCACACCCCCCACTGGGGACCGAGCCCACAGCCCAGGCATGTGTCCTTGACCGGAATTGAACCTGCGACCCCTCAGTCCACAGGCCAACCCTCCATCCACCGAGCCAAGTTGGCTAGGGCAAAGATATCTAATTTTTAATTCTTGTTCTGTTATGTTCTAGAAGCATACTTTGTATGATTTTTAGTCTTTTAAATTTGTTAAGGTGTATTTTATGGCCTAGAATATGGTCTATCTTAGTGAATGTCAATGTGCACTTGAGAAGAATATGTTCTTCTCAAGAAGTATCCTTGGGTGGAGTATCCTATAAATATCAATGAGATCTAGGTAATTGATAGCATTGTTCAAGTCTTCTATACCCTTATTGATTTTTCTATCTACTTGTTCTAGCAATTGCTGAGTGTTGACATCTTTAATTATAAATTGGGATCTGTTTATTTCTCCTTCAGTCCAATCAGTTTTTGCTTTATATGTTTTGGGGAACTGACTCCTTCATCAGTAGTTATCTTGATACCAGGAAGATTTCATAAAAAGGAATATCATTTTTATGAAATATTCCTTTTTATGAAATCTGCCTGGTATCAAGATAACTATTCTGGTTTTCTTTTGGCTAGTGATTGAATGGCATATCTTAATCCTTAAAATCTATATATGTCTTTATATTTAACATGAATTTCTTGTAGACATAATTTAGTTGTTTTTTTTTTTTATCCAATCTGACCATCTCTACCTTTTAACTGGTGTATTTAGACCATTCACACTTAATATGATTATTGATAATATTGGATTATAATTTTGCTAGATCTTTTTTTATTTGATTCATCTGTGTCTTGTTTTTCTTTTACTCTTTTCTGCTTTCTCTTAACTGAGCAATTTTTATATTACTGTTGTATGTCATCTTGACTTATTACTTATACCTCTTTAAAAAAATTTTTAGTGGTTGCCGTAGGGTTTAAAATATAAATCTTAATCAGAATTTACATTTAGATAGTATCAGACCACTTCACATGTAGTGTAAGAACCTTACAATGATATAATTCCAATCTCCCATCCTTCCTGTTAGCATACATTTTATTTTTACGTGTGCTCTCAACCCACTACAATGCTACTATTTTTCCTTTAGAAAAAAGCTATCATATATAGCAATTAAAAATAAGGGAAAAAGAATTTTATCTGATCTTCATTTCTTCCATTTCTAAGATTCTTCATTTCTTTGTGAAGATCCAGTTGGCAGCCTCGGTTCATTTTCTTTCTGATTGCTGGAAGTCATTTATCACTCCTTGGGGAGTAGGTATGCCAGCAATATATTCCCATAGTTCTTGTTTCTCCAAGATAGTATTTTTTTTTAATCCTTAATTTTAAAAGACATGTTCACTGGTATAGAATTCTGAATCGACACTTTTTCTTTCTTTCACGGCTATAGACACCCCTTCGCTGTCATCCAGCACGCATGGCTTCTGAAGGACATTCTGCTCTGATTCTTCCCTTCGCTTCTCTGCAGGGAATGTATCTGTGTTTGTACTCTGCTTGCCTTAGAGATTTAGAGATTATCCCCTCTCTCTTCCCCCCCTTCAGTTTAAATGTGTTACACAGATGGGCTTTGTGTTTGGTTTTGTTTGCTTGTTTGTTTTACCTTGTCAATGTAAGAAACATTCAACCCTGTAGAGAATGTTTTATGAGTTTATTTGAGCCAAACTGATAACAATTGCCAGGAAGCCAAATCTCAATGGATTGAGAAGGCTCCAGAGAATGACAGTTTTGCACCTTGTTTTATATTTCAGAACAAAGGGGTTAGGAGATATTGGTGGGGTTCCGAGCTGCAGAACTCCCCCCTCCACACACACACACACACACACACACACACACACACACACACACACACACGGAGCTTCTCTCGGCCTAACCACCTATGTGGTTAGGAGCTCAGGAGCCCTACTTAAATCTGGCTCCTCCCTGCCCTTTTGCCCTAGTACCAAGCGGCTCCTGAGATGCACATGGATGTCTGGTACCTGGCCATTTGCATCCAGACCAAACGTTGTAGCCTGTTTGCTTCTTGGTCTATGGTGTGGACCTGGCCTAGGCAGTGCCTAGAGCTTGTCATAACTCAGGCTCTGCTGCAATGCAAGGAGGTTACCTGAAATTCATTGGTGATAAATTAGGGAGGCAGAAGAAAGCAAAGAGGGGTAGGGGTGGGGGTATGTCTGGGATTGGATAAAAGTAAAAGGAATAGACACTTCCTTTACAAAGGTGGGTAAAGGATTTTAACAGTTAACAATT
This sequence comes from Eptesicus fuscus, assembly GCF_027574615.1. Classification (NCBI taxonomy): domain Eukaryota; kingdom Metazoa; phylum Chordata; class Mammalia; order Chiroptera; family Vespertilionidae; genus Eptesicus; species Eptesicus fuscus. Next base: position 9,057,217 of record NC_072475.1, read on the forward strand.
AACTTGATCATAACAATGAGGGGATTTGTGGTTTCCGCTCTGGTGGGTGGTTATCCTTCGAGGGGTGGGGTGGGGAAGGAAATTATGTTGATATTCCAAAGGTATGTTATCAATTTTGTTATCGTAGATGCGGGGGAAAAATAGACAGCAGGCTCAGCTAAGGCAAAGATTGACCTTTGTTAGAGAAAAACACAGGCCTAGGACAGGACTACGCGCCATGAACGGTTTTTAGTTAGAAAGTTTTCATTTCAGAACATCCTATGTCAGTGATGGGCAACCTTTTGAGCTTGGTGTGTCAAACTTCGCCAAAAAACTGAGCATAACTCAGGTAGTGTGTCACTTTGAGGAAAAAACATTATTTCGCAAATGTTTCATCCTCAGGAGCAGCAAATGTTTCATCCTCGGCATGCGGCCGCCTCAGAATTGAACCTGGGACCATTCAGTGCTGACAGTGTAAGAAATGTGTCATAGGTTCGCCATCACTGTCCTATGTGGTTAGGTCTTTGAATTTGCCGCCACGCAGGCCTCCCCTGAGCTTGTCAGGTTTGTTATGTGGCCCCTTTTTTGTCCACAACCTTTTGGAGCCGTTCATCTTGCTGTGTGTTCTTTGTGCTTCTTTGATCCATAGTTTGGTGTCTGTCATTAATCTGGAGAATTTTCAGCCTTTTGTCAAATATATCCTCTGCCCCCCACCCTCTCCTTTTCCTTCTGTGATTCCAGGGATATGTGCCTTAGGCTGTGAGATACTGTCCCACAGCTCTCTCTCTCGGATGCACACCTCTGTTTTATTTCCATCCTCTTTTCTCTTTCTGTTTCCATTTGGATAGTTTCTGTAGCACTGCTTTCAAATTCGCTGAGTCTTTCCTTGGCTAACGTGAGTTTGCTAATGAGCCTGTCCAAACCATTCTCTATCCCCTTTCCTGGGCTGTTCACCATTAGCATTCCCATTTCGTACGCTCTCACAGTTTCCATCTCTTTTTTAAGGCAGTCCATTACTCTAAGCAAAATGAAATTGAAAACAACCCAAGTCTTGCCCTAGTCAGTGTGGTTCAGTGGTTAGAGCATGCTCCCCCCACCACCACCTCCCGACCAAAGGGTTGCGGGTTTGATCCCTGGTCAAGGGCAAGTACCTGGGATGCAGATTGATCCTGGGCCCTGGTTGGGACATGTGTGGGAGGCAACCAATCGAGATATCTCACATCTATGTTTCTCTCTCTCCCTCTCCCTCCCACTCTCTAAAAATCAATGGGAAAAAATATCCTTGGGTGAGGATTAACCAAAAAAATAAAAAGAAAAGCAAACAAGCCAAGTCTCATTACGGTGGGATCACTAGGTATGCTATTTCCATGGCATGGAATATATGTGCAGTCATTTGGGTAAATGTATATGGAGAGACATGGAAAGAGCAACAACAGGTATTGTGTTAATAAAGCAAGTTTTGCCCTAGCCAGTTTGGCTCAGTGGATAGAGGGGCAGCCTATGGACTGAAGGGTCCCGGGGTTCGATTGTGGTCAAGGGCCCATACCTCCTTCGTTGCAGGCTTGATCCCCAGCCCTGGTCAGGCCTTGTGTGGGAGGCAACTAATGGATGTGTCTCTCTCACAAGGATGTTTTTTTCTCTCTCTGTCTATTCCCCTCCCTTCCACTCTTTCTAAAAATCAATGGAAAAATATCCTCGGGTGAGGATTAACAACAAAAAGCAAGTTTTGAGGGGATATCTGTAATACTTTCAACAATAAATTTTTAAAAAGAGTAAGTTTTAGAACCATGAGCATGATCTCACGTGTCAATGTAAGAAGCATTCAACCCTGTGAAGAATTTTTGTGAGTTTATTGTAGCCAAACCGTCGACAATCGTTGGGAAGCCAGATTTTGCTCTGGAGAATGGCAGTTGGTGATAAATTAGGGAAGTGGGAGAAAGCAAAGTGGGGAAACCTCTGAGACTGGATGAAAAGTAAAATGACGCACACATACACCTTTCACATAGATGGGGACAGGTAGCGAACAGTCAACAATTAACATGATAAAACAATGAGGGGATTGATGGTCTCCGCCCTGGTGCACAGGTTGTGCCCTGTGGGGTCTGGAAAAGGGGGAGTTACCCTGACCTTTTAAAGGAACGTTATCGCAGATGCAAATGCCAATAGATAGGCTCAGTTAAGGTAAAGATGGACCTTTGTCAGGGAAGATACCGGCCTAGGACATGACTACCCACCCTAAACTGCTTTTAGTTAAAAGAGTTTTAATTTCAGACCCTCCTTTGTGGTTGCTCTTAGGTCTCTGAATCCGCAAGGCTGCCATGCAGGCCTTCCCTGAGCTCGTCAGGTTGAGCACGTGACCCCTTTTCGTCCACACATGTATGCTTTTAAAATTTTTACAAAACAACTTTCTACATTTCCGGAGTAACAAATACCTATAAAATGCATTTTATGAAAACCAGCGGAAGGATAACAACGGGGACTATGCTTGGCAGGAGACTGAGATGCGGAGGCAGGCCACGTGGGAATTCAGCTTTATTACTAACATTTGGACTTTTTACACCGAGTTGTAATCATGTCAGTTGCATATGTTTAAATGGCTCAGGCTTTGATTGGGGGTGAGGAAGCGTGGGGGAGGGGTGCACAAACTGCTGGAATATAAGGTGCCAGGCAAAGGGGGCTGGCGGTGGTTACCTGCAAATCTTCTGCCCTGAAGGGCTCATGCTGGGGAAGGGGCACTTTGATATACAGCCTGGCTCAGCTGTAGTATGCTTATCTCCCTCCCTCCCTTCCTTCCTTCCTTCCTTCCTTCCTTCCTTCCTTCCTTCCTTCCTTCCTTCCTTCCTTCCTTCCTTCCTTCCTTTTGTTCACTGGTGAACAAAGCAAAGCGGTGTGGAGGGGCCTGTGTAGAGGGAAGTGGGAAGCCCATGAGCAAATAAATGAGCAAATGAACAAATAAGGGAACAAGAATATTAAACAGCGGTAAGTGCTCTGCAGCAAAGTAAACTAGCTGGGTGGTAGCAAGTGCCGGGCTCCTGGTGAGACTGGGCCGCCCGAGCAAGCTCTGAGGACCACGGCGCTGCAGACAGTGAGGGTGGGGGAACCGAGACCCAAGCCCACACCCCTCGTTGAGTGGGGTCGGAACTGATAGGGTTGGAAATGTTTTAACGCTGATCTCGAGTGTGAGCAGAGCCAGGCTGTGCGTGTGAGAGTGTGGGTGTTGGGGGTGTGTACACAGATGGGTGAGCAGGAGTGGAGGGAGGCCCACTGATGCACTCACCCGCGGGAGGCTGTGACGTGGCCCCGATCGGGAAGGAAAGGGACCCGGCGGTGCTGTTTGTGGAAAGCTGCCAGGCAGGCAGGAGGCAGTCACCTGGACTTCCTGCTCCGGCCCACGTACCACACACAAAGCCCGGTGTTTCCGTGGGTATTGATGCCGCTCGGAGTGGTCTCTGTGGGGATGAGGCCTTCCTGAGAAATGGGGTGGCCCAGGGCATTGGATGCTGCCTGGAGAATTCAGGGACCCCCTTCCTTCCTCCCCTCTGCCACCGGTTGACTCACTGTGAGCTCAGGCATTTCCCTGCAGCAGTGACATGAGGAAATGGCTCTGACATTAGCACAAATGTTTGTTACGAACCTTTGAAAATGTGGGAAATGATGGAGAACAGACCAGAGCTCACCGGTAATTCCAGCACTCAGAGCAAACCACCTCTCCAGCCGGGGTCCGCCTTCCTCACAGGCGTATCTCATCCCGACCACCCCCTCTCATGCGTGCTGCTGGGCAAAGCTTTTCCACGCAAACATTTCTTATTTAGATTTCTTCATGGGGATGTAGTATTCCATTTCGTGGACATCTCATCATCCACTTGCTGTTTCCGAATCCTGCTAGGATAAGTGCCTCGTGAGCATCGGTTCCCTTGGCTGCCCTGCCCGGTGCCCATGCCTCGGCTGCTCAGAGGCTGACATCCAGCTGAGCCACCAGCCAAGGGCAGGGCTGGGCAGGAGGGGTCGAGAGCCATGGACTCGTGCGGTCTTTCCCTCGGGATGTGTTCAGTGAGCATCTACCAGAGGCAGGCATCACCCCAGGGGCTGCAGGTGCAAACACAGGAAAGGTACAACACACCTGGGGTGGTGCTTGAGCACTTGGGAGGGAACCAGCGGTGCAGGCAGCAGGCAGGAAGACCAGCACGTACAAACTGGCATTCCTATTGTGGTAAATGCGGTGGGAAGAATAAACCAAGGCCCTGGAGTCAATGATGGGAATGTGGGAGCTGTGTGTGGGTGGGTAGGTTGGCGGGGGTGGGGGGGGTGGTTGACAGAGTCCAGCAGAGGCCAGAGTGTAGGGCCATGGATGGGACTCCGTCTCTTCATCCATGTGGCCAGGACATGACGGGACCCAGTTGCACAGATTGGGGTGGACCATGTGACCAGGGCCTGAGGACTGAAGTGTGTGGCCTGGTGTGGAACCAGATACACTTTGGGATACACTGTGCTCCTCATAGCCAGCTCCATCCACCATCACGTCTTCCTCTCCTGGTGAGAAGTTACTCTTGTAGCACATGGCGAGCTCCCTGGTGCTACAGGGAGAAGGGACAATCTGGGCAGAGGTCGCACGTCCTGCCCTTTCCATGCCCCACGTCCTGCCCTTCCCAGCTGGCCCTGAGACGCCTTCCTGCCTGTCCCACCTCTCTCCCTTCACAAATGCACAGCCCCCCACACCAGGACCCACTGCCCATGGAGCAGAACTGGAGGGAATCCACTGTGGTTGGGGAAAACCCTGCCAATTTAAAACAAAAGCAATTTAAAAACAAGCCCAGCATCGGGTGTGAGTGGACCGGGAGCCTCCGTTTCCGGCCACGGGGGCACCGTCAGCCAAGCCTTTGGGCAGCGCAAGTTGGTCCCTGCTGGGCCACTGTCTGTTTCACAGGCCACGCTGGGGACAAGCCCCGCACTCTGTCATTTCTCCTGGGTAAGGGCATGTGAGACACGTAGCGTCAGAGGAAACAGGAACTCAACACAAGGAACGGACAAGAAACGTGGCTGGAGCCGGAGTTCTGGCCCTTCTACCCCAGGACACCCTCCCAACTCGCTGGGGCCTTTGCCCTGGACCCTCCCACCCTGGGCATCTCCACCTGCCTCCTCAGCCCAGTGGAGGGGCCCCCTGCTGCCCAGACCTGCTGTGGTCCCTTGGCACCCCTGGGACTTCTGAGACCTTGGGATGAGTTGACGGTGTCCGCCCCGCCCAAGGCAAAGGGGGGGGGGGGGGGGGGCGGTCTCTGTGGACGAGGGTGGGAGAACACACAGCAGTGTCAGCTGAGGGAGATTTGGGTCTTCTGGTTCTACATGTACATCTCCATCCTACAGTGATCACATGTCCCTGTGGACCATGGGGGCGGGGGGGGGGGGCAGCTGTCCTCTCCCATCCCAGGTTCTTCAGGCCCCTCTAATAATTAAATCAACATGAGACAGGTTAACGAGAGAAAACAACCAAGTTTCATGCATATATATGTGCATACGGGGACCCCACATACAGGAGAGGTTCAGGGGCAGACAGGGGAAATGAGGGGCATATGACATTCTGAGCTAAGGCACCTGGGGCTTCAGAGGGGAGGGGTCATTGCAGGATGATAAGAAGATCAGATATCCAGTCCTTCCTATAGATAGGATAGGCCCTCCCCTATAGATAGGCCCAAAAAGTTATTTCTGGTGATAACTCTTCTTATGGGCAAGGTCCCTCCCTAATTTAAATTCTTCTAGATAGCTGGGGGTGGTGGGGGTGCAGAAGTTTCTCTAGAGCCCAAAGGGTCTGGGTTGCCTTTCACTCATAATAATCCGCATACCACCCAGGCACTTCTTGGGGGGGGACTTGTCCTGAACCCCTACAGTAAATAAAGGGAAAGATAGAATTCTCATAAGAAGGAGATGTGGGACAATGTGCACGCACCCTCTCCCTCCTCCACCGTGGCCTCCTCCTGCCGCTCCTGGGGCTGCTTGGTGGGTGCGGACCTCTCATCTCTTTTGTGAAGCACCGGCCGAGGAGGCTCTGGCGCTCACCATGGCGGACGAAAAGCCCAAGGAAGGAGTCACGACTGAGAACAACGATCATATGAATTTGGAGGTGGCGGGGCAGGGTGGTTCTGTGGTGCAGTTTAAGATTCAGAGGCAGCCTGGCCGGCGTGGCTCAGAGGTTGAGCGTCGACCTATGATTCCGGTCAGGGTACATGCTGGGTTGTGGGCTCGATCCCCAGTAGGGGGCATGCAGGAGGCAGCCGATCAATGATTCTCTCTCATCATTGATGTTTCTATCTCTCTCCCTCTCTGAAGTCAATGCAAATCAATAAAAACATATTTTAAAAAATTAAGAGGCATACTTCCTAGCAAACTAATGAAAGCCTATTGTGAACGACAGGGTTTGTCAACGAGGCAGATCAGATTCCGACTTGACGGGCAGCCAATCAATGAAACACTGCACAGTTGGACATGGAGGGTGAAGGTACAAGTGACGTGTTCCAGCAGCAGGCAGGAGGGGTCAGCTAACTAGGGAACCTGCTACCTGACCCCAGAACTCGGTTCCTACAGACATTCTCAGTGAGAACACCGCAATTTGGTTTCAACGCATCTGACGGCTACCGTATACCTTTCTCTATTCTTCTGTTTTCCCCTTCCCATTCCTTTATTGGACATGAAGTAACTGATATACGTGCACAAAGCATTTGCCTTCTTTAACACTAAATGGCCCATGGTATGTTCTGATCGACATCGAACGGAGATGGGTGGGGGAAATACTGGTTCTGTGGAAACCCCTTCTTTCTCCATGCGTGGAAGCTCATTCATTCAGCTCTCATCTTTATATTCCAGTGCGTTATTTTGCTCTCACTGTTTAACACAAGAAGAACAACTTAAAAATCCTTGCACACCTTGTTTGGAGAATTTCAATGTTTTTCATTTATCATGGTATAACCAAGAACAATTTTATAACGTTTTGTACGTAGCTGTGACATGTAGGGCAATCTGTCTTGAAGAAGAGATAAATTACTCTAAAAAGAAATGAATCCTAGAGAGTTTTCCCTTCACGTCAAGCGTCTTGTTTAAATACACGTCTTCATGAGTGTTTCATAGTAAAAAGCCTTATTTTAGTACTTTTGTCGTTGATAGCACTTTTCATTACACGAGGGTCTTTGAAGCTAGCCCTCCCTGCAAAGCCCCTAAAGGTGGGCTCACCCTGCCCTGGGGCCTCCAACCCAGAGACTGGAGAGGTGGTGATTAAGGGGGCGAACGGGAGAGAAGTGATGACTCCGGGTCGAGGGGGGGAGGACAGGAGGGACACTAGGGAGGTACTGAATCCCAGGCCCCATGTGCACTGCCCTCCCCCTCCCAGCCGCTCCCTCCCAGAGCTGCAGATCAGCCAGTCACGCCTGCAGAGGCAAGTCCTCTGACTGCAGGTTTAAGAATGGGTGGGGTTGGGTGGCAGCAGGATGGGCCTGAGGGCAGGTGAGATGGAAGAGACCAAAGAGCTCCCGCCCTTCAGATTTCTCCCCCAGAGCAGGGCTCAGGCCACGGACAGATGGACTGATGGTCAGGCAGATGGACAGGAACCACTCTAAGGAGTGCCGTTAGGATCGAAGACATGCCAACCACACGCATGAACACAGCCCATACACGTGCATGTTACAGAAACGCACCAAACATAGGCACAAACAAGCACCCACAGATTCACCCACCCCGTCAGAAACAGACACCCCACACACACAGGGGCCCCCGCCCTACCCCTCCATCCATACAAAAAAACAAAAGTTTTGCAAAAGAGTGTGCTAATCCTCGGCTCTATGCAATTCTCTTCATTTTTTTAAAAAAAACGTGGGTGACCTCTAAGTTAATTTCTCTGCCCACCCTGTACCCTTGTCATGCAACCTAGAGAAAGACCCCAGGTTCCAGGACAATGGTGGAGGTATGGGGCAGGTGGGCGGGCAGGGCCTGGGTGGTGGTGGGGGGACGATGGGCTGCAGGGAAGCCAGGCAGGCCTCTCTGTGGCAGTGTGGAGAGCAGGGGCAGGAGGAGGTGCTGAGGGCAGCTGTCAGGTTGGTGGGCCCAGGGAGGTGGTGGTGGAGGGGCACCTGGGGAAGGCTGCCTCCCGAGGGCATATGGCTGGGGCCTTGCCAGGGACAAGGTCTCTAGGCTGGTTGAGAAATGAAGTCTGGGATTGTCCAGCAGGATGTGCTGGGGGTGGGGGCGCAACAGAGGTGTAGAGAGTCTTAGTGGGGTGGGGGAGGCAGGTATCCAGCTGCAGATGCTGCGGGGGGTCCAGGCAGGAGATGACCGGGCCAGGAAGGGAAGCGGGGCGGAGCAGGGCGTTTAGGAGTGATCCAGTGGGTTTCACAGAAAGTTAGAAGCCAAGGGTGATGGCGCTGGGGCCTCTGTTTCCTGCAAGGCGTGGGACGAGGTCCAGGACAATGCGAGGTAGTGTAGGAGGTCCGGTATGAGGGGCTCTCTGTGGAGAGGCCTGCTGGGTGGGTGTGAGGACAGGATCCCACGCACAGCTGCCCGGAGGACAGAGCTGAGGCCGGGTCAGGAGCACCAGCCGAGGCAATGGAAACCAAGTGGACATCACTGCGGGTGGGAGGCTGGGAAGGCTCTGCTGAGGGGCAGCTGGACCATCGGGAGGGAGAGGGGCGCAGGCCCTGGGGGCAGGGGCGCACGGGTGGAGTGGGCTGGCCTTCTCAGCGACCCTCCCGGAGTCCTTCCCTCTTTGTAAAGTGGGGCGGGACCCAGCGGGAGTCGCGGCCGGCGCTGTGGGGACGGCCACCTGAAGCCTCGTGGGGCACAGGGTCATCGTGGGCGGCCGCAGCAGGCGGCGGGGGGCGCAGCGTGGGGGGCGCTACCGTTCTGGGCCTGGGCCTGCCCCGGCGGCGAGGCTGGAGCCATTACCTCGCGGCTAATGCGCTCAGAGGCTGGGCAGGGGCCCAGCTTCTTCCCCCTCCACCCATTGTCCCCCGGCGATAAACGCCTTTGTTCCAATCGCCCGTCTTCCCGCTGCCCCGCCGGATCCGGGGCCTGAGGAAGACACCTTCCCGAGTAAAACCCGGGCCGGTGGCGTCGGTCCAGACCTCGCCCCGGGCTGGGAGCCCGGATCCCACGTGCGCCCCGCGCTGGGGCAGGACTGGCTCTCTCCGGGGCGGGGGCGCGGGTGGACCGCGCTCGCTGGGGCAGGGAGGTGCTAGGACCCGAGGGAGCGGCCGGTCACCTCTCCAAGCCGGGGGTTTGGCCAACCGTCCCCCAGCCCCAGCTCAACCCAGCCCACCTCCCGGTTCAGCCCCAAGTCCGGGCCCTGCTTCCCGGCCTTCCCGCCCCGCCCCCTGCCCGTCCCCGCCTCGCGCCCCGCCCCGCCCCGCCCCCTGCCCGTCCCGGTGGCGGCCGGAGCGTGAGGGCCGAGCGGGCGCACCGCCGCGGAGGGTGCGAGATCCGCTGAGCAGACCGGCCGGCCCGCAGAGCATGGCGCCGAGGTGCGGGCCGCGGGGCCGCGAGGCGGGCGGGGGCAGCGGGGTCGCGCGGGCGGGCGGGGGACGCGTGCGGAGAACTAACCTGTGGCATGTCGCCCGCAGGTGGCCCGGTCTGGGGCCGCTACGGCGATGCCTCTTGGACGCGCTCCCACTTCTGGCCCTGCTGCTCCGGGTGCGCGCGGCCTCGGCGGAGCCAGGTAAGAGCTGCGGGGCCTCCAGGCCGCCCGCACCCCAGCGCGGTGTGCGGGTCTGCGGCGGTGCCGGCCCCCTCACCTCCAGCCCATCTCGGGTTTGATCCCGGGAGGCGGCCCCGGCTCTGCCCACGCGCACTGGTGGCTCGCGGGCGGCAGGCGGAGGAACGGGGTGGGGCCGCGGCTCCGAGTTCCGAGTGTCCCGCGCTGGCCATTCATTCTTCGGCTTCAGGGGTGCGCGCTGCCCCCGCCACCGCAGGGTCCAGGGAGCGGACTGGGGTGGTGCGGGCCCTCCGCGCCGTGAGTCCTTCGGCGCCAAACTTCGTGACCAAACTTGGGCCACTCCGCAGGGAAGTTGGTGCCCTCGGCGGTCCGTCCTGCCGGCCGAGGGCCACCGAGGGGCCGGGGCTGTGGCCGCGGGGACCGTTGTTCCACTCGCGGTGGCTCTGGAGGCGCCCGCGCATCCACCGCCCGGGGGCCTGTGTCGCCGTCCCTGGCTTCGTCCCCTCCCAGCTCCCGAGCGGCCTCCGTGGGTGCGCCTCTGGGCTCCGGGGGGGACCGCGCCCCGGGGCTGGCAGGTCCCCGGGGAAGACAGTGCGGTTTGGAGTGAAACCACTTAGTTTCCAACCTGTTGAGGCAAAAACTGCTCGGGTTCCCCGGGGCCAGCCTTTGTGCGTCGCCGGGGCCGCCCGGCTTCGGTCCCGCGGTGGCTGCGGTGTCGGGTTGCGCGCGGCCCCCTTTGATGCTGCCGAGCCTTCGGAGAACAATGCGCACAAGCCCGTTGTTCGGCTGCGCTCGCCGCTTTTCCCGCGTGCGCCGCGCACTGTGCCGAGGGCGCCGCTCCAGGCGCGCGGACGCTCCCTCTGCCACCAGCTTCTGGGACCCGGTTCCCGACCACGCGGCTGCCAGACCCTCTTCCTGACACGCCCAACAGTGGCCCGGGAGAGGCGGTGTTGCGGGAGTGGAGGGATGCCAGACCCCAGGGGAGCCCCCGCCCCAGGGACCCCTGTGTTGCCACTGGTAGACTAGGATGCTGTGCGGAGACGTTCGTCAGCCCCCTCCTCCTGGCTCCATTGAAAACTGGAGACTCTAACTGGTCACCGCCGAAGCAACACACCTGCTTGCCAGTGCTTGAGGGAGGAGGCACCTGACTGGAGGGAAGTCATTCTGGGGAGAGAAAAATAATATAATTTGTTAAATTGTTTCCCAACCGGTTTAGGTTAACTAGCAGGGCAGACCTTTTTAAATAGTATTTTGTAAACATCTTCCAAAGGCACCTGCTCGTGGGTAGCAGATAATTTATTTACTCCAGGAGGGAATTGGGGGACGTTTGACCTTTCATGATTGAGTTCCTACTGACCCTCAGGGCCACTTGGGGGTGGTGGTGATAGTCATGGCTTCAGGGGCCTTCCCGTCAGCTTACCAAGGACAAGGACACCCACAGGCCCAGACTCCTGCTGCTGGAGCAGGAATTTGTAAGCCTAAACCCTCATTTATAAGCAGGTAACAGGGAGAAAAGTAAAGACGCTGGAGGTTGGAAAATGGTGTGTGTTTGACCTCCTGTCCCACCACCAGGGCTGCAGTGGGGTTTATTGCAGAAGGGAGGAAGGAAGGCTAATGGGATGCGGCTTTCTGAACCTGGAGGTTAAAGCAGGAAGCAGGCTCGGCAGGGGGCTGTGGGCTGCCCATCCCCCACCCACCCTCCCCTGCCCCCACCCACCCCTCCTGGCAGGGAGGACACAGGTTCCATACCCAGCTGGGACTGAGTCCCCTGGAATTGGGATGGTAATTGCCTCCCGCAGGTGTTACCAAAGAAGAACTAACCTGTGTGAAGTCCTGACGTGGCAGGGGCTCAGTTTGTTCTAGAAACCCTTAAAAATCATTCTAGGCCCAGTGTTCAGACTTGCACTTTTTTTTCTGACCAAAAATGATGCACTTTTCCATGTCTCTGTCTTGCACTTGACAAAAAAAAAAAAAAAAGTCTTGCTGTTTTGTGCAAGGATTGGTTCCGTGACTCTGATGCTCTGGAGTGGCATTTTGTGCATTTCCCCCACGAGGAAGCCTGGCAGAAGCAGGGGCTGAGCAGTGTTGATGACTCTGGACGTGCAGTGTTGCGCGCTCCCATCCCCCCCCCCCCCCCACCGCTTTGCAGGTGGAAGTGTGTGGACTCACTGGTACTAAAATGGCCTTGGCCCCTGGGAGGTGTTTGGGAGTCAGAGTCAAGCCTGGGTGAGGCAGAGGACAGTGTCCAGCCTGGTCTCTCCCACATGTGACCTCAGCATCAGGCTCTGCCAGCTCCCCCACCCCCCATTACTTGGGGGAGCTGCTGGATTGGGCTTGTAAGACACAGCCAAGATCTGATGGCCCCGTGTTGGTGGCATCTGTCATCGTGCACCGAGGCTGATGGGAAAGAGGTTTAGTCCCAGGCTGGCGTGTTTCTAGGTAAAGCTGTCACCAGAGCTCACCCGCTGGGGAGTCTTCAGGGTTCAGGTGTGGGACCTCTAAGATAGTTTTGAATTTCAGCAAAACTTGTTTTTCAAGGTACTCCTGTTTTCCTTTAAAAGGAGAGGGAGGAAAGTCCTGAGCAAGGAAACCTAGAAGGAGCAAAACCGACTCCATCTAGAAACTGACTCCAAACAGAGTGCACGTGGGACTCTGGGAGAGCCCTGCCCCACCTGCCTTCGCATCACCTTAAAAAATACACATGTGCACACACACAAATGTGCATGCACATAGGTGCACACATGTACATACAAGTGCACACACACACACCTTCACACACACAAATGTACATGCACACATGTATGCACACACCTGCACACACATATACTTGATTTCTCTCCACCGAAGTGTCTGGTTCTCTCTTCATCCAGACTGTTGAAAGGCGTGGTTCTCTGGGCCCCTGGGAGAGCGGGAGGGGCCCTGTGTGGGGTGTCAGTCCTGCTCTGGTGTGGGCAGTGGCACTGCCTCAGAACAGCTCCAGGCTGCAGCCCATGTGCAGCACAGGGAGAGGAGTCCCTCGATGCCCACGACTCAGCTGTCCGTCCAGAGTTGGGTGGCCCAGCTGCTTCTCAGGAGGGTGCTGCCCACCCAGCGCCAAAGGGCGCTCTGTCAGGCTCTCCATGCTGCTGAGGTCAGGGCACACTGAGCCCCTGCAAGCCTTGGCACTGGAGCGTGTGTCAGAGACCCTGGTCCACCCTGATACTGTTTCCATGAGGCAGTGAAGGAAATAGGGCAAAGCCCAGTCTTCTGATTCAGGGTGGCAGCGAGCTGCCTCATCCCGCATGGCATCAGGGCTAAATAGGAAGGGCCAGTCAGCTGAGAGGTAGCATCCAGGATGGGAGCTCATCAGGGGTCCGATGAGAGTGTGGCTGGAGCAAGCTGGCTTCGTTGCAGCCCTGACCGATGAGCAGCCCCCAGGCCAGGTCTGCCTCAGTGACCCCTCCCGCAAGGCCCACCTGCAGATGTGACCCTCTCCTCTCTGAGGAGGCTCTGGGTTAGCTGCTAGCTGTGGGAACCAGATGCTGCCCAGAACCACAGCCCCTCCCACTAGCACACAGCTGGCTAAGCAGCAGCTGTTCCGTGCTTCAGGCACCAGCCTGGTTGAAAGTGGGCATCACAGGACCTGACACGTAAAACTCCTTGAAATTTGATGCAGTTTGTGGGGAGGGGGGATACAATATTGAAAAAACTACAAGACATGTTTGGCGTGCTTATAACATTATTAATTTTGACACATTTGACAACAGTGGCCCAGAAAGACAATGAGAACAGATGGGAGACGTACCCATGCTCTCGCCGCAGAAGCTGCCTGGCCAGGTCACGTGGTTCTCTGGACCCTAGACCTGCCGTAGCTGATGGTTTAGGTCTGGGACCAGCCCCCTGCCAGATACCACAGGGCCCCGGCCCCTTCGTGCCCCCCTTCAGTTCAGGAAGGAGCCAGCATTTCAGTGCAGGTCTGGATCCCCCTGGGGCAACCTGTGCCTGACCCTGCTCCAAGGCTATCTGGGGCTACTCTCCCCACCCCCCACCCACCCCACATGAGCAGCAGGTGGTCACTTTGTAAAGCCACCCAGTGTGTATAATACATGTGCATTATGTTTTAATCCACACATTGTGTCTCCATACACCACGTGGTGTGTCTCAAAGCGCCGGGAAGCCCTCAGTGGGCAGGGTGCCTTTCTGTGCTCCCCAGCACTGCCCAGTGCTGGCAAGGGTGGAAGAGGGATGCTGGCTGGCCGAGGGCATACCTAATACTTTAGATTGGCGGTCTGGGCCGCTGCAGAACGGCTGTCAGAAGGAGCTTTTGATCACGGATGCGCTGAGTCAGATTCAATTTGGAGGCTGCAGGGCAGAGTGTCTGCTCCACCCGCTGCGCCTGCAGGAGCGTGTCCTGCCTGCCGGCTCCTCCGGCACAGGCAGGCCCGAGCATGGCCTTTCTGGCTGGCCTCGGTGAGAGCCCAGAAAGGAGAGCCTGTGTGCAGGCCCGCTCATCCTTCTGGAATTCCACGCTGGCCGCCGGGGTCACTCCTGGGCTGATCTGTGTTGAGGCTGGGCAGGGCGGGGACCCCCAGGGCTGGGCTGAGTGACTGGTGGGGCTCTGGCCACTCCTGGTGTTTGGAAGACCAGGAGGCTCATGTGGTGGGCATGAGCCAGTGTGAGGTCCAGTTGGCCCAGACCCTGGCTGTGGGTCAGGGTAGACCTTTCTAGGGTGTTTCCTGGGAAGGGACATCAGACCAGAGCCAAAGGCTGGGGACCGGGCTGGGAAGGTAGTGGCTGGGCCTGTGTGACGAACACGCTCAGCGATGGGTTGCAGTGGCAGGGCCTGGGTCTGAGCTGCAGGCACCCTGTGCTGTCGATGGGTTGACTGACTGCTTTGGGTAGAGCCTGGGCTGAAAGTCTGCGATTTATTTAAATTTTTACTCTTTCAGTGTTTCCTTTCTTTGGGTCTGAAGTTCTCACTTTTACATTTTGCACTGTTCCTTTGAGTAGGCTCAGAACCCTTTGAGACCGTGCCAGGCATGGGCAGCGGAGTCTCCTGCCTGCAGAGGACCTGCTGGCATGGCCGTTCTCTGACTGAGAGAGGAGCCCCTCTGCTTTGGAGTGCCTGGAGCTGGTGTGAGAGCAGTGCTGGGAGGGCGCATCTCAGTGTCCGTTAACCGCATCGCGCTGCCCGCCATCTGAAGTGAGCGCCCTCGCCGGTTTGGCTGAGTGGCTAGAGCGTCGACCTGTGGACTCAAGGGTCCTGGGTTCGATTCCGGTCAAGGGTTGCGGGCTCGATCCCCCAGTAGGGGACGTGCAGGAGGCAGTCGATCAATGATTTTCTCTCATCATTGATGTTTCTCTCCCTCTCCCTCTCCCTTCCTTTCTGAAATCAATAAAAATATATTAAAAAAAGAAGAAGTGCGCTCCTGGGAGCACGCAGCTGGTTCAGCTGCTCGGTGGCTGGAGGCTGGATGGCCTCTGCCAGGCCCCGAATCCACACACCTCTCGGCCCCAGGGTGAAGGGAGAGCTTTCTCCTCGCGAACATTTAGACACCAGGGGACTGCATGTTGGGAGGAATCAGGTGGTGCACGTGGATGCTGCTGCTTTGACCCTGTGAGGGCAAGAGTGGCCCTGCCCTGTGCTGTGTGTGTGTGTGTGTGTGGGTGTGTGTGTGGCGGAGGGTATGAGAAGATAGGATGTGACACCCCAGGACCCTCGACAGGCTGGCCAGCCAGCAGAGACCCAGCCCCCCAGGGTGCCTGGTGCAGGGTGGGCTTGGGAGAGGAGGGAGACCATCTGAGACTCTCTTCTCTGAGGTCCCTTTGTCCTCTTGACCCCATGGAGGCAATGCCTGTGACCTCTTCCAAGCTGGGGCTGAAACGGGCCGGTGTCGGGCCAGCATTGCTGGAAGGCCTTACCGTCGGCTCCTGGCTGGTCCAGGGCTGGGACATGAGGGTGCGGCCTGGCTGGTTTCCCTGCTGGGTCCCATAGGGTGAGTCCCGTCGTGTAACCGCTTTGTCTCTCTGGCCATTGACCTGTTGCCTGTGTGCATGATTGTGCAAGGTGCCCTGCCCGCCCCAAAGAACAGGAGGGAGACCACCGAGTTTCCCCCGTGGGGGTCCTGCGATGAGCGGAGGATGAGGAAGGCGGTGCAGATCGATTCCTGCCGGGCGGGCAAAGTGCGTCCATGGTGGGGTCTGGGTTTCCCTGAGTGCTTTGAGTCCTCACGCTCCTAACCTCGGGAGCCCCCGCAGCCAGCGTTGGGGCTGAGTGTGGGGGGCTGTGGATGGGGACTTCAGGGGACACCCCTCCAGCTGGGCTTGTTAATTTACACTTGGCTTTCCCTGATCTGGGCACCATCACTGTGAACATCTTGCTGATTTGACAGGTGGAAAACACTCTTTAAAGTGTTTTATTTTGTGTTTTCGCTCATTAGTGAGGGTGATGTTCTTTTTTTTTTTTTTTTTCTTTTTTTTTTTTTTAATGAATATTGTTCAGATTACAATTGTTTCTCCTTTTTCCCCACATATCTCCCCACCACCCAGTTCCTACCCCCCCTCTGCCCTTACCTCACCCCCCGCTGTCCTTATCCATAGGTGTATGATTTTTGTCCAGTCTCTTCCCATACTCCCCACACAGACACCCCTTTCCCCCTGAGAATTATCAATCCACTCCCATTCTATGCCTGATTCTATTAAGTTCACCAGTTTATTTTGTTCCTCAGATTTTTAATTCACTTGACTTTTAGATTCACTTGTTGATAGATATATATTTGTTGTTCATCATTTTTATCTTTCTTCTTCTTTTTCCTCTTTTTAAAGAATACCTTTCAGCATTTCATATAATGCTGGTTTGGTGGTGATGAACTCCTTTAGCTTTTTCTTATCTGTGAAGCTCTTTATCTGCCCTTCAATTCTGAATGATAACTTTGCTGGGTAGAGTAGTCTTGGTTGTAGGTTCCTGCTATTCATCACTTTGAATATTTCTTGCCACTCCCGTCTGGCCTGCATGGTTTCTGTTGAGAAATTAGCTGATAATCGTATGGGAGCTCCCTTGTAGGTAACTAACTGTTTTTCTCTTGCTGCTTGTAAGATTCTCTCTTTGTCTTTTGCTCTTGGCATTTTAATTATGATGTGTCTTGGTGTGGTCCTCTTTGGATTCCTTTTGTTTGGGGTTCTGTGTGCTTCCTGGACTTGTAAGTCTATTTCTTTCATCAGGTGGGGGAAGTTTTCGTTCATTATTTCTTCAAATAGGTTTTCAGCATCTTGCTCTCTCTCTTCTTCTGGTACCCCCATAATTCTGATGTTGGTTCGTTTGAAGTTGTCCCAGAGGCTTCTTACACTATCTTCAACTTTCTGAATTCTCTTCTCTTCATGCTTCTCTGGAAGAGTGTCCTTGGCCTCTTTGTATTCCAAATCTTTGAGTTGATTCTTGCAATCCTCTAGTCTGCTTTTGGGTCTCTGTATAATATTTTTTATCTCAGTCAGTGTATGTTTAATTTCTAGTTGGTCCTCATGGAATTTATCGGCCTTTTCCATGAAATTCTTGAAAAACCTTATAACCGTGGTTTTGAACTCTATGTCCAGTCGCTTGTTCTCCTCCATTTCTTTGGTTTGTGATCTGTTTCCTTGCCTTCTCATATTCTCTGCTTCCCTAAGTTGGTAGGGTAGTTTTGTGTACTAGGTGTCCTATTGGTTCAACGGGTCAGCCTCCCAGTTACTTGAGGTGGACACTCTTGGTGTACCCTTGTGTACTGTGTGTCCCCCAGCAGGAGCTACAGCAAGGGCTAGTTTTCTCCTCCTTTGCTTGGGCGGTTTTGGAGCAGTCTGACTGGAGCTGCAGTTGGTTAAGCTGCTCCAGAACAGGCCATTTATATGCAAAAGCCGCTGTGTGGAGCCGGGGCGGGTTTGTAGAATGTGCGGGGCGGGGCCTCAGGGCGGGGCCTCAGGGCTGGGTGGGGTCTCAGGGCGTCACTAGGCTGGGGCGTGGCCAACGGCGATGGCTGCCGTCAGCCGTCTCTGCCTTTCCACGTTTCCAAGTCCCTGCGCCCCGCGCTCCAGCGCAGTAAACAATGATTGCTGGGCGCACCTCTGCAAAAAAGTCACTCTCACTTTCCGACCCGATGGCCGAGAGTCCAGCTTCTCCCCGTAGGTGCCTGGGTCCCCCGAGTGTCCCCAGAAACTGGATTTCAGAGTGATCGGGAGCTTGTCTCCCTGCGGGTTGAAGAAAAGCCGCGCACCCAGCCGCCCGCCGCCGGCCCGATTTGCGAGCCTCCGTACCTCAGCTTTTCAGCGATTGTGCTTCTTTCTCTTCTTAGTTGTAAATCTTCCACTCAGCCAGCTTTCCCGTGGTTCTGGGTGGTAGACGTTTTTGTCTTTTAGTTGTATTTTTGAAATTGTTGTGTGAGGCAGCAGATTAGTTGTTTAACTATGCCGCCATCTTGGTTCCTCCTCTCCTGCTGTGTGTCGAGGGTGATGTTCTAATGTGTTCACTGGTCATTGAGGTTCTCCCTGGCCCTGACGTCCACTCTGGGTCTTTCCTCGAGGATTTCCGTCTGCTCGTGGTGTCATCTCTGCAGTGGCAGGTTTTCCATATTTTTCGAGTTTGTGAGCAGCCTTCCACAGGGGATGTGGTACTTCCTAAAGCATTAGAGTTGTTTTGTTTTGTTTTTTTCTCTTTAACCTTTATGGCCTGTCTCTCTAGAGGGGACACACAGGTGATGAGCACGGCTCAGGGACCACGGCTGGGCTTGTTGTATTGCAGGGATGATGAGGGGTAGTGAGGATTCCGTGAGCGAAGGTGTGCAAGGCTGGTGAGCAGTGCATGTTGGGGGGGGCGGGCACACACTACATGTCAGCTGTGATCTTTTTACTTTTTAAATGTGTTTTTATTGATTTTAAAGAGAGAGGAAGGGAGAGGGAGAGATAGAAACATCGATGAGGGCGGAACATCAGTTGGCTGCCTCCTGCATACCCCCGACTGGGGATTGAGCCCGAAACCCTGTCTCTGCTCTGTGAATGGGGAGGATGGTGGTTCCTCCCAGGCTTAACCGTAGGGACCCCACACCGCCTTGTTGGTTTCCTGGGATGTGGCTTTCTGGGGTGCATCCTGACCACCCCTCACTGGGCTCTGAGGACACACGATGGGGAAGGCTCTCACCCAGCCATCAGGGCAGGGCCCGTGTGCGCTGTGAGCTGGAAATGGGTTCACGTGACCGGCACGTGGCTGTGGGCTGTGCCCGCTGCGACCGTCATACATGGGACGGAGCCCACTAGCTCCCGTCACCGAGTCCTCCAGGTGTCCTGGGCCGCGCAGCCGCATGGCCACGCCCACCCCACACACTGCCGGGATCCGGGGAGCACACACCTGCCTCTGCTTGTTGGGTCTGGTTACTGGGCTGCTGTGCTTTTAAACATAAAATCTCCCGTTGAGATTCCACGAGGCTGTCGGGAGACACCTGAGAAGTCGGGCCTCTTGTCCTCCCTGATTGGGTAGGGAGCCGTCCGGCAAACAGGCTTGTCCGTGGCCTGCGGTTTGTAAATCTGGACGGAGCCTGATGTGCCGCCGTCAGGGACAGCCTTCAGCTTCCTTCCTGTCACCTGTCCCATCGACTTCCAACCAGAAAGAAGGAAAGGTGACATTAATCCCTACCTGCGGGGTCCTCTTCACCTATCCCTGGGTGTCCAAACGGCTGCCTCTACTCCACGGCCCTCAGGCTCCATCCCCAGGGGCCCCGGCTCAGACACCTTTCTCCCCTCACGTGCATTCTCAGGGTTTTAAAAAGGCAGGTTTGTCCTGGCTGGTGCTGCTCAGTGGTTAGAGCACCGGATTGTGCACTGAAGGGTTGAGGGTTTGATTCCTGGTCAAGGGTTTCGGGTTCACACCCCTCCTCCCCCCGTGATTGGGGTGTGTGTGGAGACAACCAACCAATGTGTCTCACATCGATGTTCCTCTCTCTCTCTCTCTCTCTTCCCTCCTCCCCCTCCCCTTCATTCTCTCTGAAAAGCATTGGAAAAAATATCCTCAGGTGAGGATTAACAACAACAACAAACACAGAAAAGGCAGGTTCCCCCAGAGCTCTCCTAGGGTCGGGTTGAAGGGGCTTTGGTTCCAGGCAGGCAGGTATCCCGTGGAGCCAACCCATCAGTGGAGCTGGGAGAGGCTTTTTCTAAAATAGTAACTATTTCAGCTACACAGCTTTCTGTCACCCCAAGCATGGGGCCACAGTGAGCTTGGAGGGGGGGGGGAGGCTTGAACCAGGGAGGGAGGTGGTTGGACTGAGAGCGATGAGTGGGGCCCAGCCAGTGGAGATGGCACAGTGGAGGGGGCCCTGCGGGTGCAGTGCTGACTGTTAATGAGGCCCCTGGTGTGGGGGCTGTCCTGGGACGGGACGGGGGGGGGGGGGGGGGCGGGGATAGAGCGGCCTGGAGTGTTATCCTCCGCAAGGTCAGACAGTGACCTGCCCTTCTGTTTTTGGAGAATTAGACAAATGGTACAAAAGCAGGTTCCCAGAAAGTACCAAATGGCCAAGGCCCCAGAAAGAGTGTATGAAGTCAAGCTGACCGGGTGTGCAGGGCACGAGGGGATGGGTGCTGTGAGCCCTCGGCCATCGGAGGCTGCGATGGCCTCTGTTGTCTGGATGGTGAGTGGGAACGGGGTGCCAGGCTGGCTTACTTAGGAAAATGGCCGAGCTGGCCGCATGCAGGAGGCTGTGCTCCCGAGGCTTTTTAAGTTACATCTGTCCTTTGCCTCCATAGAGTGGACATTTTTAACCTGTTTTTGGTGCGGGGACCTTTTCTGCGCTCATGCCTTTAGCAGAAGCAGAGGACATCCCGGCGAGGGGGCAGGAGCTCAGCTTGGTCCTGTGGACAAGGAGGGCAGCGCAGTGCAGGGGCTGCGTGTGCGTGTGTGCGTGTGCGTGTGTGTGTGTGTGTGTGTGTGTGTGTGTGTGTGTGTGTGGAGGGGGGAGGTTGGGAACTGGCAGCTGCCCAGGGGCTTTCTGGGTACAGGTAGCTCTTATTCCTACCCCCCACTTCCTGGGCCCATCTTGGGTTAGCAGCACCAGGGCTGGCCCAGCAGGACAGGCCAGAGGACGGGGGCCATGGGGAACCCGGGGGTCCTTTGTGAAATAGGCCTGAGGGGCCTCGGGGAGGGCAGGTGTGAAGCTCCACCTCGGGGTCTTGGGGTGGGGGAGCCCCAGGGCGGCATTTCTCTGCTTAGAAGCAGAAATCCAGGGCTGCAGGACAGGCCTGGTGATTCTGGGCCACGCGACCCCCTCCTGCATCCCCCTCCTTCGTAGTCTGGTCACCCTGGCTGCCCAATGGCCCAGCCAGCAGGTTTAAGCACCAATGACTTGGGCTGTTAGATCTCACTGGTGAGCAGAGGAGTTGGACGGCAGTGCTGTAGCCCACCCCGCCCTCCAAGGACAGCCACACCCTGTGCCACCGGCACCATCGTCACCAGAACTTGAAGCCGTGCAGAACTTTAACCAGAGAGAAGGTGGCTCTGGGTGGAGGACACCTCAAAACGCCATCACCGTGCTGGGCCCGTAGCACGTGGGAGAGACTGCACGGTGGAGGTCAGGGAGGCTGGTCCCCAGGACAGGTGGGACCCCCTCAGAGCCTTTGCTGAGCCCCGTGCTGAGGGAGGGGATCGGGTCCACCAGGTTCTGTTGTGCAATTCTCATGATTTTTAATTTTATTTGTGAAATTATGCACGTCAAGCAGGAAAGCACACCGTGTCTGAAGCAACACAGGACGCACGGCCCCTCTGCCTCCCCGGAGGTCACCCTCCACACCCAGCTCACAGCCCCAGACTTCAGATACTCCGCTGGGGGGCTGGGCTCACGGGGCTCTGAGAAGCCGTTTAGATGCTTTGATGGGTGGAAAGAAAAATGAGAGATCAGCTTCTGGAGAAAAAATGAAATTGGACACAAATAGCACAGCCCTGGGCTAGGCCACCGGTGGGGACAGGTTCTCATGTGTTTAGGCACCCACAGACCCCGGGGCCACGGGAGTCCCACACTGGCCCCTGGGCAGGAGGTGATGGGGGGAGCCACTGGTGCACACGGAGCCCCTGGCACCCCAGCCTGCAGGGAGCATGGGCAGCACAGAGTTAATGGGCGCCTCCCCGCGGGCGTGAGGGGCGCTGGGAAGCCAGGATCTGGGAGTTCTTTCATCGCCAATTGCCAATTGAAGACGGGTCGTCCCCCGGGATGAAAGCCCCTTTGTGCCCAGCCTGGGCGCAGCTTGAAGTCCTGGGCCGGCTCTCACGCACCCCCAGAGCAGGTAGTGGATGGCCCTCGCGCTGCAGGAATGTCCCCAGGAGGCACCGCAAACAACCTCCTCCTTTATTCGTGCTATCAGCTCACGATGCCTGACGATTTGGGTCCCAATTATATCTAGAGAAGGAGGGGAAAGGTCGTGCTGTCTAGACACTAATCCAGCGCGATTCCGTTTCTTCCTGGGCCTGTCTCCTGGCAACAGGATTATGGCAGGCGGGGGGCTGGCATTCCCCAGGCCCTGTGAGAGTGGGGGCCCCACTCCTCCTGCTCTCCGGAACCTTCTGGGGCCAGCAGTGGGGTGTGGGCAGGGAAGGCTGCATGGAGAAGGCCTTTGCTGCTCTTAGGCTGGTCACCAAGGGGCCCTGGGCTGGGCTGGGGTCAGGGAGGCCTTGCAGTGAGGGGAGCCCTGGTGTTTGCTGGAAGCTGTGTGTGCTGAGTGCCCTGCTCCCCAGCCCAGTTCCATCAGCCCTGCCACATGTGCCTGCCTTCTGCCGGGAAGGGCACTTGGCTAGTGCCCCGTCTGAGCTCCTTACCCTTGTGCCTCTCCCGACCCCCCCCCCACCCCCCCACCCCCCGCCCAAGTTGGAAGACGCCAGCCCTTGCAGCTCCAGACGGGCTCCCACAGGGTCCCCAGTAGCATCTACACTGGTTCCTACTGTGTTAGGTTAGTTGCTGCCTGGGGTACCCTGCTTAGCACCCTCTGGGCTTCTGCTGGGCAGACGGTGTCCTGGAAGCATTTGCAGCTTTTGCCAAAAATTTAATCCTGTGCAGAGAGCGCTTACAGTTCCCTGCAAAGGGACCTGGGAGGCAGAGCTGCCCTCCAGCTGGGAGGAGCAGTAGGGGGTGATGGTCACAGGGGTTGTAGCAATTGGAAGGGGGCAGGGGGAGGCTCCAGTGAGTGGAAGCTGGGGGTCAATTAGTAACAGGGCTCCCCATTTCTCTCTAGCCTGGCAGACAGCTCGAGGTGGTCTGCAGGGCCTTCTCTGTCAAGGCTGTTTTAGGGAGGCATCAGTCAGGGCCCCTTATACTCCCTTGTGTCCTGGCTCTGTCACGTGCCCCCATGCAGCCCTGGGGGAGGCCTGAGGTTGGGGGTGCAGAATGTGGCTGAGCACATGGCCCCCCTCCCTCCTGAAAGCAAGGGGGAGGTGCCCCTCCCCGCTGTGGGGTTTGGGCTACCGCTCTGCCTGCCTGCCAGACAGACCCCTCTGCCTTAGGGACGGAATCATTGGTAGTTAGCAAACAAGAGGTGGATTCTTCTCTCCTTGCCTGTCCTGCTCTTCATCGGATGGGGAAACATCTGCCTTTCTCAGGCCCTTCTCTGCCTCCCGCCTGCGTGAGACGTAAGGGCCAGCAGGTACACGAACTTAGGTCATTTCAGGTCGGCCATGCACTCGTGGTGCCTTCCTGATAGGGAGACCCTCACTCCTGCGAGCTCCCAGGAATTGGGGACGATGGGGGAGCTGGGGGGTCCTTTTAGATCTTGACACCAAGGCCAGGGACCAGCTTTAGGGGAGACAAAGTATACCACACGAGTGTTTTCCACAGGGTCCTCCTGGGGATGGCTTGCCTTTGGGGTCTCCAAGCACTTGCACCGACTACATGTGCAGGAGCCCCTGGCCTTCAACTTGGGGCCACTGCTCCCTTTATTCCCACAGTTTGGTGGTGGTCGCCCCACCCCCATTCCAGTATGCTCACACACACACACAGACACAGCCATGCTCACACATGCTGACATACACATGCCCTCACACACAGACACACACTTAACACAAGCCAACCTTGAGGCTTAACTGGAGTGGAACCTGCACCCCAGGAATTGGCTCAGAGGCCACACTGCGCATCCCCTCTATCCCCCTGCACGCTCCCCTCCCTGCTGAACTCAGCTTCCTCCCATGCTCTTCAGCTCCCCCATAACCCCCTCATCCCAGACAACACCCCCCACCCCTGCTCTTGACCTCACCTGCCTGTCCTTGGAGGTGCTGTTGCAGCTGGGAGCCCAGGCAGGGATTCCTTCGCTGGTCACTGGTCCCACCTAGACGGAAGAGGCTGCAGACCCCTCCGGGCCCCCTCCCCGAACTCCCTTTCCGCCTCCCTGCCTCCTGGGAAAGAGACTGTGGGTGGTGGTCCAAGGGGCACTGGGGGACCTATCCCTAGGGGACCCCCTACCATTTGAAACTCTGATTTGAGATTGCACTGGCTTCACGAACCATTATGCTGCCTGGCAAACCCCTCCACCTGGACCTGGCACCTGCACCCTCTGCTCCAGGTGCTGGCCTTTGCCCTGCCTGCCTGGTGCCCTGAGCATCAGTGCCCTGGCTGAGTCCTCCCAACAGGACGGGGCCACCTTCCCAGGCAGGGCCTGCAGCCTCCTGGTACCTGGTGTGCCAGGCACACAGCAGGGGCTCAATAAATGCTTCCCAACGGATGGATGGAGGGACTTTTGAATGAGGGTTTTATGAAAAGCTCACGAATTAGGCCAGAGGTGTCCTCGGTTCCTTGCTATAAATGCGTGTCTGAGGGGCGCAGGCCACGGCGTCAGTGGCAGGTAGGCGGGATGCAGAGGCATTCCCGCACCTCCAGGTCACGAGGGTCTCCCGGGTGGGTTCTGAAAGTGGTTGCTATGGAGCTGCAGGAATACAAAGGGGATGTGGGAAGCCGGGCAGAGAGACCTCCTTCACCATTTGGCCTGGCCCCTCTCGACAGCTGCCGGTGGAAGCTAGTCACCAGCTGGCCGTGATGGTCATGAGGCTGGAGGCCAGGTGGGGGCAGGAAGGGCTGACACACGTCTCAGGGCGCAGTGAATGCTCACGGGCCAAGCGAGAGCCAGCGTTGTCCTTCCTGGGAGGCGGCTGTCCTGGGGGGAGCTCCTCTGCCCTGGGGGCAGCTCCTAGAAGGCCCAAGAGGCTGTAGGTGTCCTTGCTTGTGACCGGCTGTCATCGCGGCCTTCCTGTCTCTGTAGGAGCTCGAGTTGGGAAGCCCCGTCACTAAGCTCGGGATTGAGAGTGATGTCACCCAGGTCCTGGAAACTTGGCGAGTCACGCCTCCTCGTGTGTGTGCCTTGGAGAGTTTGTCACCTCCCCTTTTCCTCCCAGAATGTGGTCAGGTGACTTGGAGAGAGAAAGATGTGGGAGCTGCCGCCCGCTGGGAGTTTCCCAGGTGGGTACAGGACCACAGGAGGTCAAGTCCAAGTGCACAGACCAGCCTGGGTGACCAGGGTGCGTGTGCTCACTTGACTCCATTCAGGACAGTGGGTCAGCCTCATTCTCCGAGATCTTGTCTCCGCAGGGTCAGCCCAGGGCAGCACTTTCTCCCTGTTCCTGCTGCGGGGCCCGGGCCGTGAGTCACCAGGTTGATGCTGAGGTAGTTCGCTCGCTCAGACTTGACCAAACATTTAAGTGGCCAGATCTCTCTCTCTCTCTCTCTCTCTCACACACACACACACTCACCAGTTTTTTGGAAGAATGACTTCGTTTTCACTCCAATGATTGTCATGTCCTCCTGCAGTGTTAGGGGGTCCCAGGGCGGCTGGGGCCGTGGGAAGACCCCAGGCCTCATGAGTTGCTGAGACTCACTCGGGGTCCCGGTGGTGGAAGGCGCTTCCAGTGACAGGGCCTCCCTCCGCTCACTGGCAGCCCCAAGAGGCATCCCATCCCCTCCTCCCACCCGCAGGCGCTGGCCGGGATGCTGCTTGGTGAGGGTGTGGGTCGGACGCCGCCTCCTCCTGGGCAGGCCCCCTCCTGCCCCTGGCCCATCAGCCTGACCTCACTGCCTGCGTGTCAGGGCACCGCCGTCCTCCCCGGTGGGAGGCTCTGGGCGGCCGCCAGGGCTGCGGGCCTCTGCGCTGAGGTTGGGCTCCGTTATTGACGTGTGGACGAAATTGGCTGTGGTCCGCTGGACCCGTGGTTTGGTGCCTCCGCTCCTCTGCTGGGCAGTGAGGTCCCACGGGCCCAGAGTAGCCAGCGCTGTTAGCTGCCCTGAGTCCTGCCGGCTCCGGGTTCTGATTCCTGCGCTCAGTAGACGGTTGGCTCTGACTTCTTGGCAGTCAGCTCGGGGAGCGCGGGGCCTGCTGCTGCTGCTGCTGCTGCTTCGGGGCTGACGGAGCAAGGTGAGGCCTCGGGATCGGGCTCAGGAATTTGGACTGGCACCTGAGCCATGAGCTCAGGTCTGACTAACAGCTCTGACTAAGGAGGAGCCGAGCAGCTGTGACTCACAGCCCTGGGGCTCCAATGGCTCCAGCTCCTCCACAGCGAAGGCTGCTTCCCAGCTGCTTCCTGGCAGCTTCTCCGAGTCCTGCAGGGTGGCTGTGCTCGTGTCCCCTCCCCTGTGCAGCCCTCCTGCTGCCCTTCCTGTCCCTCTGTGAGCACCCCTTGCCGTGCTGCGTGGGATCAGGGCCCAGGTGCCCTCGGGGCGTGAGCAGTGAGTGGGTGAGCGAGGCTGTTCACCTCCAATGTGCTGCATGGGGGGCCACCACCCTCAGCCCACTGGGTGCAGGTGGTGACTGGTTGGGTGTGGCCAGGGCTGGGGACTGGAGGTCCGGAGACTCCAGGATACGAGGGGGCGGTTTTCATGTGCATACGGTGCTCCCTCTCCTTGGGTGGGGAACAATCGGATTCCTTTTCATTGGAGTGAAGTTCACACAGCAAAACATTAACCATCTTAAAGTGAACCATTCAGTGACCTTTAGGGCATTCACAAGGTTATCCACCCATCCCTATCTCTAGTTGCAGAACTGTCTCAGCTCCGAAACACTGCCTGTTATCAGTCAGCCCCTCCCTCCCCTCCCCCAGCGCCTGGCAGCCACTGATTTGCCCACATGGGATCCTACGCTGTGTGTCCTTCCGGGTCTGGTTTCTGTCACTGAGCATCATGTGTCCATCCATACTACAGCCTGTCAGTGCTTCGCTCTTTTTCCTGGCTGCGTAATATTCCACTGTAAATTCTTTAACTTTTGCCCTAGCTGGTGTGGCTCAGTGGATAGAGCGTAGGCCTGCGGGTTGAAGGGGCCTGGGTTTGATTCCGTTCAAGGGCATGTGCCTTGGTTGCAGGCTCCTCCCAGGCCCAGGCCCTGGTCAGGGTACATGTAGAAGGCAACCAATTGATGTGTTTCTCTCTGTCTTTCCCTCTCTCTCCCACTCACTCTCAAAATCAATGAAAAAATATCCTTGAATGAGGATTAAAAAATAATAATAAAATAAAATCTTTAACTTTTAAAGTAACTTTTTAAAAATATGTTTTTTCAATTGATTTTTTAGAGACAGGAAGGGAGGGAGATAGAAACATCAGTGAGAGAGAAACATCCTGCACGCTCCCCGCAGGGCACGCCAGCAGCCTGGGCATGTGCCCTGACCGGGAATTGAACCTCTTGGTCCTGGGTTGATGCTCAAACCGCTGAGCTGCACCGGCCGGGCTGAAACAATTTTTATGTAAAGGGAACGTCTCTGGACTGGGGCTGTGGCTTTTGAGCAGGTGACCCAGGCAGGACCCCGGGCAGGCGGAGGGGAAGCAGGCGCTCCCTGGGCTGCGGGCCATCCTGCGGGTTACTCAGTGGCTGCCTAATTGGGGTTCTGAGCAGACACAGTCCTGCTGGGTCCGTTTACCCGTCTCTGCTGCTGCTTTGGCATCCTTTGTGAGTTGGTCACGGCTGCCATGTGACCCTCAGCTGCGGGTCCCCCGCGGTCCGCTCCTGGCTGCCTTGCTCCTCCTCCTACGCCGATGCGGGGGCCCGAATGTGTGTCCAAGGCATGGGGGTTGGGCCCTGGGGGTCTTGGTGGTGTCCCTGCTTGTGCTGCAACTCTGTGGTGGGTCCCTTTGCCCCCCGGCAGGGCAGGCTGCTTGAAAGGATTAACATGGCAGGAAGGGGGGCCTCCCGACACCCCGAGGCCCTCAGCCACCTGCCTGGTTGCCGGGGAGGGGGTTCCAGGTGGGGCGCCTCCGCCTCTCCCCAGAGGAGGGGCTGGGCCCACCCAGGGCAGGCGCAGGGTCACTCTTGGTGACCCTGGGTCCAGTTACAAAGGCGGGCAGAGAACGTGGGTGGCTGCCTAAGCCGATGGAAACCCAAGAATGTGGAGAGGGCTGGCCCTGGGCTCAGGTCTCGTGGTCCTCGGGTGATTGCTTTCATTTTAAGGCAGAGACCCCCCGGGAGGCCTTCTGTGGCAGATTTCGGGCAGAAGCCCCCGGCCCCAGCCTTTCATCAGCAGGCCCTTAGCAGGGACGGGCCAGCCCAGGAAGCGGGGGTCGCGAGGCCCCAGCAGGACGGTCACGCCACGGTCACCTCACACACAAGGCAGGTCTGCGGGTGGCGCAGGCTCGAGGCAGGGGATCAGGAGGAACCAACAGGAACGTGGGGGGAATGGGCACGCCCGCAGTCTGCTGTCCAGCAGGCGCCTGGTCATTTGTCTTGCAGGTGATTTATTTGCAGGGCTGGGGGCTGACATCCCCGGAGGTCACATTCCAATCATAACAGCTTATCTGGGCTGTCAGGCTGGCCCGGGAGGGGGTCTGAGACAGAACAGAGCTCTGCTGGTCTCTCCCCGCTCCATTCCCTCCGTGGGGTCTAAGGGCAGCAGGGAGGTGTTTACAGAGACCTCCCTTAAGCACCTACTGTGTGCAGGGACAGTGCTGGGCCCTGGGTTCCCCGACCTCCCATTGCTCACAGCAGGGGAGGGAGGGTTAGGTGGGCAGGACCCACCCCACACACAGCCATAGGGTGCAGGGAGGCAACCCTGATGGCATGGGGGAGGGGGACTCATTCCAGTGGAGGCTCTCGATGCCCCAGAAGAGGGTGACATTCTCAGGGCCCCAGTCGTTGTGCTGGGTACCTGTCCAGATCCCATAGAATCCTCCCCGAGGCCCCAGGAGGACTCCCCGCTGCTCTCTGTGGCTTTCCATATTGGTACTTGAGGCAGTTTCAGACACGGACGCAATTTCAGACCCGGACCCAGGACTAGTGCAGGCGCAGCGAGGGCTGGGCCGGCTGGGGCAGGCGTGGGCCGTGAAGGAAGGGGAGGTGTGAGGCCATCCTGAGCCATGCCCGGCTGGCTCTGCGTCCATGGCGGGCGGGAGGCGTGCACAGAGAGAGCCTCGAGGACCCAGCCTCCAGGTCTTCTGCTGACTTGGTCCAATCGAGTTGGGGTCAAGGTCTGAATCGGTCAAAGACTTCCCTGTGCCGAGGGCCGCGACCTCGAGCTGGGAGGGCATCTGGGGGCGTCTGGGACCTACAGGTTGGGAGCACCCCAAAGGCCTCTTCTGAGATTGGCGGAGGGTCAGCCCACAGGATGGGCTGCGACAGGACCTGTGGCTGGGACCTGCTCCAGGTGCCTGCTGGGAAGGGGCAGCCCAGGCCCCTCCGGCCGGAGCCCCCTCCCTGCTTCACTTGTCAGAAGGACCCCATTGTCCGCCCTCCAGAGCACCCTCGTTGTCCCCTTTCCCTGTGACGACCGAGAACGCTCCCAGTGGGCTCCAGAGGAAAACGGCGATCGCACAGATGTTAATCCTCTCTGAGACGGCGCGATCGTTTCGCCAAAGAAAATAATGACACCGGTTTCACTTTGAAAGGGGTCACGGACTCCCTTTAATGTTTAATTTCTCTTGACCTATAAGTATCGTAGGAGAATGAGGAGAAAGAAGCCGTCGTTTGTACAGATGTCGGGGGGAAGTTTGGATGATGGGATGGGACATTTCGTCCAATCTTAAAAGTAAAGAAAAAAGTCTTTAATAGGTACAACCTTAAAACCTTGCAAATCCTAGGTCCTTGCTACCGGCCGCATGTGTGGCTGGGACCATCCTGGTCCCGTTTGGGGGATGAAGGTGCTGAGCTGGGCTGGGCGATGCCCTGGGAGGGACTGGGGGCTGAGAAGGTCTGTGAACTGCGCAGGCGGGTCCCCAGCAGACCCTTCACCGAACCCGGCTGGCCTCCGTCCGGCTTGAACTTACCAAAGTGCCACCTGCAAGAACAGGCTGGGGACCTGGGGGGAGCCACAGCAAGATGCATTCCTGAGTCCCGGCTCCCCGTGCGCCTCAACGTCTGCTTCCTTTAGGCCTCTGGCCAGCTGTGCCCTTCCAGGGGGTCCTGGGTCTTCTCTGCACCTCGGTTTTCCTCTCTTGCAAATGGGCTCACGGAGCTGGGCCGCAGGAGGCACCGTGAGGGTGTCGGAAAGGTGCTGAGAAACATGAGGCTGGGGACAGGCGCCAGGCGATGTTGGCCAGCCTCTCCGGGACCCCCAGGCCCACGAGCCAGCTCTCTGGAAACCTGGAGGGAATGGCTTTATGGAGCAGGTGGGGGGACAGTGGTGCTTTTGCAGGAGGGCTGGGGGGAGGGGGGGTGCAGCGGCATCCCTGCTCTTTGACACCAGCCCAGGAGCAGGGCATCAGGGTGACTCCTGCGGGGACAGCTGTGAGGGCCCGGAAACCTCTGCTCTCCACTCGGAAGCCTGGCCACGTGGATGGACGGGGCCCCGTCGAGAGTTTGGTCCTTCCGTTCAGCCCGCCCTGCAGACAGGGGACTGGCGGGTGACCCCACTGTTCTGGACTCTGTGGCATCTGTACTCAGGGCGGTTCCAACTACATTTATCATCAGCGCGGAGAAGAAACCCAGAGCGAGGGAGAGACTGGATTTGCAGCTCGGGCCTTCTGCCAGCAACCTCCTTGTTCCCACGTGACTGTTAGCCGGGTGGTTTTGGGTGAGTGTGAGGGCACAGGCTGGCGGCTGTGGGGGAGAGAGGTGGGGCGCCGCCTCATCCTGGCCAGGGTCCTGGCGGTGGGTGACCTTGCACACCGGAGCCCACGGAGAGGGGCTGAGGCCCCGAGGAGGTTCCTCGGGGTGAAGGGGTCAGGTCTTGCCTGGGCTGGGGTCATTTGGGGCCCTTGTAGACAGTGACATCTCCAAGAAAGAACAGGGGATCCATCTAAAATCTTGCCTTGCCCAGCCGGGGTGTCTCAGTGGTTGAGCATCAACCTGTGAACCAGGAACTCACGGTTCGACGGTTCGATTCCTGGTCAGGGCATGTGCCTGCGTGGCAGGCTCAATCCCCAGTGTGATCACTGCAGCTGATCAGTGATTCTCTCTTGCCATTGATGTTTCTATCTCTCTGTCTCCCTTCCTCTCTGAAATTAATACAATTTCTTTTTTTTTTAAATCCTGCCTTCGGGGTCCTCTCACTCCCTCTCTCTTCAGTGAAATGCCCCCCTGGGTGGCACGGGTTTTAACAGTCTGTCGTCCCTGAGGGGGACCTCGTTTAGAAGTGACCCCGGCCCCCTGCGAGACGGGGAGCGTGCACACCGCGCCTCCCTCCTCCTCTGGGACGTGGCTGGGAAGTCGCCACCTCCGTCGGGACCCGGTCCAGCCGTGTTGAGGGGAAACGGCCCCGTGAGCTGGGTGGGCATGAAGAGGGGCTGTGCCGGGGGCCCCGTAAAACCAGCCGGTCTGCAGATGAACCAATGCTCGTTCCTATAACTTCCTGCGGACCACAGCTCCTGTGATTTAAAAGCTTACTGGGATACCCATTTCCAGCTTGTATCTGGAACAAGATGGGTTCTTAATTAGGTGAAAGGGTTGACTGTTGGACGCTGGCTGGGCTGAGGCCGAGGACGGAGCTGCCCAGGCTGCAGACAGGAAGGGGCCGTGAGGACCCATGGACTGTCCCCCGAGCGTCCAGCCCCCGTGGCTCCTGTCAGCGCGTCTCACTGTCCCCTCTGAGGTTTGTGCTGGCTCACGTGCCCGAGTTCTGGAGGTGGGTGTGTCACCCACTCGCACACTCACTCCCTTTCACACTCATACATAACCCACGCACACGCGGTCTCACACCAGCAGGTGTAACACACTCCCATCCCCAGGTGGGCTCCCGGTGGCTTTGAGGGGACAGGTCAGGACCCCCAGCGCATGGTGAGGGACCGAGGGATTGAAAATGGACGTGTGGTGGAAGAACGAGGGCAGATCAGAAGGAAGGGTGTGCTCTGAAAACAGGCCACCTTGACAGAGCTGCCAGAGGAGCCCCTGGAGTATTGGGGCGACGCTGTCGCTGGCTGGTGAGTGGGGGTGGGCGCACCTTTCCCTGCCTGCTCCTTCCCAAGCTCTCTTGCCAACCTCTCCTTCCTCCCTGCCAGCCTCGCCAGGCAGGCCCCTGCCTGGTCCAGGGCTGGGGGGCCCGTCTGTGGGGCTGGTGGGGCTGGGTTTTCGGGGCAGCTTTTCCCCAGGGAAAGGCGGGGCCCTCCGGGTTCGAGCCTGCCCGAGGCCCTGTTTGCGCTGGGCCCTCCGATGGCCGCTCGATGACTGGCCACGCAGGACGGCGGGCGCCAGGCCGAAATGTCCTTCTCGTGGAAAGCAGCCTCCTTGTTCGCCGGCACGCACAGGGCTGTCCGCGCCGCCGGAAGCACACGATGAGACGCCCGCCGTGACGGGAGTAACGGTGAACTCCAGCCGCTGACCAGTGCTCAGAGCGGTTGGGGCCGGTGTGCACACAGCAGTGGCCCCGTCTGCGCTGAGGTGGGCACGGAGTGGCAGTACCTGTGTAGCGGTGTTTATAGCCATTCGGCATCGCCGTGACATTTTTATCGCGTTTTACAAAAGTGTTTGCCACCACGGGTTGGGGGGCGGTGGCTGGTCCTTGCCCGCAGTTTGAGAGGCAACAGCCTGAAGGTCCGGATGTTCAAAGGAAATGGGACACGTTAGGCTGCTGTTTAGGAATTACCCGGTGGCTTTGAGGGGACAGGTCAGGACCCCCAGCGCATGGTGAGGGACCGAGGGATTGAAAATGGACGTGTGGTGGAAGAACGAGGGCAGGCCAGAAGGAAGCGTGTGCTCTGAAAACAGGCCACCTTGACAGAGCTGCCAGAGGAGCCCCTGGAGTATTGGGGCGACGCTGGAGAAGGGGCCCCTTGAATGAGGAGCCGCAGGTGCCGGCAGTCAGAGGTGAAGGTCCGCTGAGAAAAGGCAGGAGAGCAGGGTGGACGTGTGTCCCGGGGCCGCTGTAACAAATGACCACAAAGTCAGGGACTTAGAGCAGCACAGATTCGTCCGTACGAGTGGAGGTCGGTCAGAAGACCAGGGAGCCTTGGGCTGAAGTCTGGGGTCAGCAGGGCTGGGTCCCCTGGCGGCTCCGGGGGAGAGTGTTTCCTGGCCTGTCCCTGCTTCTGGAGGCGCCCCTGTCTTTGGCTCGTGGCCTCTCCTCCATCTTCACAGGCAGCAGTGACCAGTTCAGCCTTAGTTCTGGTTCTCCTGCCCCCCTCTTCCCCTTGTGAGTATAGTGGGCCCATCCGGATAATCCAGAACCATCTCTTATTTAAGGTCAGCTGGTTAGCAGCAGCCTTCATCCACCTGCACCCTTCACCCCCCTTTGCCAGGAAACATACCCACTCACAGCCCCAGGGAGTAGGACGTGGAGGGGGGTGCGGGGGGACATTGTTTTGACGTCTGGCCCCGAAGATTCATGTCCCTTCCACATGCAACACATCCATCCCATGCCAGTATCCACACAGAGGAAATGAAACCCCCCAAAACAGCACTTCCTCCCACCCGCGGGCAGTGCGGAGGGAGGGCTGCTTTGGTGCACTGGGACCCATGCTCAGGCGTCCTGTGGGAGGGGACTCGGCCCTCTCTGTTCCTTACATCCTGGGATTTCATCCCCTTGACCTGGTGACCCCGTTTGGGGAATCTGTGCTCCAGGAATAAAGCACCCACTTGTCTGGACATCCGCTCAGCATCACTTAGAGTGACCCAGGCAGACAAAGCCCAGGGAGGAAACGCACCTGCTCTGCCAGGACCACCGGCACTGGCACGGGGACAGGGCTGGGTCCTGCTTACCCCCCATGGCGCAGCCCTCCCTGGCCTGGGGAGTCCTGAGTGACAGAGGCTCAGAGTATGCAGAGGTCACTGGGCCGGGGGAGTTATTCACCTTACTTACTAGGTCTTTATGTATTACAACATGTACATTGATTTAATTTTTTAAAAATCTAAGTGAAGAACAAATGTGAACTTTGGGTTCATTCCTTCTACCAGAGCACGGAGCCTCGGTTAGAAACCCCGGGTGTGTGGCTCCCCCTGGTGGTCATTTGCCAACATGACAGCCTGTCGCATCCGGAGGGACCCGGGGCGACTTCCACCCACGGTGTAGATAGGTAGCATCAGCATTTGCAAACCTGGTCACACTCAGCATGGTCTCCTCCAGTGACTGGCACTTCGGGCACGTTGGGACGCGTGAAGCGGATGTGGTTTGGGATTTGAAGGGACGGCACTGAGCCTGGCGTTGGAAGGACCCTCCCTGCATGAACACCCCAGACGCTGGGTACGAGCCTGGGAAGTGAATCACGGCCTCCAGTCGTGTGCTCAGCCAGCAGTGAAAACTGGACTAAAGTGGGTCTGGGTGACTTCCTGTGAGAGCGAACTGAGAAGCCCCGGGCCAGCTGGTCGCTCGCTTCCCTGTTCCTTCCGCCCCTCCCATGTTGCCATGGACAGGGGGCCTGGGTGGTGCGGGTGGGCGGCCGTTAGGTTTTCCCAGCGTCTGGGAGGCGGAGGAGAAGCAGAGCTCGAACCATGGCTGTCTGTTCCATGACTGCTCTGGCACCAGCTTACCGTCCTGACCGCATTCCCTGGACTCTGGGGGAAGTTGATTGTGCCCTTCCGTGGGGTCGGGGAGGTTATGGAAGGATCTGGGCCTCTGAGGTGCCCCGACTTTTTGGCTCATAAGTGGGGTCTGTGCTGGGGCGGTGACTCCAAAGGTCGGATCAGGGCTGACCTCTTGGGCATCTGTCCCAGGTCCCCGGAAGCAGCCTGGGTCTGCCTAATTTATTGCACACTCACCTGCCCTAAGGAATTACCCAGGAGCTTTTCAAAATGCTAAGGCCCCCACGCACCCCTGGTATGGGCATGCCCAGCACACGGGGACCCCGGCCAGGCCCAGGCTGAGCGCCTTCTAAGCCCCCAGGTTACTGGAAGGTGGGAGCAGGGCTGGAGCCGGGCGAGCCACAGCTTCTTCTGAATTAACGTGTGTGGGTCAAAGAGGGCACACGCATTTGGATGCGCTGTGGCTGTTCTGGCTGCAGTGGGCGGCGGCCTTGTGTCCCCAGATGGACCCTGGCACCTCCTGCCATCCCCCTGCGGGCCCCGCCCTGGGGGTTACACAGACCGTCCTCGAGGGAGCCCACCTCCCTGCACTGCTCTTGGCAGAATCTGCCCAGACCCCCGGGACTCTCACCCCATCTTTGTCAGAATCAAGCTTTGTCATTTTCTGAGGGTGAGGGGTGGACCATCAGATGCCCCCCCCTCCCC
Organism: Eptesicus fuscus; assembly: GCF_027574615.1. Lineage (NCBI taxonomy): Eukaryota > Metazoa > Chordata > Mammalia > Chiroptera > Vespertilionidae > Eptesicus > Eptesicus fuscus. Next base: position 9,092,411 of record NC_072475.1, read on the forward strand.
GTGTCTCTTAGGCACATTTTCCTCCTTATCACCCCCCTGGTTTATTCCACGGAACAAATACAGTTTGATTTTTCTCGGGTTGGGGGTGATACCAGCAGAAGATGGTGTGCCCCCTCCCCATTCCCACAGGTCCTGGCAGAGCTGCCCAGTGTGGTGAGTGGATTTGGCCAAGGGCCCCTCCCCTCCCCCATCACAGACAGTGTGTGAGACACACGAGTCCTTTCTCTGGAGAGGGCTGGTCTTCCCTTAGGGAGAGACCCACGTCGCCTGCAGTTTGCTCCATACTTTTAAGGGAACGGGACAATTTCTCCCAGAAATAGTTTCCCAGCATCGGGCACGTGAGGGGAGACAGGTGCGGAGCTGAGCTCCATGCTGGGACCCAGGCCACATGTCTCGAGCCCAGCTCAGCTTAGAGAGAAGCCTGCTGGCGATGAAGAGCGAGGTCAGAATGAGGAGACCTGCTGTCACGTGTTATTAAAATGCCAGCTGCAGCCGAAACTGGTTTGGCTTAGTGGATAGAGCGTCCGTCTGCGGACTGAAAGGTCCCAGGTTTGATTCCGGTCAAGGGCATGTACATTGGTTGCGGGCACATCCCCAGTAGGGGGTGTGCAGGAGGCAGCTGGTCGATGTTTCTAGCTCTCTATCCCTCTCCCTTCCTCTCTGTAAAAAAATCAATAAAATATATTTTTTAAAAATAAAATAAATAAAATAAAATGCCAGCTGCAGACAGGAGTCCTTCCTGTGAGCTGTGTGGGATTCTGCTGGTTCCTCTGGCCCCCAATGTAATACACATCAGCTTTTCTGAGCACAGACCGCAAATAGAAAGGGGCTAAGAGCAATGAAAGCCGTGAGCTGCACGGTGAGGGCAGGCGAGGAGGAGAGGCGTGAGGTGAGAGCCCAGCAGCCCGTCAGAGGGAGCCAAGGCGGGGCCGCCTGGAGACAGTTGTGGGCGTGGAGGGAAGGAATGGGCATTTGGGCATTTTGATGCTTTAAAACAAGAACACTGCACCCGGGTGTCTGCATGTTCCCACACCCTCCTGGGCAAGCCACCCCCCCTCTGCTTCCCTGCTCCTCTCCGCAAAATCTAAACCGAACCCGGAGAGGCCGCTGTGAGGGCCCAGGTGTTCTTCATTTGTTCCTCTCTCGTATCTGCCCACTTCCTTGCTGGGAAGTTTTCACAGGGGAGAGAAAACGGAACTCATCACAGCCTTGTCTGCAGCCGACGAGGCCCTGGAGCCCCAGGGGGTCGGGGCACACGCTTCCCTCCGCTTCCTGAGCCCAGAGCAGGGCCGGAGCAGGGGACTGAGGCCAGAGAAAGGTGAAGGGCCCGTTGCCCTGACCCCATTGCACGGACCATGTATACGAGGTCACCTTCTTATGAGGCGGGTCAGCAGCAGTGGGAGGCCACTGTGACACTGGGACTCCGTCCAGGGGCCTGGGTGGCCTCTAAGGGGCAGCTGTGACCAGACCGATTCCGATTGTCCTGCCCCATGTGGCACAGGTGGCTGTTCCACCGGTCCCCCTCCGGAGGGCCTTTCTCGCTCCATGCTGCCTCACCTCGTGCAGATGCTCATGTCCCCAGCAGGCCCAGGGCCGAAGGAGGGCTCTTCCCACTGCAGACGAGGACCCAGCACTGCCGGGGCTCGGGGCTTGGGGCTTGGGGCTCGGGGTCCGCACCCCGCCTGTTCAGGAAAGCCCTGATTCGGGGTAGGCTCTGCTGCTCTCTCCTCCTTGCCCTTCCAACTCAGCCCCTGACCTCAGCACCCGTTACGTTCCCCGGCTGCGTCACAATGATCACACCTGAGGGCCTAAAACCAGGAATTGATTCTCGTTCTGGAGGCCAGACGTCTGAGGTCCAGGTGTCACAGGCCAGGCTCCCTCCAGGGTCTCTGGGGAGAGTCCTTCCTGCCTCTTCCAGCCTCCCTGGCTCCAGACACCCCAGGCTTTTGGCCTAATCAGTCCAGGCTTTGCCTCTGTCACACGTGACTTCTCCTTTGCGAGTCTTTCCCTTTCTGTCTCTTATAAGGACACTTGCCATGGGATTCAGGGCCACTCGGGATGATCTCATCTCCGGATCCTTAACTGGTTGCACCTGCAAAGACCCTTTATCCCGCTAAGGCCATGTTCGCAGGTGCCATGGGTTTCGGCAAATCGTTTTAGGGCCAACACTCAGCCTGCTGCTTTCTGAGCCCGCCCCCCAGGCCCCGGTGGCATGACATGGACGTGCATGTGCGGATCCTTGGGGGTGTTGGCACATGGGAGGTGCCTGACCCGTGACCCCAACCAGACTGGAGCACAGTTATCCCAGGTGGGGGGCTGAGCAGGTCGGCTGCCCCCTCCCCCCTCCCCGTGGGAACCTGGCGCGTGAGCTGGCCCTCTAGCCTCCAGTGAAATCCAGTTAATGAGCAACCTGCCAGGCTCCTAAAGCCTAACTGAACCGTCCACTTGTTAATGTCTTGGCCGGTCCCCGTCTCCGCCGCCCTCAGAAGCCCAGCTCAGCAGTGCAGCTGAGTTTGGGTGGTGGTGGTGTCCCTGTGTGGGTGCTGGGACCCCCCCTGGCCAAGGCCTGCCATCCTCCCCACATGCTCTCGTGAGTTCTAGAAGGTCACGGGGGCAGGCTGTGCCCGTATTTGGAGGTCGTGGGGATGAGTCCACATGCAGAGCTCACTTGTCCTCTGGAGGATGCTCAGTGGTGCCCGGTGTCCGGGAGGCTCTGGTGCAAACACTGGCTAAACATTAACCTCCCGGGTCAAGAACCTTTATTTGAAAGAAACGCCGTCGCCTGTGTGCCCGTTGTGTGGCCTTGTTCTCGGGCAGGACACCTGGACTCTGCACCTGGTACAGAACCTGCTAAGCAGGTCTCATGGGGACACTGGGGTGACACTGGTCCTAGAAAGGGGCCGTCTCTTCTGCCGGCCCGCAGAGCTCTCTGTCCACGTCCCGCTGGCCACGCAGGTGGCTGGCCCTTCCGAGGGAAAGGCCACGTCACCACACGGGAATGTGGTGGGGAACCGGCCTCCTGGGGGGATGGGAGGACACATTGCTGCTACTGCCCATCGTCTTCCGAGAGGCTCAGGCCCCGGTCCCACATCCTGTCTGGGGCTGTCATCCCAGGCGTCCTCTGCTCTCGCCCCCCTGCTTTAGCTCCTTCATCCCACTTTGTGGAGGCTCTTCCTGCATTGTGGCTGATGCAGTTCAGTGCCCAGAGTAGGGCTGGGCACACAGGAGGAGCTCAATACATATTTGTTGAGTGAAGGCAGGAAAGAAAGTATGTTCCTGAAAGGAGAAGAAATAACGCACAGGGACAGGTTTAGTGTGGGGTCTGAGCCAGGGACCCCTCGCTGCCCCATTCCCGCTGCAGGGCCAGCCACCTCCTGCCCGTCTTCCTGACTGACGATGGCAGGTGTGAGGTTCGCATTCTCCGGGCAGCTGAGGAGTGCGGTTCCCACCACGTGCCTTGTACACAGGAAGTGCCCAGTAATGTCAGCCTCGCGCGCACAGCAGCGATCGCAGCAGCTCTGGGGTGCAGACTGGGAGCGGGAAGGAGGCCCTGTGTTTCCTGAAAGAGGCCAGTGATGAGCCTGACAAACTCTGTTAGCAGCAAAGGTGACCAGGGTGCAAATCCCTATTGTTTAAAAAAAAAAAAAAACGGCAAGAAAATGAATAAAGGTGAACAGGAATTTTAAAAGGAAAGAAATGCTCGCATCAAGTGTATTTTTAAAACATCAGTCATGCTAACAATCAAATACATGCAAACGAAGCAGCATTTAGGATTGTGTAGTTTGAAATCTGACACGGTCCCCCTTGAGATACAATCCACATGCCATGCAATTCACTAACTCACAGTCTGTGGTTGAGTGGTTTTGGCCAACCACCATCACGGACCATTTTGGAACGTCTTCGTCACTTCAGAAAGAAACCTTTTAGTTGTCACCCCCAGCCGGGAGCAGCCACTCACCTCCTTTCCGTGGCTTTCTCTGTTCTACGCATTTCATGTAAATGGAACCGTACAGTATGTGGCCTTTAGTGTCTGGCTTCTTACACTGAGCATAGCATCTTCAAGGTTCATCCATGTTGTCGTGTGTCCGTGTGTCACTCCTTTTCATGGTTGAATAATTCTCCATGGCATGGGTGGGCCACATTCTATCCATTCAGCATTTGGTGGGCACTTGCATTGTTTCCACCTTTTGGCTAATGTGAATAATGCTGCCATGAACCTTTGTGTATAATTTTTTTGGGGGGGACATGTTTTCATTTCTCTTAGGTATATATACCTAGGTGGAATTTCTGAGACATAGGATAATTCTATGTTGAACAATTTGAGGAATGGCCAGACTATTAAGTGGCCGCCTGTTTTACATTCTCACCAGCAGGGTGTGAGGGTTCTGACTTCTCCACATCCTCCCCAACACTTGTTATTATCTGGCTTTTTGATTCTAGCCCATACGAGTGGATGTGAGATGTGTCTCATTGTGGTTTTCATTTGCATTTCCTTAGTGACTAGTGATGTTGAGCATCTTTTCATGGGCTTGTTGGCCATGGGTATGTCTTCCTTGGAGAAATGTCTATTCAGATTCTTTGCCTGCTTTTTAATTACATTGTTTTTATTGTTCAGTTGTTGTTCTTTGTATGTTATAGATAAAAGTCCTTTATGAGGTATATGATTTGCAAATATAGTCTCCCGACTGTGGGTTGTCTTTTCACTTTGTTGATGTTGTCCTTTGAAGCATAAAACTTAAATTTTGATGAAGTCCAATTTATCTATTTTTCTCTTTTGTTGCTTAGGCATTTGCTGTCAAATGTAACAACCCTTTGCCAAATACAAGGTCATGAAGATTTATTCCTATGTTTTCTTCTAAGGGTTTTATAGTTCTAGCTCTTACATTTAGGTCCTTGATCCATTTTATTTTATTTATTTTTTTAAATTACTTTATTGACCAAGGTATCCCACATTTGTCATCAACCCCACCCCCCCATTCCCATCCCAAACCCCCCCACACGCATGCCCCCACCCCCTGCTGTCCGCGATCACCGGTTAGGCTCATATGCAAGCACACAAGTCCCTTGGTTGATCTATCTCCCCCGTCCCCACTCTCCCCTACCTTCCCCCCGAGGTCCGACAGTCTGATCAATGCTGTTCTTGTTCTTCAGTCTATGTTGTACATCATTTCCCCTAGATGAGTGAGCTCATGTGATACTAGGAATACACTAATAGGAACCGAAAATGAGACAAGCAATAATGGTTATGCTGAGAGGCAAATGAATCAGTCTATAGTGAGTTTCTTTCTGGGCCAACAGTTCTTTTGAGTCCCGATTTCTATGTCCAACAGTTGTTTATGTGTACATAACAGCAATGATATTTCAGTTCTGCATGGTGGACAAATGGTGGTAATGCAGGTCCGACCCTCTCTAGTTTGGTCCTGGGCAATCTGCAGCGACGCACATCTGCTGACTGCTAGTATGGCAAGGCATCGTCAGCGTCTTCCATCTCTGGACTGTTTCTCTTCTGTCTTCATGGCTGGAGCACTCCTGTCAATTCCTCTCTGTTGCAGGAATCCACGTGGTCTCGGAGTTGCTTTCTGAAAATATACAAACATATTCTCGACCAAAAGTTAATAAAGGAATATTTTCTATAAATTTGACTTGCGATCCTTTTTCATTTTTTTTTGCCCAAACGATTTTCCTTTGGCTTGTTTTGACACCATGTATGTTTTACCTGGGTGTCTTGCTGTTAGCATTACAAATGAAAGTTAATTTTCTAAAGTAAAAATTTTCTAGATGTAATTTATTTACAGGATATTTTTCCTTACATGATATTCTTCTACTATCCCCCCTTTTTTGGTTTAAATATTGGGAGGCTTTTGGAAATTTTATGCTGTAATCTTGATAGCTTTTAAATTTTACTTTTTTGCACTAAAATGTGACTGCTTTAGGTTCATTATATGTTACACAATTTTACCATGAGATGAACTACCAGTAAAAATTTTAGTTAACACTTTAGGAACAGCTTTTTTGTCCAGTACAATTGATTTTTCTAGAGAATTTTCTTATTTTGATTGGCCAATTTAAATTAGTCTGAAAACTTGACTACTATTTTACTGTCAAATTTAATACTCTAACAACCATCTTGTTTTACCCTGTAAATATTAGTGGAGAGGATTATTTGCCTTCTTGAGTAGGTCCTGAGCATTCCTGGTGCTAGGCTGGATTTAGATATCATAGACCCCAGTTCCCCGGATCATGGGTGCAAGACATCTCTATCAAGTCTTGTTGCAGTGAGAGGGCATCTGCTGTCGGCCAAGTCTCTGTTACCTGGGTCCCGATTTGAGCTGGTCATATGAAGCTGAGCAGCCATGGGGGCAGGAGATCTCCCTCAGCAGGGGTGAGGGTTCAGGCCCCTGCAAACTTGGGGGGGTGAAGGTCTGTGCCCCACCTCTGTTGACCCCCAAGTTCTCTCCTGATGGCCCCTATGCGACTGTGCCTGTCTTAGGTTGTTCCTTCCCTGAGGAATCCCACCCGTCTCTGGCTAACCAGCCATCCTCCGGGGCCAAGCAGGGTGATGTGAGGTTTAGTTCTGTCTCCTTGGTCGCCTATGCCCCCATGGCCTCCACGCCCAGCACCCGCCTTGGGATCCCCTCGCCCGCTGGCAGGGTCCCAGCACCGATCACATATCTTGTGGAACCCAGGTTTCTTCTCCAAGGAGGCCCAGCTCACCCCACTGGGCGAGAGACAGATCCATGGTACCAGCCATCACGAGGTTTCAACCTTGGCATGAACAGAAGCTCAGGCCCTTGATCCATTTTAATTTAACTTTTGTGTGTGGTGTGAGATAAGAGTCTTAACTTCATTATTTTGCCTGTGGCAATCTTATTGTCCCAGCACCCATGTCGAAATACTATTCTTTCTCCACTAAATGGTTTTGACACTCTTGTCAAAAACTGGTTGACCATAGAGGTATGAGTTTATTTCAGAACTCTCAACTCTCTTCCACTGATCTGTGTGTCTATCCTTGTGCCAGTACCACACTGTCGTGGCTACTTAGATTGGGAAATGTGAGTCCTTCAGCTTTGTTCTAACCCCAAAAAGTGTTCCAACCTAGTACTATGAGCAATTGTATGTCAACAAAGTAGATAACTGCGTAGGAATTGGCAAATTCCTACAAAGATATAAACTATTGCCCGACTGGTGTGGCTCAATGGTTGATGTCAACCTCTGAACCAGGAGGTCGTGGTTGGATTCCTGGTCAGGGCACATGCCTGGGTTGCAGGCTTGGTCCTCAGTAGAGGGCATATAGGAGGCAGCCAATCCATGATTCTCTTTCTTTCTTTTTTTTTTTTAAATATATTTTATTGATTTTTTACAGAGAGGAAGAGAGAGAGAGAGAGTTAGAAACATCGATGAGAGAAACATCGATCAGCTGCCTCCTGCACACCCCCCACTGGGGATGTGCCCGCAACTAAGGTACATGCCCTTGACCAGAATCTAACCTGGGACCCTTCAGTCCGCAGGCCGACGCTCTATCCACTGAGCCAAACCGGTTTCGGCCCATGATTCTCTTTCATTATTGATATTTCTATCTCTTTCTCCCTCTCCCTTCCTCTCTAAAATCAATAAAAATGTATTTTTTAAAAAGAAAAAGAAAAAAAAAAAGATATAAGCTACTGAAACTCTCTAAGAAATAGATAATTTGAATAGATCTTAAGTGAAGAAATTTACTTAATAATCCAAAAACTACGTGAAGAAAAGCTCAGCTTCACGGACGAATTCTACCAAACATTTAAAGAAGGATTAAAACCAGTTCTTAGCAAACTTTCAAGAAAATAAAAGGGCGGTACACTTCCCAACTCTTTTATGAGGCTAGTATTATAATTTGGATACAAAAACCAGACAAAGACATCACAGACTAAAAGAAAAACTACAGACCAGTATCTCTTGTGAATGTGGACGCAAAAGTCCTTAAATACTAGCAAACAAATCCAGCAACATAGAACAGTTATACTTACGAGCAAGTGGGCTTTATCCCAGGAATGCAAAGCTGGTTAACATCCAAAAATTGATGTAACACATCCTGTCAGTAGAATAAAAAATAAAAACCACATGATCATCTTAGGCACAGAAAAGGCAATTGACGAAAGTCAACACCCTTTCATGATTAAAACAGGAACAGAAGGGAACTTTCTCAACCTGCAGAAAGCTCACACTAACATCGGGCTTCCTGGTGAAAGGCTGGTGCTTCCCCCCAAATCGGGCAACCAGACGAGGATGTCCACTCCCACCATCTGTTAATAAGCATTGTGCTCTGTTCACAGATGACGTGAACATACACATTAGAGGCCCAGTGCACAAAATTAGTGCCCTGGTAGGGTCCCTAGCAGCTACTGGCTGCCAGCCCGGTACTTCCTCCCTTCCCCTAGCCAGCCCTGCCCCGTGGTTGAACTCCTGGACGACCTCCTGGTTGAGGGGACAATTTGCATACTATGCTTTTATTATATAGGATATATATGTGTGTATATGTGTACATGTGTGTGTATATATATATATATCTATATATATATATATATCCCTAAGGAATCCACTAAAAAACTTTAAAACTAACTCATAAATTCAGTATAGTTGTAGGATTGGAGGTTAAGGAAGGGATGGCCATCCCCTTACCCCTCGGTGCTGGAGGGGAGCAATCCTGAGTACTGATCCTGGGGTTGAGTGAGGGTGGTGCCCTTGTGCTCTGGACACAGGACGAGACAGGCACGTGGAAGACCCGGTCAGCACACCGGCCAGAGGGAGCCGAGAGGCTTGGCGGCACTCGGAAGGCTGTGGATTCGGGATCATTCAGAGTGCGAGCCATGCGGACGGAGGTGTGTGCTCGCCTTCCAGGTGCAGTGCTCATGCCCCTCCCCAGGGCACATGCTGTGCTGCTGTGAAGGGCCAGGATGACCAAGCCCGGCTTGGCAGCACTTCCCAAGTTGGACCTGGAGCCTCCCAGGCATCCGGGAATCCCAAGAAAGCTCCCTGCATGGGAGTAAGTGGAAATGTGCAGGAGCAGACAACACACGTGCATGTGCACACACAAACACATCTCACATGTGCACACACATGCATGCACACAAACATAGTGACAAACAAATGTAGACACAAATGCACATGCATACATGTGCACAGAGACACAAACACATCCACACATAGACGCACGCACGCATGGAGTTATGGGGGTGGATTAATGTGTGGAGGGGTCGATGGACTGGGGCCATGAGCTGTGTGTCGTGGACAGAGGAGAAGAGGGCGTTTCAGGCAGGACAGGAGGGGAAGGGAAGGCAGAGAAAGTTGCTTTGCTGGGAGTCAGCGGCCCCCACTAGACACAGCCCGTGTTTGATTGGTTTGCCCCAAGGATGTCCTGAGAACCCCGTAAAGGCGGCAGCCACCCCGTGACTCAGTGCCGTTCACCTGTCTGCACTCGGGCCCAGGACTCCCCTCACTGTTTGGTGACGCCCCAGGGCCTGCAGGCCGATGCCGTATTCTTCCAGCCGCATGTGACAGTCACCAGGCGCTCTGCAGGCATGTGATGCTCGGCAAGGGCTCGGGGCCGGCGCAGGCCCCGCGGTGGGCAGGGAGGGAGAGGTCTGGGAGGTTAGGACGGAGGGGTGCCCTGCTGCATCGCAGGGTTGGCTCAGCCTGGTGGGGCCGCTGCTGCCCTCCTGTAGAGCCTGCCCCTCACCCGGGCAGCAGCTGCCATCTCGCTCTGCAGCCACGGCTCCTTGGTTCCTCGCTCCTGGCTCTGCCTGGAAACAGTGAGTTGAGCAAGTGGCCCAGGGAGTAATGAGTGCCCAGGACATTGGACTGACAAGGGGGCAGCCCCCCATCAGGGCGTCGGGCTGTGCCACACATGAGCCCAGAGTTCCCTCTCCCATCCGGGCAGGAGAAGGAGGACGGCCTTTGGAATTTCTGTCCTGAGATTTTCCAGGAACACTTTAGGCATCAAATCACATTAGCGGCAGTGGCTTTTCAAGACTATTGTTCTGAGCATTTCTAAGACTTCTGAGCGTAGAGGGGATTATGTTGGTAACAGGGCCTCGATGAGACACAGATGTTTGCATATGGATCCCCCACCTTTCGAGAGGGGGCTCGGTACTCATCAGCTGTCTTAAAGCGTGCTGATGTGCTGATTCCTTCGGCTGTTCCCAGCTGGGGACCTAGGGGTTCGGGGGGCGGGGCTGTTGACTTCAGGGCTGTTTGAACAGAGCTGCTCTCGCTGCTGAATGCAGCCCAGGGGAAGGTGGGCTGAAACCCCCAGCACAGCCTGGAGAAGACGGGGTGACGAGGGCATTCAGGCAAAGGGATGGGCAGCTGGTGTGCAGAGCATACATGGGATCTAGTGTAGAGTGGTGGCTAAAGCAGTGTTGAGTGGATGTGCGTGTGGTTATGTGAGCGGGTGAATGTGGGTGTGCAGTCCCATTCTGGCTCTCCTCTTTTGGGCTCTATAATCTAGAGCCAGCCCTCAGGTCTCTGTGCCTCCGTTTCTTTATTCGTAGGCTGGCTGATGGGCACAGGCTCGCAGAATGAAGGCGGGCACTGGACACCGTGCCTGGTCAGCTGGGCATCTCTGTGCTACCGGCAGCCCTGTTGGGAGGTGCCGGATGGGACAGAGCTCAGAGCGGTTTCTGTCCAACCAGGGGTCCTTGTGTGGATGGGTACATCCCCCACCTGCACTCCTCCGGCTGCTGCCCATGACTGGGACCCCCCACTCTGGCGGGCAGCACAGAGGGTGGGTGCTGGGCAGTGGGGTCTGCCTGGCTGCAAAGGGAGGGTGGCGGCCATAATCAAAGCAGACACCGGCACACGTGGTAAATCCGAGCAGCCCCAAAGCCAGCACGGGCAGAGCTTACGGCCATACAGCAGCATCCTTTTCATGGCCTGGATGAAGGAAGTGTTAGCTGAGGCTCTTCCAGGGAAGGAGCGGGGGCACATGGGAATGTCCAGCTGCGGGCTGCCTGGCTCATGCCCTCTGGAGCAGTGGCAGTGCCCAGATCCCGTCCTTTCCTGAGACACAGCCCGGAAGAGGTGCCTGGTGAAGACAGAACTGAGAGGATGCCGAGTGGGGCCCTGTGCAGGGCTGGCACCCAGGCTGTGGGCAGGGGTGACCTGGCAGTTCCTGCCGTCCACACAGAGACTGAGATCTGGGGGATGGTGGTGGCAGGGGAGGACGACTGTCCCTGTGGAACCTGCTGGCAGCGGCAGCGGCAGTCTCAGTATGTCCCATAACCCTCCTTTCCCTCCGTGTCATACCCCTGCTGCGTGTCCTGTCCCTTCCAAGTAGTTCTCAGGGTTTAACCAGAAACCCCCGCAGGACTGAGACGTGTGATGAACGTGGCACGAGCAGGGTCAGCCCCAAGAGAGCCTTTCCGATCAGTGAGAAAGGGGTTAGGTCCGTGGTCGGCAAACTGCGGCTCGCGAGCCACATGCGGCTCTTTGGCCCCTTGAGTGTGGCTCTTCCACAAAATACCACGGCCTGGGCGAGTCTATTTTGAAGAAGTGGCGTTAGAAGAAGTTTAAGTTTAAAAAGTTTGGCTCTCAAAAGAAATTTCATTCGTTGTACTATTGATATTTGGCTCTGTTGACTATGAGTTTGCCGACCACTGGGTTAGGTGTTACAGAAGGTCACCAGTCACCAGTGTTTGAGCCCAGATTGAGGTCTCTGGTGAGATGGGGTGAGGACAGGCCAGCGTCTGCGAGAGGGGACGGAATGGGGGCGGGGGTCGGGGAGCAGGCTGAGGAGCTGCACCTCCTAGCAGGTGGAAGCCCAGGTCCCTCCCGGCTCCTCCTTGGATGTTGAATTTCTCAGAAGCAACAGTTGCAACTGAGGAGCTGGACTTGCACCGGGGTTCAGTTTTCACGCAGGGCGTGCAGTCCCATGCTGCGCAGGCGGGGACCCCCACTGTTGTTCAGTTGCAGGGGCTCTGCGCGCAGGGCTGGGGGCTGCCCCTGGTGTCCCATGGCCCCAGCCCCGTCCCGAGCAGCCACCCCGAGGGGGCTGTGCCAGGCACCCTCTCTTGGAGCTGGGCTCTGTGTAGGATGCTCAGGCTATTGGACCAGCGAGAGGTTCCTTCCAGAAGCTGCCCTGGGGGTCAGGGTGCTGGCCTGGAGACCCCCTTTTCACACACAGCAGCACAGGGATCGGCGGTAGTCCGGCGAGGAGCAGCGAGGCCCGCAGCTCACAGCTCAGCGAGTTAGGAATTCCAGTGAACGTGCTTGAATGTCCCCTGGGCCTCTTGGGGTCTGTGGGTGTTTTAAGGAGGTGTGAGACCCTCTCAGTGTCGCTGTGATATAGAAGTTTCTGTCTTTTTTCTTCCATGAGAGGGAAAAGAAAGAGCCGCCGGGAACATGAATGGGGTTGCTGGCCGTGGGCGGGGAGGGTGAGCCGGGCGGGAGCTGGCTGGCCCCACCTCCCCAGGGCAGACGCCTGCCCGCCCTCCTCCGCGGTGCACACAGCCTGATGGCTCCCAACCCCAGCGGCCGCCTGGGCCTGCCCCTGCTGCTGCTGCTGCTGCTGCTCACCTGCTGCCTCGCCGCCGGCCCGGTGGAGCTGCTGGAATGGCTGTGGTCCACTAACACGGATCAGCCCATCACCTCCCCCGTCTCCGCGGCCCCAGGCGGCCCACCTGTGCAGCCCACAGAGGAGACCACCACCCAGGTAGCCCCTCAGGATGGCCCCACCGAGCAGGGGACAGCGCCCGCCAGCCCCGAGCTGCCCCTGGAGAGTCTGGAGGCCGGCCAGGGAGAGGCCTCCACTGCCCGTCCCCCCTCCCTGGCAAGCCCGGACACGAAGGGGGAGAATATTACTGGCGTCGGAGCCATGATCCTGAACGTGGCTATGGGTATCCGGAGCTTCATCCAGCTGTGGGGTAATATCACCTCCGCCGAGAACGCTACCGGAATGGAGATGCCAACGCTTGCGACCCCGACGGGCCCCCTCACCTTCCCAGGGCCCTCCAGTGCCCCCCAGGAGAATGGGACCACTCCCTGGCCGACCAGTGGGGCCCTGAGCTCTCCGGACACGAAGAGGACTGAGGCTGGCAGCCTGCCAGTGCCCACCCAGCCACTGCCCTCCCCGGACAGGCCCCGGGCACTGCTCAGGGAGCCCTCGGTGCCACAGAAGTCCCCAGGTAGAGCTGTCTCCTCCATGCGGGGCGGGGCCCCTCCCTGGGGAAGCCAGCAGTCCCCAGCTTGGCCCCCGGATCTGGATGGCAAAGGACTCTTGCCCGGCATCCTCGAGCGCACGCCGCTTCTGCTTCCCCTGGTGATGGGCTCCCTGGGCGCGCACGCTGCCCCCTCGGCTGCCTCCTCTGACTCCCTCCCCGCCAATCTGTCTCAGACCTCACTCTCAGCTTCAGCTGGGGACCGTGGTGCTTGGGTTCCTCACGGGGCTAATTCTGTGGGGCCTGGTCTTGCTGATAACGTCGCACTGCTCAGGTCCCCCCGGCCGAGCCCCACGGTGCAGCCTGTCCGCCACGTCGCCGGCCGCTGCCTGCCCCTGCCGCCCTCCCTGCCCGTCTGCGGCAGCCTGGGCATCGGGCGCTCCTGGCTGCCCAACCACCTCCACCACTCGAGTGGAGAGGAGGTCCTGGCGGCTGCCCGGGCCTGGGGCGGGCTTCTCCGGACCCACTGCCACCGCTTCCTCGCCTGGTTCTTCTGCCTGCTGCTGGCCCCACCCTGCGGCGCTGGCCCCTCGCCCTCCCCGCCACCCTGCCGCCAGTTCTGCGAGGCCCTGGAGGACGCGTGCTGGAGCCACTTGGACGGGGGCAGGCTGCCAGTCGCCTGCGCCTCGCTCCCGGCCTGGGAGGACGGGCACTGTGTGTCCATTGGGCCGGCTGCAGGTAACGCCTGGCCAGGGCTGGTGTGAACCTGGCATAGGCCCCTTTGCCCCCCGGTGCTGGCCTTGGTGGGCCCTCGGGAGGCAGGAGTGCCACACCTCCTCGGCTGGGGGGAGGCTGGGGTCTGGAGAGAACGGCACGCGACCCTAGGTTCTGTGTGCGAGACGGCAGTGCGTGGGGAGCGGCCCCTGCCCAAGCATTTTCACTCATGGGTGCTCCGAGGCACCCCGTCACGGAAGGGAGGCTGAGGGCACGGGCATGATGTGCCGAGGGGAGCCGGCATTCCCACCTGCTTCTGGCTGCTGCTCCAGTCTGATTGGGGGGAGGGGGCTGGGGGTGGGTGTCACAGGGAGGGGCAAGCCATGCCAGCAGGCGGTGAGTCTGGCGCTCAGGTGGGGCCCGGCCCCCGCGCACAGCCTGCTCCCTGGTTGCTCATAGAGGCCCCATCCGTGTCGGGCTCTGCGTGACCCCTCCCCTTCCTCTCTGTGGGGAGCAGTCTTGCCCACTCATCCGTCCCTGCAGGCACTGGGCTTTGGAGCTGGGCAGTGGGGGTGGGGTGGCTGCACTGGATCTCAAGGGGGTGTCCCCATACTGGGCCCCTGAGGGTTGTATGGGTGACTCCTTGGCACCCTGTGCCAGGCCTGGGGTGAAGTGAACAGGGCTGCTAGCACCCAGGCCCCAGCCAGGGCAGGAGCAAGTGCCAATGATGGGTGGTGCCCAACCCCTCGGAAGGGGCACACCAGAGGCTGGACGGGAGGGAGGACGGCTGCTGCGGACAGCGACGGGGCTGGGCCTGCTGCCAGCAGGAGTGGCCGGAGTGTGTCCGGCAGAGGAACAGCCCATCAGGGCCTGCGCTGGGAGGCCCAGTACGTGCAGGGTTGGGGGCCACAGTGAGCGGCACGTTCCCGCGCCCCATACACATGCGGTGCCTGGAACACCCGAATATTGGGCTGGTCGGGGCCTTCTCCTCACCTTGTCCCCTCCGAGAGTGCGTGGCAGGGGCCGCCCCCCAGGGAGTGGCTTGCCCGGGGGCCCAGGTTCCATGTAGAGGAGCCTGGCCGCTCCCCACTCCACCTCCTCCTCCGCCTCCAGGGGCTGGGGCAGGGCCTGAATACACCAGACCTGCTGGGCCTCGGACAAGGCCCGGGTCTCCTGTGGGTGAGGGTGTGGGTGGGGGGACGGGGAATCTCTCTGACCGCAGCTGGCCTGGTCAGCCGCGTGGCCTAAAGAGGACTCCTCACTGGACATCTGCACCGTTGGCAGGATCCCCGCGTGGGAGGGAGGCCGTGTTCCCAGCAGGGTCCTGGGGGAATCTGCCGTCAGCACTCACTGCTCACTGCCCCCCCTCGGGCTGGTGGTGGGTTTCAGCTCATCTCACCGGGGACCTTCCTGGTGTGGCCTGGCTGGGGAGGGTCCCCTGGGTGTTTCCCCCCTCCTCTGGCATTTGAGTGAGGGGGCAGGTGGAGGAGGAGGAAGGCCAGGTGGGGAGCGGAGGGACCAGGAAGGCCCGAGCGCCTCTCCTGTATTGGTGAATATCCCCCTGGTGAGTGGCTCCCAGGGAGCCCATCTCCAGGGGAAGCATCACCAGGGAGGCTGGTAAGTGGGGGTGCTGGGATGCAATAACCATCATTGGCTTCGTGAGGTCCTTGGGCTGTGTGTGTGTGGGGGGAGGGGGGCATCTCTGTGGGGGAGGGGGAGACCTGAGCCCGGGTGCTGCTTCCTTCCCCGGACCTGTCCAGCACTGCCCATCGGGTCTCAGCTGCCCCACCACTTTTCCCATCCTTCCTCCTGAGGGTGCCCTGCAGGGTGGCTGCAGGCCCTGGCAGAGCGGCCCCCACGCCCCTCGTGCTGGGCCAGTGGGGTGTGGATGGGTCACCTGGTCCCAGCACACCAGCCTGAGGCCACAGCTCTGTCCAGCCTCCGGAAGGGCCTCCCCTGTACCTGCTGCTCTCTGCCCCCCTAAGGAGAGTGGGGTGGGGAGGAGCTGGGGCAGTCCAGCCAGTGGCTGGGCGTGGGGAGGGGGTCAGGAGGGAGAAGGCCACCTTGGGAGCCCTGTGCTGGAGCTGCCGGTCGGTCAGGTGGCTGTTGAGCACTCGGTTCAGGGTCTTGCCATCTGTGAACGTGTCCCTCAGGCCACAGAGAAAAGTGGGTGAGGCCCCACCCTGGGGAGGGCAGGCGCAGGTCCCAGGTCCTCACTGTCCACACTGGGAGGGCTAGTAGGGGATTGCCCCTTAGCAAGGAGGGAGCTCAGGTCAGAGGGCAGGGTTGGGGGCGAAAGGGAGAGGTGTCTATAGGCAGCCCCTCCTGGAAGGGGAGGTTCTGCAGAGCTGCATTGTGGGGGACTGCCTTCCTCCTCGGCCCTCACCCCTGGGACCACTCTCCCCACATCGTGCCCTCGCTGCTTCTCTCCTGTGTCAGGTTTTCATCCCACAACTAGCTGTGGACACACTGTCATCAGGATCCAAGCTACTCAAGAGAGGGCTGAACACAGCCCAAGCCCCTCACGGCCAGGATGGGGCGTCCTCCGTCCCCTCAGTGTATTGGTATAGATGTGTGTGCAGGCATGTCCTGGGGCTGCTGTGACAAATGACCACACACTTAGTGGCTTACAACACGCAGTTGTGTTACCTTAACTCCTGGGGTCGGACGTCAGAGGTCCTCCCCCTGGGCTCGAATGAAGGTGTCAGGGCCGGTTCCTCCTCGGGCTGCAGGGAGATTCTGTTCCCACCCTTGCCCACATTTGTGGCCCATGGCCCGTGGCCCCTTGTCCCTTTTCAAAGCCAGCAAGGTCAGCCAGGCCCATCTCAGGCTGCCATCTCCGGGTCTTCTTCCCTCATCACAGGTTCCTCTGCCCCAGTGGGAGAGGTTCTCTCTTTTAAGGGTGCATGCGGTTAGATTTGGACAAACTCCCCATCTTAAGGGCCATCACCATCATCACGTTTGCAAAGTTGTGTTTGCCACGTGGCGTAATAGTCACAGGTTCCAGATGAGGATGTCTTTGGGGCCATCAGAAATTGTTCACGGAGGCCTTTGTGGGGGGCATTGATGTGAAGTCAGATTTGGACATTAGAATCGTGTCACGTGTCCATGGTGTCCCCACCCAGTGACATGGGTGCCTCCAGTTGCCCATCATACTTAGTCTTTCAGTCAAGTGTTGAGCAGTAGATGTCCCTGAGGGGTTTGTTCTCTGTGATATTGAGATGAGGTTCTTCACCCGCCCCAGACGCTTGCCTGTGGAATTGCTGCTGCAGGTAATGAAGTGGCAGGTGTGGCCTGCTCTTCACTCGGAGGTTCGGGGAGTCTCTCCGAGTGTGCTCCATTCTAATGGGAGAGTGGGGCAGGCAGCTGCCTTTGGGTCGGCATCCTGAGAGAGAACTTCCCACCCCCCTCACCATGTGCAGTGTGTATTGGGGGGTCGGGTGCATGTGGGTGGTGCCAGGCCCATTACATGTCAGTGCACTGAAAGTATCACCCCCTTGTCCCACTTAATGGCTTCAACTTGACTTCTGTTTTACCTGATAGTCGTGTTGCAATGTTTGCTTACTTTCTGCTGTCATTTGCCTGTTTTTTTTTTTTTAAAAAAAAAAAGACTTTTTTTTTTTTTTTTTTTAAGAGCAGTTTCAGGTTCATAGCAAAATTGAGGGGAAGGTACAGAGATTTCCCATATGCCCCCATTCCCCCTCCCCTCCCCAACATGCTCAGCCTCCTCCATTTTATGTTGTATGTTCCGAGGATTTGGGCAAAAGTGTAATGGCATGTGTTCATCATTACAGTATTACACAGAGTAGTTTCCCCGCCCTAAACAAACCCCCTCTTCTCTGCCTGTTCATCCGGCCCTCGCCCAGTCCCTGGCAACCACTGAACGTTTTACTGTCTCCACAGTTTTGCCTTTTCTAGAATGTCATAGAGTTGGAATAATATATGATGTAGCTTTTTTAAAGACTGGCTTTTTTTCACTGAGTATGCATTAACGTTTCCTCCATGTTGTTTTATGGCTTTATAGCTCATTTCTCTTTATCCTATATAATAAAGAGCTAATATGCTAATTAGACCGAACAGCAGAATGACCATCCAGACGACCTTCCTGATGACCTTCAGGACAAAGCTTGGGCTGCGAGGGCCGAGCCCCTTGCACGAATTTTGTGCATCAGGCCTCTAGTCACTGAATAATATTCCATTGTTTAAATGTTCCACAGTTTATTTACTCATTCACCTGCTGAAAGCACCAAAAGGTATGAGGTCTGTGTCTAGATTTAATTTTTTGTACATCTTGGTTGCTTCCAAGTTTGGGCAATCCTATATAATAAAAAGCTAATACGCAAATCGACCGAACGGCGGAACGACCGGTCGCTATGACGTGCACTGACCACTGACGCTCAACACAGGAGCTGCCCCCTGGTGGTCAGTGTGCTCCCACAAGGGGAGCACGCTCAGCCAGAAGCTGGGCTCATGGCTGGCGAGTGCAGTGGGGGTGGTGGGAGCCTCTCCAGCCTCCACAGCAGCACTAAGTTGTCAGTTGGACATCCCCTGAGGGCTCCCAGACCATGAGAGGGCGCAGGCCGGGCTGAAGAACCCCCCACCAAGTGCATGAATTTTGTGCACCAGGCCTCTAGTTATGAATAAAGCTTCTGTACACATCTGTGTGCAGGTTTTTGTGTGGAAATAAGTTTTCAAGTCCTTTGGGTAAATACCAAGGAGTGTGATTGCTAGATTGTAGGGTAAGAGTGTGTTTAGTTTTGTAATAAACCACCCAGCTGTCTCCCACAGTGGCTGCACCGGGTTGTATTCCCCCTGGCATGTGACTGTGAGTTCCTGTTGCTCCACACCCTGGCCAGCACTTGGCTGTCAAGTGTTCCTGATTGTAGCCCTTCTAATAGGTGTGAAGTCGTGTCTCATGGCTGTTTTAATTTGCATTGCCCTGGTGAGTGTGATGTGGAGCATCTTTTCATATGTTTATTTGCCATATTACCCTCTTCTTTGGTGTTAGAAATAAGGTGAGCCACCCAAGTCAGTGGTCCTGGTAGAACACAAAACATACTTGGGAGCCAGGCAGCAAGGCAAACAACTTTACTTCTATGCAGAAGGGTGTGCACACATGGTCTGGAAACATGCGCACACCGAGCAGGCGATGTGCTCGGGTTTATAATCCCTGATGCACGTGACCTGTCCTTTGCTCTTGATTGGAGCTCAGGTGCACAGTCTTTCCCGATTGCCTAATTCAAAGGGAGGGGCTGGCCTTTGCTGTTTCAAGATGGTGGCCCTCAGGGGAGCTGCAAGCCATGTGGCCAACATAGCGTCTTCCAAGTCACGCGGTCCAGGCGGCTGTCTAAACTGTTCTTTGACAGAAAAGATGATTTGTTGATTCTCACATTGGTGAGGTGCCTGTTAAGATCTTTGGCCCACTTTTCAATAGGATTGTTTGTTTTATTGTTGAGTTTTGAGTGTTCTTGAATATTTTAGATATATCTCCTTATATCAGATACATGTTTTGAAAATATTCCCTCCAGTCTGTGGTGTGTCTTCTTATTGTCTTAATGTGCCTTTTGCATAACGGAAGTTTCTAATCTTAAAAAAATTAAATAAAGCTTAGCTTATCAATGATATTTTTTCATGAATTGTGCCTTTGGTGTTATATCTAAAAGGTCATTGCCATATCCAAGGTCATCAAGAGTTTTTCCTGTTATCTTCTAGCAGTTTTATGGTTTTGCACATTGCTTTTAGGTCTGTGATCTACGGTGAGTTAATTTCTATAAAAGGTATGAGGTCTGTGTCTAGATTTAATTTTTTGTACATTGGTGTTCAGCAGTTCCAGCACCATCTGTTGGAAACATCATCTTTACTCCATTCTATTGCCTTTACTCCTTTGTCAAAGATCAGTTGACTATATTTATGTGGCTCTATTCCTGAGTTCTCTATTCTGTTCCATTGATCACTTTGTTGTTTGAAGAATACCACACTGTCTTGATCACTGTAGGTTTAGAAAACTTTGTTTTTCTCCTTCAGAATTGCATTGGCTATTCTGGGTCTTTGTCTCTCCATATATACTTTAGAGTCTGTCGATATTCACAAAATACCGTAACTATCTGGGATTTTGATTGAGATTTCTTTGAATCTATAGATTAAGTTGGGAAGAACTGACATCTTGACAATATGGAGTCTTTTTATGGAATATATCTACATTTCTTTAGCTCTATGATTCCTTTCTTCAGAGTTTTATAGTTTTCCTCATAGAGATCTTGTATATATTTTGTTTGATTTATATCTAAGTATTTAATTTTGATATTCTGTAAATAGTATTCTGTTTTTATTTTCAAATTCCACTTGTTCATTGCCTGGTAGGTAGAAAACAGTTGACTTTTGTATATTAATCTTGTATCCCACATCCTTGCTATGATCATTTATTAGCTCCAGGAGGTGTGTATGTGTGTGTGGGTGTGGGGGGGGGTTGTTTGTTTGTTAATTCTTTTGAGTTTTCTACATAGATGATTATATCATCTGCAAACAGACAGTATTATTGCTTTCTTCCCAATTTGTGTACTTTATTTCCAATTCTTGTCTTATTTCATTAGCTATGACTTCCAGTATGATGTTGAAAAGAAGTAGAGAGGGGACTTTCCTGTCTTGTACCTGATTCTGGTGGGAGAGGTTCAAGTTTGTCGCCGTTAAGTATGATGTTGGCTGTAGGTTTTTTTGGTAGATATTCTTTATCAGGTGGAGGAAATTCTGCTGTACTAGTTCACGGACAGTTTTTATCATGAATGGGTATTGGGCTTTGTCAAGTGCTTTTTTGCAATTTTGACAGGATATTGTGATTTTTCTTCATTAGCCGTGATGTGATGGAGTATGTTAATTCATTAAAAAACAGCCTTGCATGCCTGGGATAAGTCCACTTGGTCGTGGTTGGCCTGCTTGCTGAAAGGAAAACGTGTCTTCAACAAGGCTAGTCCCCCGATTCCTTGATCTGAGGGGAGTGTGGGCCACGGGATGGGCCCCAGCTTGCCAAAGGTGTCACCCACTGCGTTCCGGGACACGGCATTCTGGGAAGGCATTCCTCTGAGCTCTCAGAGAGCGGCATGGCTTGCTTTTTAGAGAGATGCTGATTTCCCACCCAAGACAGCAGGGCCAGTGCCGTGGGCCTTGACCCCAGCGCAGCAGCTGCCAAAGCTCTGCAGGGAGGTGGCCGCATCCTCCTCTCACGCTCTCGGTGCCTGGAACTGGCGAGCTGGTCAGTGAGCTCAGGGCCTTGGCATTCGGAGGCTTCCTTCCAACGGGCACCTGAGGTGCCATGGAGAGGAAGTGGGAGCACTTGGAGAAGGAGCTGTTCATCCATCTCTGGGCTCCCTAGGCTGCCCGGGTACCATGCTGCTGTCCTCCAGCCCAGGAGTTCTTTTATTATTTTTTAAATCCTCACCCAAGGATATTTTTCCCATTGTTTTTGTTTTTTTGTTTGTGTGGGGTTTTTTTGTTTTTTTTTAGAGAGAGAGATTGGAAAGGAGGGAGAAGGGAGCGGGGGGCGGGGGGACATCAATGTGAGAGAGGCACATTGATTGGTTGCCTCCCGCATGCTCCCCGACGGGGGTGGGAGGGGTGGAGGGGGACAGAGAGTGAACTCGCAACCAAGGTATGTGCCCTTGACCGGGAATTGAATCCATGACCCTTCAGTCCGCAGACCGATGCTCTAACCACGGAACAAACCGGCCAGGGCTGCATCTTGCCTTCTTAATTAATTTGGAAAATTTTCTAGCCCCGAATGAGGAAGGGTGGTGGTGGAGCATACCCGTGTTTAACTTTGGGGACAGCTGAGTCAGGACACCATGGCTTCTGGCACCCAAACTGGTGACAGTCCGGTTCCCAATCTTAAACATCCCCCTGAGTGGACACTCAGGCCCCAGGTCCTTCTGATACAAGGCACTGTCATAGCAACCGCCCTCCTGGTGGACAGCAGTCTGTCTTTGAGCAGCAAGTGACCACTCACCTCCACAGGCAGGGTCTTCCTCTGAGGCCCCTGTTCTCAGGAGGGGCCCTTCGCCCTCAGCAGAGGCCAGGCCACTGTCCCACCGAGGCTGCTGTCCGCTGCTCCTGGCTGTCCCCCACTTCCCGTCTGCATGAGGGTCTTACCCTCAGGGAGGGTGAGATCAGTGGGAGCCCTGATGGCTGGCAGTGCTGCCACATGGCGGGCCGTCAGGGCCACTCCGAGCCACGCCGCTGACCCTGGGGAACCAACCCTGGCAAGTACCCACAGTGCATGTCCCCCTGCAGAGGCCCTTTCTCCTGTTTTTATTTATTTTTTCCTCAGGGACTCTTACAAGACAACTTGCCTTAGGAGATTGGGGTCAGCATTTCTTCCCTCTGCCGGCCCCAGAAGACCCCAGGTCAGCCTGGCCCTGCTGGTAGGCCAGACCCAGGTGCCCATCACACACAACCAGTCACATAGATGCACGTACTAGACGTATGTGCGTGTGCACACACGCACACACACACACACACACACACACACACACACTTGCACTTGCCAAGGGTCAGGGCTCTTAGCCAACTTTGGCCGCAGAGTCAGGCTCTGCTGGGCAAAGTGGATATGCGGGAAGTCATGCATGCACCGGTCTCTCCTTGAGCTGGTGCCTGCCCTCTCCTGTGTCCGGCAGTGACCACACTCACTGCGTGGGGACGTAGCTGGGCCCTCTGCCCTAACGCTCAGCACTCCTGGCCCCTAAGGCATGGGAGCCTGACACTAGTGGCCCCCACATGCTCCGTATTGCATGCGAGGGCTTGGGCAGGTCCAGGCACACGGTCAGGTCAGGCCCTGCTCCGGCCCAGGGTCAGCATCATGGACAGCAGGGCCTCTGGTCCCTCCTGCTGGACAAGAAATGAGGGGAGAGAACCCAGCACCCTGGCTGTGTCCCTGCCTGGGCTCCTGCCACCGAGGGGCCTCCAAATGCTGGGATGTCAGTCAGAACTCGTGCTCTGTGACACTGATGGTCCAGGAGGAGGACACACGAGCGGCTCTGACTGTTGGCTCCTGAGGGGCGTGAATGGAAGGGATGCATGAGCCTCCGGGTGTTTAGAA
The DNA here is from genome assembly GCF_027574615.1 of Eptesicus fuscus. NCBI lineage: Eukaryota > Metazoa > Chordata > Mammalia > Chiroptera > Vespertilionidae > Eptesicus > Eptesicus fuscus. Next base: position 9,115,340 of record NC_072475.1, read on the forward strand.
GGCAGGTGGGGCCGGTGGGGCTGTGCCAGCTTGAGCATCTGTGGGTTGAGAAAGCGGACCTCCCCCCGGTGGTTCCCCCTCATGAGGCTGCTCTCCAGGTCACCCCAGTGTGGACACACCAGGAGGGGAGGAGAGCCCTGACACTTGGAATTAAGCTGGAACCCCCGCCTCCTGGAAACACTGCGTGGCACCCTTGGTCCGAGCTGACTTGGTTCCCAGAAGCCCATGCAACAGCCTCAGCCGAGCTGTCACATCTCCTAAGCCCCAGCCAACCTGGGGTGCTGGGTGTGAGTTGCTGTATTGAGTGTCAGCACAGACGTGGAAACCACAGGACCGATCCGGCTAAGCCAAGTCCTCCAGGAGGCACAGCCCCTCTCGTTTTCTGCGGTCCTAGGAGTGTGTTTCCGGGCCGGTTCTGATGAGGCTAACGCTGCAGGGGACAGCCCGGTGCACGGCCTTCTTTTCCTTGTCTGTGAGGGTGTGAGGGATGCTATTGCCCGTGCCCTGCACTGTTCCTGTGGATCCCAGCGTGGGGTCCGAGCGTGGGGATGATGAGTGATGGGGCGAGGACATGTTCTAAGCATGGGATGAGGACGGGGTGCGGGGCAAGGTTGCAGGTAAGCTCAGAACCCCCAACCCCTTCACAGTAGGCTCCTTGCCCCTCCTCCTGCCACGCTGGTTTGGGATGGTCCCTGCTGCGTCCTGCTCCCCACCCCCCCCCCCTGCCCCCGGGCCTGTAAGCTTGTTGAGAGGATGGTTTAGTGGTTTATGGCCACCATGTTCTGGCCCAGCGCGTGTCTGGATAAGATGGGGTATCCGTCCACCTCCCCGGCCAGCAGAGCCCAGAGGAGCAGAGCAGGTGCCAGGTGCATGACTCGGTTTCCCCTTTGTGCTCTGCACGCAGCCTCACAAGGTGTCTTTTTCTTCTTCACAGAGAGAGTGGTCACAGAGGTGGGGCTCCTCCAGCTGCTCGGGGATCCCCCGCCCCAGCAGGTCACCCGGATTGATGACCCCGACGTGGGACCAGCCTACGTCTTCGGTCCAGACGCCAACAGCGGCCAGGTGGCCCGGTACCACTTCCCCAGCCCGTTCTTCCGTGACTTCTCGCTGTTCTTCCACGTGCAGCCGGCCACCGAGGCCCCGGGGGTGCTGTTCGCCATCACGGATGCAGCCCAGGCAGTGGTCTCCGTGGGCGTGAAGCTGTCGGGCGTGAGTGACGGCCAACAGCACATCCAGCTTCTGTACACCGAGCCGGGCGCGGCCCGGACACGCACGGCTGCCAGCTTTGCCCTGCCCGCCTTCACCGGCCAGTGGACGCGCTTTGCCCTCAGTGTGGACGGTGACTCCGTGACGCTCTTTGTGGACTGCGAGAAGATCCAGGGGGTGTCCTTGGCGCGGTCCCCACGCGGCCTGGAGCTGGAGCCCGGCTCCGGCTTCTTCGTGGCTCAGGCCGGAGAAGCGGACCCCGACAAGTTCCAGGTAACTGTGGCTGCTGCTTGAGGACTGGACCAGCCCTGGGGGAGTGGCCATCGGTCCCTACCTGGCTTCAGGCCCCAGGGTCTGCCTGGCCCCAACGTGCTTATTCCCTGATTCCCTGGTGCTCTGGCCTCTGGGGTCTCTCTGAGGCCCCCTTGACCATCTTTCTAACTGCCACCATCTGCATGAGGCAAGCGGAGGTCCCCGGGGTCCCTAATTAAGAATTTTAAAGATGGCAGCAGCAGAGGGTAGAAGCAGGCATGGGCCCTTCTGGGGATTAGCTGTACCCCATGCACACTGCACACCCGCTGGGCCGGGCCGGGGCTTCATGCCCAGTGCCAGCATCAATTGTGCTGCTGTTATTATTTTACCAAACTGCTCAGCGGCCCACTCAGAGCGCCGTGGGCAGGACTTCCCCAGCAGTGCTGTCTCCACTGTGTCCCCAGGAGGTCCCCACTCCCTGGGCCGGACCCCGGCCTTCATCTGGGGGGGTGGCCAACCCCAGAACTTGGGTGGGTTCTTTGTCCCGAGCCCTTGGCCCCTACACTTGGAACCTTTAGCTGGAACCCGGCGTGGGCACCCTTGGTTCGAGCTGACTCAATTCTAACATTACAGCCGGTCTGCAGCTGGCACGCCCCGCACAGGGGTCCCTGTGTGTGCTGACGGGGGACGTGCTCCAGGGGACAGAAAGTTAATTATTACCCAGACAAGAGCTGCTTGATGAAAGTTGTTCTAAGTCCTGGCGATTCGGGCTCTGAAAGCTGGCCTTTCACCCTTGGCAGCAACTTTCACCCGTGGGGTCTGGGGGCCAGCAGGACTTTGGTACCAAACTGGGCCTCTTTGTGTTTTCATTTTGATCCTCAAACATGATTAACTGGAAGGCGTCACAGAGGCACGTCTCATCCCGGGAGGGGCTGTGTTCGCTGGCAGTTTGTTGTGTGACCTCCCGGGCATTTCTAGACGGAAAAGTGTGCCATTGTTCCATATGTCTCTGCCGGTCTAACTGAAAACTGGCCGTGTGCTGCCGGGGATGGGGGCTGCCTAGGGCTCGGGGTGCCCAGGGAGGGGCTTCCCCCCAGGCCTGGCCAGGGCCACACGTCCGTCATTTGTGCAAAAACATGGCTGCCAGTTGGATGCGAAAGCAAGCTGCCCCTGGGGGTTTTAATGGGCGTTTCTTGTTGCGAGTGAAGACAGTCTTTGATTTTTTTTCACGCGTCTATTGGCTATTTGTATTTCTTCCTTTGTGACTGGCCTGTTCATGTTCTTTGCATTTCTGTTTTGGTGGGTTCACGCCATTTCCTGTTGGTTTTTACAAACTCTTTACATATGAAAGAAACCTATCCTTTGTTTTGTGTGCTGCAAATATTATTTCCCAGTTTGTCATTTGCCTTTTAAAAAAAGTATATATATATGTATATATATATATATATATATATACACACACACATATATATTATATATTAATTATATATTAATTATATATTATATATATGTATATATATATATATGTATATATATATATTTATTGATTTCAGAGAGGAAGGGAGCAGCAGAGAGAGTTAGAAACATCAATTATGAGAGAGAATCATTGATCGGGTGCCTCCTGCACACCCCCTACTGGGGATCGAACCCGCAACCTGGGCATGTGCCCTTGATGGGAATCGAACCTGGGACCCTTCAGTCCGCAGGCCAACGCTCTATCCACTGAGCCAAGCCAGCTTGGGCTGTCATTTGCCTTTTTACCTTGCATTTTTTAACCATTTGTATGCCATAATAAGCATCTATAGATGCAAGTGGTGGACCTTTTTAAATTAAATTCAAAATATCATGGCAGTTAACTGGTTAAAGACCATTGGGATATTTAAAGTGTTTGTGTGGTTTAATCTGGCCCGGGGAAGACTCCTATGACTTTGCATCCTGGCCAGGTCTTTGAGGTTAGACAGACAGAAGTGGGGACTTTAAGGCTGCTGTTTGGCTCTGGCTGCGGCCCTGCCTCCTGTCCGCTGTGCCACGTTCAGTCCAGGCGAGGCCTGACTCACGTGTCTGCGCAGACGAGAAGTTCCAGGCGTGTTCTGTGTGGGTTTCTGGTCAGATTCCAGCTCGGTGAGAGGAGCAGCCCGCTGTCTGACAAGATTGATGAGTACAAGGTGTTTCAGACGTTCGCCTTGAGATTCTTAGGAAAGAATCACTCACGTCGAGTGATTTATATGATTTGGCAGAAACGAAAGCTCAGGGGGCGTCCTCCCGATGGGTCCCCATGGCTCCTTACAGAACCTTTATTCTTTTCTCCTGACAGAAAATTCTGGAACCTCCTTGGTCTTTTCAGGTCTATTCTTGTCAGATTTGGTTATAAATATCCCTTGGACGCGGTTTGTTCCACGCAATCGTTACAGTGTTTTGCTTGTTAACATGCTACGTCCGACTCTTGTTCAGTGTCAATGGACCTGTCCCTTTTTTACCGGTTCAGATGCTCTGCTCACATTTTCTTCGTGTCCTTGCTCTTTGGGGAAAGTGTCCCCATTTGCTCATTCCCTGTTCTTGGTGATGCCACCTTCCTCTTAGTCGGGGGTTTCCTTTATGGTTCTGTCTCGGCCTCAGTGTCTGTTGTCAGACGAACTGCCCTCGAATCCCTTGGACCCTTGTCCGCAGCCTCCAGGCGGGCGGGGCCGGGCCTGACCTGTTCCTGGCACATCCCGCGGTCACTCTGTGAGGTGTTCAGTGAGAAGTGCGGACATCGTCACCGTTGCTCACCTGCGGCTTTGTCGGCTGTATTACATACACACCAGCGCTTGGCCCACGGAAGCCAGGAGCTTGCCCACCGGCCACCTGGGCTTGGGCCACCGGGGCAGGCTGGACGCCGAGGATGGCGCGGAGCAACAGGGAGGGTGTGAGCGTCTCCAACCCCCACAGTCCTCCCCCCACCATGGCCACACTCCTGACCAAGGGGGTGCTGGGGCCCCCCAGGTCATGCTGACCAAACGCTTGGAACCCTGTCACTCATGGGAAGTGGCGTACATGGATATAACGCAGACATAGCGCCGCAGCCACCATGCGATGTCCTGACTCCGTGGAATGGAGGGCAGGAAAGGTGTTTGTAATGGAGGAACAAGTCCCTGCGTGACCCCACCGGGAGGAACCTCGAGGCAGCCAGATGCTGATGTAGATAGGGAGTCTGGCAGGATCTCAGTGAGATGGTCTGAAGTACAAGGAAAAGGGGCGGTGAGGGTGTGGCCCGGTCACAGATGTGGCTGGGGTGGGTGACAAGGGGCCAGACAAGCAGAGGAGGGAGGGGCTGGGAGGTGGGGGTGAGGCAGGCCTGGGAGTTCTGCGTCATCGCTCTCCCCCCTCCATCCAGGCTTATCTGGTCCCACTGCCTGGCAGTATATGCCCTACAGGCAGGGGCAGAAGGGGTGGGTCAGAAGCCATCCCCAGAGAATACTCGGGGTCCCAGGGAGGCAGCCCCAACACCAGCAACCTCAGTGACACGCTCTCACAGTGTAAGGTTTTGATCATCACACGCATCTTTAAGACAGGTAGCCCGTGGGACATAGCTTAAATCATCTTTATTAACGACATCTCTGGATTTCCTAACGGGGTTCTAAGTCTGTTCAGTATTTGCAGTGGGTCTTGTGACTTTTGCACCAGTGATGTCTTCCCCAACTAACTCCGTCCTTGGGAAGTTGCCAGCCCCAGCCGCGGCTGGGACCTGAGCTTTTCCGCCCTCGTCATTCAGGCCTTTGTGGGCCTGGTCTCTCGGAGGCTCCGAGCCTCGCAGGCAGGGTCAGTGAATGGATGGTCATGGGGGACATACAGCACCCTGACCCCCTACCTGCCAGAAGCACCCCTGCCCAACCCTCACACACAAAGCGCCACCTAGGGGCATTCCAGAATTTTAACATCTGGCCCCTCCTGCCGTCTCTTTGAGTTCTCAATCTGGGTGACTGTCACCTGGGGTTCTCCCTGCCCCTCCCTCAGCAGGGCTTGTGGGCCAACAGTTTGCATCTCAAATGTGATGCTGCTGCTGACCCCAGAGGCTGACCCCCGCAATTTTAAGTCCAGACTGGCCTACACTTCCTTTGGGTGATGGTACCCTTAGAGCCTGGGTGGTGGTGGACACTTGGGGGTGTGCCTCCCCTACACCCATGCCCACATGCGTGCACATATCCACATAACACACATGCATGTATGTGTACACACACACACACACATACACACACACATACACACACACACACACACACACACACACACACAGGTACACTGTCCCACAGGCCTCATCGTCAGCAGTGGAGGTGGGTGGGGGAACATGGAGTCAAGCAGAACTGGCCTCCAGAGAGGCTAACCGGCCTGGGGAGGGAGTCCAGGGGTACTTCCTGGAGGAGGCAGCCTGAGCGGAGCCAAGAAAGATGAGTGGAGCTCCAGGTGAGGACTCAGCTGAGTGTTTGGTGGTTTGTGGTCACATGTCCCTTGTTGGTACAGAATAGGAAGGTCATGAGCTCAAGGGTCAGCTGATAAAGGGAGTCCGAAGGGCATTTGGAGGAATAAACAGAATGACCTAGGCCGGAGTCTGCATTGGCCCTCGGACAGGGCCAGCCTGCCACCTGTGTTCATACAGCCTGTAAGCTAGCCAGCCTTCCATGCTTAAATGGCTAGGAAAAAAAAGAAGAATGTTTTGTGACACGTGAAAGTCTTATGACGTAAAACGGTTGGTGTCCCAAAAGTTTGGTTGGACAGCCACGCCCCATCCTTTACATACCGTCCTGGTCGATTTCCTGGTACAACACAGTCCTTGTGACAAAGGCCTGGACATACTGGCCAACTGGCCCTTTCCAGAGAATGTCCGCTGACCTCTGACCTAGGCCTTCTATTGAAGGGTGGTTAAAATAATCTTCTTAGAACTGAACAGCTGCCTTCTGTTTGCTCCGTGCCCGCCGTGTGGCCGGTGTGCTGATAAGCCTCTGGGCCATTTCCCAGGTCAGGGACCCGGGAACAGGATGACACGTGGAAAGGAAGGAACATGCTTCTTTATGGTCTCTGTTTAGGAAAAATTGCACTGAAGTGAATCCCAGTGGGTCAAGATGTTAAGTAGGAAACTGCCCTGACCAGTTTGGCTCAGTGGATAGAGTGTCGGCCTGTGGACTGAAGGGTCCCAGGTTCGATTCCGGTCAAGGGCATGTACCTTGGTTGCGGGCACATCCCCAGTGGGGGGTGTGCAGGAGGCAGCTGATCGATGTTTCTCTCTCATCGATGTTTCTAACTCTATCCCTCTCCCTTCCTCTCTGTAAAAAGTCAATAAAATATATATATATATATTTTAAAAAAGACGTTAAGTAGAAAATAGAAAATGCTAGAGAAAGCTCTGAGAACACTCCAGATTTCCAGGTAGGGGAACCTTTTAGGAGGTGGCATCAAAGACAGAACTCGCAGTGCACAGCAGAGCCTGCTTGTGCTGTGTCCCGGGACATCACATGTCGCAGGCACAGGATCCTCCTGGGTGTGTAGGCGCCCCGTTGGCTCTGGAGGACCCTGGGCCCCAGCTTCACCTACTTGGCTCCGAGAAGTCCGCTGAGATCCAGACACTGCACTTGGTGCCACCCCTGCTCCTCTACCCTTTGGAGACCAGAGAAGGCCCCAGTGCAGCCAGGGTTGAGTCCTCGTCATCTGTCCTGTCCCCAACTGGCTTCCAGCCTCATGCTCAGGGCCTCCTACTGAGTAGGTGCCCCATGTCCTCTCCACAGGGTAGACCCTCTGTACTCCCAGTTCAGGACATTGCCCCACCTGTGTCTGCTGCCCTCCCGGCCTTCCCCCACCCAGTGCCACCTGCCTCATATCCCTCAGGGGCACCACTTTCAGGGACACACCTCATCTTTTTCTTACCTGGGCATCATTGCCTCTGAGATCCACACTAAGCCTTAAGATGGCAGGGCCCTGTTCACCGCCGTGCCCTGGTGCTCTGGTGCCCGGTGCAGGGCTGAGAGCATGTGAGGGAGCCTGTGTGGGGAGGGATGGAGAGGGTGAGTGAGTGAGTGAGTGAGTAAATGAATGAGTGAGTGAACGGGTGAAACTGAGCCGGCTGAGTGGCCCATGTGCAGAGAGAACCAAGAGCTCGCTCCCGTCGCTGTGGGCTGTTTTGTCCTCTGCTTCTCACTTGTTTTAAAAGGTGACGTTGCAAAGAGATTTAAGACCTGGATTCCGACCAGTTAATCCAACTCTGTGTCCTGCTGTGCCTGAGGTTTGCCCAGGAGCAGCACTGGCCTGACCCAGGACAGGGCCCCTCTCACGCTGGTTTATGTCACCTGAAATTTTGACCTCATGATGCCAGGCTCCGTGAGTCAGAGTCTCTCTGTGCCCCTGCCGCCTGCCTCGGGACCACCCGTGACCCCTCTCTCCCTCTGCGTGTAGGGGATGATCGCGGAGCTGAGGGTGCGCAGTGACCCCCAGGTGAGCCCCATGCACTGCCTGGAGGACGATGACGACGATGATGATGACGGGGTGAGTCTCCCTCCTCCACCCCCACCCTCACCCTGTGGGAGGAGAGCCCCAGCCAGCAGGGGCCAACCTTCACCCCAGGAACCCCAAAGTGATGGGACTAGAAAGGTCTCTCTGAAAGATGCCATCTCAGGTACCAGGAGCCTGGTACATTTTCAGTTGCCCTATAGCCTCGCCTTCCCTGGAACTCTCCACTCAAAACACACGTGGAACGCACAGTGAATGCTGGCCGGACACTGGCCCCAGGACAGCCAGGGCCCCAGGACAGCCAGGGGGTGATAGTTGGTAGTCAGCACCGCAAACGTGTGTCAGTGGTGTGAGTGTGCGTGCACACAATCAGGTGGACCCGAGGAGGCACATCCCCCTGTTCTTGGGTGTGGACAGATAGGAAGAAAGCCATGTCCTGGGGGAGGCTCCAGGCCACAAACCTGCCCCTGTAGACACAGCTGTGAACAGAGTGAGGTCGTCCGGTCCTGGCCCCTCAGCTGCCTTCTGTTTGCTCCGTGTCCACCGTGTGGCCTGTGCGCTGATAAGCCTCTGGGCCGTTTCCCAGGACAGTGACCCGGGTACAGGATGACACGTGGGAAGAAAGGAACATGTTTCTTTATGGTTCTCTGTGTGTCTGGCCTGGAACCTAATTGATTTCCAATGGGTCGTTCTAATGGGTCTGACCGGGCATGCCTCACCGATGACCGGCTGACACCTCGGAGGGCCAGCTCCCTCCTGGTGACCACAAAAACCACCCCGCCCCCTCCCATCTCCCCTCTCCCTCCCGCCCGGGCCTGGGATGGGTCTGGGCCAGGCGGGACCTGCCTGGTTTGCTCTAGTCGCCAGCTTCTTCCGTTTCTGTAAACCCGCAGGCGTCAGGGGACTTCGGAAGTGGGCTGGCGGAGAACCCGGAGCTTCTCAAGAAGGAAGAGGTGAGTGCCAGCAGGGTCTCCGCCCAGGGCCCCATCCCAGCCTGGGCCATGTTCCCTCTTTTTTTTTTTTTTTAATATATTTTTATTGACTTTAGAGAGGAAGAGAGAGATAGAAACATCCATGATGAGAGGAAATCATTGATTGGCTGCCTCCTGCACGTTGGACCGAGCCCAAAACCCAGGCACGTGCCCTTGACCAGAATTGAACCTGGGACCCCCCCAGTCCACAGGCCAACGCTCTATCCACTGAGCCAAACCGGCTAGGGCGCCATGCTCCCTCTCATTAGAAAATCCATTTTTCTAATTCTACACGCTCCTTGAGTCCCTCAGGTGACCTTGACTTCCTGATTGTGCCTTCCCATTGGCTGGTAGGGCCCCAAGGGACTAGAGAGTAAGTCAGAGAAGGGGAAGGCCATGCAGGGCAGCACGAGGCCAACTCAGTGAGTTTCCCAGCTCCCGCTGCCTGATACGACACGCCGGAGGGAGGGTGTCTCAGGGACATGAAAGGGGCTGGGCCCCTCCGCTCCCATCATCTGTCTCACGCTGTCTGCTCCAGGGCTCGGGCATCCAGGGCGTAACAGGAGGCGTGCTGAGCTGCCCTGGGATGGACGGTCAGCACCCTCCCCCAGGTGGGGCTCGGGACCCCTGGCCTTGCCAGGGTGGAGGTGGGGCAGGTGGCTCGCCCACCTGCATGGTGGGCTCCTGGACACGGGTCAGTGGGTGGTGGCCCAGAACAGCCCCCCAAGGGTCAGGCTGCCTGTGTGTCCCTCTGCCACTAACTAAGCCTCACGGACACGGCTGGATTGGAGATCGCGCGCTTTTGCCCGCCAGGCTCCTATCTCTACCCGGGTGCCTGGGCCACACACCAGCCACTGGGGATGCAGTGACCCCACAGAGCCATGGTGTGTGAGCTGTGCTGGGACCACAGCGTGAAATGCCACAGCTTGGTGGCCTCTCTTAACACATTGCGGACCAGTAGTTTTATCGCTAGCTTTACCCAGTGGCCAGATAAGTTTCTATGGAACGAGTACAAAAAACGTTTTACATAAATGTTAAAGGCACGCTTTAAAATTAAATACCCATTGCATTTTGAAGTTATTTATTACATGTTCTTACAAGCTAATAGCTTTTTAAAGTATGATACTTTGTAAAACACTGTGTAATATGAAGCGAGAATTCTCGTGATCCGTCCGCTTAATAGCCTGGAGCAGCGGTCGCCAACCTTTCGGACCTCACGGACCAACAGTGGTCACGGTCGCCAACCTTACGGACCACCAGTGGTCCGTGAACCACCGGTTGGTGACCGCTGCTCCAAAGGTTTCCTTAAACCAGCGGTCGCCAACCTTTTGGACCTCACGGACCTATTGGCGACCGCTGGCCTGGAGGGTCAAAGACCAAAAATGGGGTCCCTATTTAGACAGGTTGACCCTGAGCCCACAGCCTGTCCCTGGCTATGCCCACTAGCAGGCCACTGATGAGCGAGGCTGCTGACCATCAGAGGGACTGGGCAGAAGCCTCTCTGGGGTGGGCGGGCCTGGTCCAGGTGGAGGTCCCAGCCACAGGGAAGGCCTGGTGTCCCGGCTTTGGCTGCTGCTTGCCTGCCTGACGGGGTGTGTGGGGGGGGTGGGAGCACTCAGACAAGACTCCCAGGGTGACCATCACCCACTCACAGGGTCCCCAGGGAGTTCATGCCAAATGGGGGGTGGCCGGCTGCAGGAAGTGTCTTGCCTGCGTATTTGAACATCCACTTGCACCCACGTTCTCGACTCCATGGTGCCTCTGGGAACAGGGAAGACCGGTTTTCAGAGCAGAGTGGCCCTATGCCCTCCGGGCGGGGTGGGTGGCAGTCACCCAGCCATGGAGTGCCAGGTGGGGCCCTCGCCAAGGACACGCCACAGCCACACCAGCGTGTGCAGTGAACTACCGGGTCCCCCGCAAGGGCATCGGTGACAGTGCTGACCACGGCCCTTCTCTGTGGGGCCCACGGGAAGGTGTGGGCCCTGGAGTGTCCCCGAGTTGCCGCCCTGAGCCTGGGGAGTGGGTGCTGGTCCCTCCCTCGCATGGGGAAGTTGGTGGGCCTGGGGAGTTCAGCCACTTCCTGGGCTCTCCCGGTGGGGCTACCTGGCGAGGGGACCCCACCCCACGGGCTCTTTAGAAGCAAATAGCTCTGGAGGGCCCTGAACCTCCTCCTGCCTGAGACGAAGTCCTGATGGCTTCTTGTCTTTCTGAGAGTCTAGAAAGATGTTACTTTACAAACCGCATACTAGTAAACCTAAACCTGACACTTGCCAGCACACACATTCACAGGACATCCAAGTTTGCTGACTAACGGAGCTGTCTTCCCACTCTCACCTTGCCAGGGAGCACCCCTAAAACCCAGCCCCCCCGAGGCTCCCCCGGTCACTTCTCCTCCCTTGGCTGGAGGCAGCCACTCAGAAGATTCCAGAACAGAAGAAATCGAGGAACAAACCACTGTGTCTATATTGGGAGGTAAAGCTCTTGTGGGTGTGTGTGTGTGTGCGTGTTAGTGCTGTGCGTGTTAGTGCTGTGCGTGTTCGTGGTGTGTGTGTTCGTGGTATATGTGCGTGTTAGTGCTATGCGCATGTGTGTGGTGGGTGAGGGTCTCCTGTCCATCGCAGACATAACCCCCAGACTGGGGAGTGGTCAGCACCTGCCCCTTCACCTTGGCACATGCAGGGCCACCCGTGGGAATAAGCTGTCCCAGGAGAAATCGGGCAGAGCGGCTGCTGGGACACGTCCTTCTCTTTCCCAGGGATTGTTTCTTGTGTCTTATTTCTGGCACTGTCTGGAGTGTGCTACCGGAGTGCCATGCCACTGCTCAGCCTGGGGGCCAGGGGGTTGCTAGGGGACATGAGAGTAGGTTGTGAGGGCAGAGATTTCTCTGCCCAGAGCCTCTGTGAGATGGGTCCACCCTGGGATCAGCACGGGGGCGGGGGGGGGAGGGGGAGGAGGCGGGGACGTCCCCTGGCGGCCTGGGAGGTGCGCTGGCCGAGGGAGTACACAAGCACAGGCCTGTGGAGCAGGGGCAGAGTGCCCGGAATGCATGGGAAACGGAGCGTGTCATAGTTCATTGCTGCGTCACAACGAACTGCCACAGATCCAGCCGCGCCATGTCTCGCCTCAGGGCTCTGCAGGTAGGAGTCCTGCTCGGAGCCTGAAAGCGGTGGGCAGGGCTGCTTCCCTGCAGGAGGCCCGGGGAGGCCGGCTCGCTGCGGTGGCAGGATGGAGAGTCAGGTGCTTCACTGCTGTCAGCCAGGGACCGTTCTCGGGTTCTAGAGGTCGCCCACATTCCTCAGCTCCTCCTCGGGGCCCCGTCTGCCTCACCTCTCCTGCCTTCCTCTCCTCTTGTGGGACCTTGGGTAAGGATCGGGTCATACCCCAAATTTCCAGAATAACCTCCCTGCGTTCAAGTCCGCTAATTAGTCACCTGCCAATCACATCTCACAGCGGTGCCTGGATGAGTGTCCGGGCTGAATAACCAGGGAATGGGAATCTCAAGGGGACTCTGTCCAGTTCTGTCTGCACATTTATGTCGAGGTTTTAGAAAAGTATATAGACCTTTTTCACTTAGAACAAAAGCACTGATTGCTTCTTAAGTTCATAAAATGATACATGGTCAGTGCAGCCAAATTAGAAACAGAAAAGAACGGATGAGTGAGAACCGTCCGCAGTCCCCCAGGATCTTCCCTCAGAGGCTGAGGACGTGGTGCGTGTGGCGTCTGTCGGGGACGTGCTTCCCCAGGCGCAGGCAGGATGGGCAAGGTGGGCGGAGCGCCTGGCCCCTCAGGAGTTCTGAGTGAGGGGCGCACGCCCACCTGGGCCACGGGGCAGCCCAGCCCCCGCCTCACTGTCCGGTGTGTCCGGGGGCCGTCAGGGCATAAAGTGTGGATCTCAGTTCTTTTATTTTCTTGCTTACACAGGTTCAGTTTTTCTAGCTCCATTTATCAAAACGCGTGTCCTTCCTCCCCCCGAGCTGCCTTGGGGCCTTTGCCGAGCGCCAGCTGCCGTCTGTCTGTGTGGCCCTGTGTCTCTGGACTCCCCTGTGCCCGTGGGTCTGTCTGTCCTGACAGTGGGACGCACTGCAGTGTGTATGCGGCCTTGTGCGGAGGCCCGAGATCAGGTCCTTATTGTTTATTGTTTCCCGGATCTGCCCGTCCTTGACACAACCGCTTTGCTGTTCTCTGTCCTGTGCCTTTTCTTATGAATTTTAGGATCAGTTTGTCAGTGTGTGTTTTTAAGAACAGCCTGCTGGGGATTGGGTTGGAATGCCGTTGAACCCATAAATCGGTATTGGGGGAGGGGCCGGGACAGCTCAAGAATACCGAGTCTAAAGAAAGAAGAAAGAGCACGGAGTCTCCTGACCCAGAAACACAGTCCCTCTCCCTGTACAGAGGTCTTCCTTTCCTCTTCTCTTAGTGATGGTTTTCAATTTTAAATGTTCGCGTAGGCAGGGCTTTTACATTTGCCTTAAATCACACTAGTTCTTAGAATGCATCCTGGGAGGTTTCCACCCCACACCATCGGGGAAGGGGCTGGGCAGCCCTCCTGGCTGACGTGTGACTCAGTGGGTCCCACGGGTGGGGCGTCAGGGCTGCTTGGGCGGCATCCACCTGGGCCAGGAGGCAGGGCTCTGAGCAGAGCAGAGGGGGGGGGGGGTGGGAGATGCCCTCACATGGGTGCAGCTTTGGTTTCTGCTGGGAACAGGACAGGAGCCCCCCAGAGCTCTGCACGCGGGTGATGCTGTGCAGCCATGGCAGTGAGAGCTCCCTCGGGAGCCGTCGGGTCCACAGTGGGATGAAGGGCCTCAAATCCACCCGGTCCCCCAGCTCTGCTGCTAGGCTGTCCCTGGGCCGATCAAACCCCAGGAGGGTCGGATGCGCCTCTGAACTTCCCTCAGAAGACGGGGCCTCTGCGGGTCACCCAGTGCCCAGGACATTTCAACGTAGCACGAGCCCTGTGTTTGCTCATTGACTCTGTGATGCTGGAATGATTGGGTGAAAGGTTTGGGGAACAGTCTCAAAATTCACCCACAAATTACGTGTCAAGCACAGAGGGTAAGGCGCCCACCCTGCAGCTAGTGAGGAAATTGACAAATGGGAGAAGCAAAGAGCAGGGGTGATGGGGAACGGGGACACACGCACACGCACACGCACACGCACGGTGCTGGCCTGGGGCGCTCCTCTCTGCGGGGCGGTGCGTGCACAGCTCTGGGACATGCGCAGCTCAGGCAGGGCTGATTGTGCCAGAGTTGGCCTCTGGGCAGGATCCTTGGTGGGGCCTGGTTTCCCCACTGTCACCACTTCCCAAGAAGAAGTCACACAGGACACCACTGGGCAGTGGGGAAGCCTGAATCCGGCTGCCTTAGGTCACTGTATGTGACAGTGCTGTTTCCCCAATGAGACCATCAGGTTGTTCGAGAACGTACTCGTTCTTGGGAGACGTGGCATTCAGGGGGAAGGGTCATGATTATGCAGGGGATTCTCTAGGGGCTTGGCGAGAGAAGTACAGTGAATGTGTGTGTGTGTGTGTGTGTGTGTGTGTAATAGTGAGTGTGAGAGAAGTAGAGTGTGTGTGTGTGTGTGTGTGTGTGTAACAGTGAGTGTGAGAGAAGTGGAGTGTGTGTGAGTAACAGTAGTGTGAGAGAGAAGTAAAGTGTGTGTGTATAACCATGAGTGTGTAACAGTGAGTGAGAGAGAAGTGGTGTGTGTGTGTGAGAGTGTGAGAGAGAGAAGTGGAGTGTGTGTGTGAGTGTGAACAGTGAGTGTAAGAGAGAGAGAACTGGAGTGTGTGCTTAGGGTCGATGGGCGGCCCTGGAGGGGAGTGTGAGCTGAGGGCAGAGGCTGGGCCACGTTCAGGGCCTGACCTCTGTCCCCCACCCCCAGCTCAGACCCTTCCTGGCTCAAGTACAGTCATCACCTGGGACAGAAGCGATGTCCTGGAAGAGGTGAGGCCCAGAACCATGGGGCCCCAGAGTAGTCAGTCCCTCTGGTCCCCTCACTGGTGACCCGGCCGAATTCTGAGCCCATACCCTTCCTCTGTGTTCCTACGCCTGGCACCAGCTGGGCACGGCTGGGAGGCCCTGGCCAGAGCACGAAGAGCATGTGGGCAGGGATAGGGGACCACTGGGCAGGCCCCAGTCAGTGCCACCAGCCCGAACCCTGTGCATGTCCACGCTTGTTCGTGTCCCCTGTGTGTGTCCACCCTGAGTCTCTGTGTGGCACTGACCCAGCCCAGGACACAGGAGTGTGGTGGGGTGGGCAGGTAAGCGTGTGTGTGGCCCCCAGCCTTGCCCTCTCCTTCTCACAGGGTCTCGCAGGCTCAGTGGTGCAGAGCCCCCATGCACGGGCTGTCCCTGGGCCGCAGGGGCCCCCTGGACCCGCGGGGCCACCAGGGAAGGATGGCGCCCCTGGAAGGGACGGTGAGCCAGTGAGTACACATTTGGTCCCGCTGGGGTGGGGGCTCAGGCAGGAAGGGGAGAGGGTGCGGCTGATCGGGCAGACCAGTGGAGACCCCAGGATGGTAGGCACTGTGTGGGCTGCTCCCCTCCCTGTGGGAGAGCGGGAGGGTGTCCGGGAGGCTGCGGGCAGAGCCAGCTGAGGCCAGCCCACCGTGGACGAAGGTGGTCAGACGCTGGGTGGGAGGTGCTTCACTCCCACACAGACCGCTCTGCCATGGGAGTCAGGTCTGTGGAGGCGTGCAGCCCGGGTCCGATTCCACACCAGGTGGGGTGGGGCCAGAGCCCGCGAGTCCATCACTAACCGCTTCTCTCACCTGTTCCAGGGCGACCCTGGGGAGGACGGAAGACCCGTAAGTGTGCTTTTCTCTCTGAGCCGCCTATTACCTGTGACATTTGTGTCAGACCCTCCGTACTTTTTATCCTGAGACGCTCCTCAGGCTCAACACGGTGAAGAGATTTAAAAATGAAGCCATTTAGAAAATGCAACTTAACTTTGTTAAGAAAATACAAATTAAAAAAACACAAGTATAACTCTTGGTAGAAAAGTAGAAAGTTACTAGAGGCTCGATGCACAAAATTCGTGCAAGGGGTTCGGCCCTCGCAGCCCCAGCGTCATCTGGAAGGTCATCCAGAAGGACGTCTGGTCTAATTAGCATATTATGCTTTTGTTAGTATAGATGCCCTGGCCGGTTTGGCTCAGTGGATAGAGTATCAGCCTCCAGACTGAAGGGTCTGGGTTTTGATTCTGGTCAGGGGCACATACCTCAGTTGGCAGGCTCCATCCCTGGCCCTGGTTGGGGCATGTGCAGGAAGCAACCAATCAATGTGTCTCTTTCACATTAATGTTTCTCTCTGTATCTCCCCCTCCCTCCCACTCTCTCTAAAAATCAATGGAGAGAGAGCCTCTGGTGAGGATTAAAAAATAATAATAAAGTTATGTGTATATATTGAGATGTTTAGGCTAATTACCAGGGGTAAAAAAGCGGGGGGGTGGGAGGAGGTATAGCTTCCAAATCCTTAGAGGGAAAAAGTGCATAACAGAGAAACGAAAGGCTGCCCGCGGTCGGAGGCAGCACACACACGGAGCAGGAGACGGTTATTTGCAGGTGTTAGTTACAGATTCATTAGTTGCCGTCTCAATCCATGTAGTTTTTATCTTAAAATTCTTCGTTTGGATTTTAAAAAACCAACAAATACTTGTCCCAAAAAACACAATAAAAGGACACAAGAGAGTCATCACCAATAAAGATTTGGGAAGCAACAGACCGGCAAAGGGCAGCAGGCAGGGAGGGAGTGGCGCATGACCAACCCGGACAGGAACGGTTGTACGCACATGGCACGACCCCGCACAAGGGGCAGAGCGCCCACACTCCGTTGGGGATGGCCAGCATGCTGCAGGCAGCTCTGCAGGTTCTCCCAGGTGCTGTCTGTAAGACGGGGTCAGGAACCCCCAGGGTCAGAATTGCCCACCTGCGGTCCCAGCTCAGGCTCAGCTCTGCTCCTCCTCGCTGCTCGCTGCTCGGTGCTGCGAGCGGGAGCAGACATCCAGGGCTCACAGCCACAAAGCTGCATGCCTGTGGCTCAGACGTGATGGGACAGAGAGGCCTTCTCCCTGCCTAAGCTGCCTGCCTGTGTCTTCCAGGGTGACATAGGCCCGCAGGGCTTCCCGGGAACCCCAGGAGACGTGGGCCCCAAGGGTGAGAAGGTGAGTCCAACCTGGCTGGGGCTGTGGGTGGACCCCTGATCCATAGCAGGGCTGTGCTCCCAGGTGTGACCGGGCATCTTCTGTTCCCAGGGGGATCCTGGGGTTGGGCCAAGAGGACCCCCAGGACCCCAAGGACCTCCGGGGCCACCAGGACCCTCCTTCCGACACGACAAGCTGGTGAGTCCTGCACGGGCCTCTTCCACCACGGGGTCCGCCCGCTGTCCCAGAGGAGGGACCCTCTCATCCCCTACTTGGCCTCAGATCTGGAGCCAGCCTTCCTGGGGGTTTCTGGGACCAGGGGAGTCAGGTGTCCGGGCCTATGGTGCCCAGCGAGTCGGGCAGGGGCCCTCCCGGTGGTTCTGGGCCTCAGAAGGGCCTCCTTCAAGCTTCTTTCACTCAGTGGAGAGGGCAGGGTGTTCACTCTCTCTCTGCTTCCCGTCTTTCCCTGGTGGTGAGATGGGAAGTGCTAGGGGACAGCATAGTGCAGGGGTGGGTGGGCCTCCCACGATTGCAGGCAGGGCTGGGCCGGGGGGACAGGTCAGGGCTCCGGGTGACGGGCGTCTGTTCTTTCCCTCAGACCTTCATTGACATGGAGGGGTCCGGGTTCAGCGGTGACCTGGAGAGCCTTCGGGTGAGTGTCCCTCTGCCTGGTGTCTCCATGCACAAGTGGACGGGGTTGTGGGGGGGGGGCATGAGGGGGGGATGATGTGGGCGGGGAGGGGCACTGTCCTTTGGCAGATGCTTTGCACATGACTGTTCTGTTTTTCTGTGTCCAGGGCCCGAGAGGTTTCCCTGGCCCCCCTGGGCCCCCCGGCGTCCCAGGCCTTCCCGGAGAGCCAGGCCGATTCGGGGTGAACAGCTCCGTCATCCCAGGACCCGCAGGCCTTCCTGGTGTGCCTGGGCGGGATGGACACCCTGGGATCCCCGGCCCCCCAGTAAGACCTGCCTCCCCTCAGCTGCCCTTGTCTCCATCAGGGTCGGCTGGGAATGCGGGGGAACACTAAGTATGGGGGCCTCTTCCTGTCTGGGCAGGAGCTCCCCTCACTGCCTCTACTCCGTCCTCACCACTGAGTCCTCAAGGAGGGAGGTATCCCCACTCTCGGTGGGGAGGAACCTGATGGTTCTGGGCCCTGACCCGCTGGGTGACCGCATGCAATGCCAGTCACCTCTCTGTCCCTCAGTGGGCAGCCGACTTCACAGAGTTCGTTTCCAGGGGTGATTCTCATGGGATCAGGGTGGGCCCCACTGCCCGAGGACCGGGGGCTGTGAGGGGCCCATGTTTGGCCAACTCACCATTCACAGGGGTCTCGGAGCCCGGCTACTCCCCTGCTCCTGGCACTGGGAACAAATACAGGGCCTGGTGATGCCCACAGATGCCACTATTGCAATCAGGTCTCAGAAACCAGGTGCGCGGAGCCTGGCTTTCACTTGATAACGTGCTCTGGATGCGTAATTCACCAGGTGTGGAGTCATCCTATTGACAGCACGCCCTCCCACTTCAGTGAGAGTCCACCCCACCATCGTGGGTGAGGCAGTCCTCTCACCAGGGGTCCAGAGGCTCCTCAATTTGACCAGCAATTCAAAAAAAAAAAAGGAAAGAAATTTAAAATCTGAGCGGAGCAGCATGAGCTTCCTGACCTGTGGTTACTGTGGGGTTACTGTGAGCCACGGGGTTTGGGTGTGTCCTGGATCCTCAGGAAATCTGTGGACACCCAGATCCTCTGCTAACCCACCTCTTTCTCGGCTGCTGAATTCCCTCCGGCCCCACACTCTGCTTTCTCGCCTTTAGGGACCTCCGGGAGCCCCAGGAAAAGACGGGCGCCCAGGAGAGGCCGGCCAGAAAGGCAGCCTCGTAAGTCACTTGTCCAGGTGTCCGGGGTGGGTGTGTCCTGCAGCCATAGTGTGGCCAGAGGGTGACCAAACCCGGGGTGTGGGGTTTGGCCCTGGTGACTTCATGAGGAGAAATGCCATAAGGTGGCAACACCCAAGGTTGTGGGTGGCTTTACTCCAACAGGCAGCCTCCATCACGAGTCATCACAGTGCAACAGCGGGGGCCCAGCTCCCAAGTTCGCTCAGAGCCGCGAATTCGCTCAGAGCCGCGGCTAGCTGGGGCTCGTGTGAACATTCAGGGCCTCGTTACCACTTTCTCTGACAATTGGACTAATGTTTTTTTAAAGAATATTAACACTTCCTTTGATTTGGACATTTTATTTCAAGTTTCAATTGTGGTTGCATCGGTAATGGGGAAATTTTCAAGGCTGCACAAACCTCTAATTGGGGTTGTGGTTTCCTTCTGGTTTTCTGCGAATGAATGCGGGGCTGGGGGGAGTGCCAACCCGCAGCCATTTGAAGGCACTCCCATGTGGCACCTTCTGTGAGCACATGGCTTCTTTGGGCTCAGCCGAGGGGGTGAATGTTAAGAGAACCCCTCTGCTCAGGGCTCCTCGCTTTGGCCACCTGAGCTAGAAGGGCTCTCCTGGGCATTCGCTACTTGGCACACGGTTGTGGGACGGGCTCTCGGCAGTGGTTCAGTACTGGCCCCCACGGCCGAGCCTCCCCTGGGGCCTCTGTCCCCACCTGAAACTGGCAGTGGTGGGAACAGCCAGAGAGGTACACCAGGGCCAAGAGGGGCACTTGGAGTTTTAGATGCACGTCTTGTGGGAGCAGCAGCTAGGCATCCCAGCTCCCAGGTCCAGAAGAGAGGAAAATCACAAGTGAGTAAGTCCACAGAAATGGGAAAATAGTGGTTTGTGGGCCGGGATAAACGAATGAAACCCTGCGTGCTTTTCTCTTTTTGGCTGCTCACTGGTCTGTTTGTAATAGTAATTATTCTCTTTCCTGCAGGGCAAAGTGGGCACCCCAGGACCTAAGGTAAGATAGACTTCCAGATCGGGATTGGCCGCTGGGTGGAAGTAGCCCCCGCCCCCCACGAGGGCACAGGAGTGGGCAGGCAGGCTCAGGAGCCAGGGAGCTGTCCTTGGTGCTGATCATGGGCTCTGTCCATCCTGCTGTGGTCAGGACTGTCTGGGCCAGAGAAAGGTGCCCTCCTGCCAGTAGGCAGGGCGTGCTGCCAGCATAGGGCAGTGGTCACACTGTGCCCTTGTGTATCAGTGGGCTTGGAGTGTCCTTCACAGCTGGTCCCAAATCTGGACATCTCCATTTACTAGTACAGATGAGGAAACTGAGCTCAGGGGTCAGGTGGCCACAAGGGGGCAGCACTGTGTCCAGCTTTGGACTGGCACAAGGGCCTCCCTGTCTTGGGTCCCAGTGTCCTTCTCTCTTGCACTGGGCTCCTGCCTGACCCTAGGGATCCTCAAGCTCTGAGCAGTAGGTTTGTGTCTGAGACTGGAACCCCACATTGTACCTGCGTCCTGGCTCTTGCTCCTCCCTTAGGCTGTGCCTCATGTCCCGTCCCACCCACCCACACACCAACCGCTGCAGTGGTAATGGGGTACCAGGCCTTCCAGACTCACTCCAAGCCCCCCTGCCTCCTCCCTGGGCTCCTTCCAGCAGCACCCTTCCCCCTCACCTGCCACAGCACCCCCTGGCTCTCCATCCCCACCAGCCCCAGCTGTGCAGCATGCTCTGTGCACGGTGCACCCCAAACCATGAGCATCGAGCATCTCACTCCCCTGGAATGAACATCTCAGTTATTTCATTTTTAAGTGGATGGAATCCTCTCGTAAACTCAGAAGAGAGGTGCAGTAGGGTTTGCTTGCTTCATGGAACATTCTCTATCTCTATGGCTTTGCAGATTTGTAAAAAGCTTTGTAAGAAACGTAGGCTTGTTGGGGACACAGTGACTGCCTCAGGGTTCAGCCGACACCCACCCTGATGGCCCAGAGTGATGACATTCTCTCCCCACCTGTGTAGGGGAGCAAGGGAGACCCCGGTCCCATGGGTGCTCCTGGAGAGAACGGCTTGGCAGGAGCCCCCGGACCAGCAGGACCACCAGGACCTCCAGGGCCCCCCGGGCCTCCAGGACCAGGACTTCCCCCAGGGTTTGTGAGTACCAGCTGCTCCTGGCCCCCGAAAGCCTCGGTCTGTGCCCCACGGCTCCCTCCCAGCATCCCTCACCGACTGCCCGTAGTGGAGTCCCCACGTGTGAGCTGTGAGCGGCTGGGCAGGCTCAGCAGAATGGGCTGGTTGGCAGTGAGTGTGGGTGTGTCTCCTGAGTCCCATCACTGCCTGGAAAAGTGCCTCATGGTGGAGCCATGGCCGCTGAGAAAGAACAGGCTCAAATGGTCTCTGCTCGGGGACCATGACCCACGAGTGATGCTGAAGGGCTGCTGCAGGGAGGCAAAAGCAGAAACTGAGCGCCATCACACAGCCAGGTCCCTGGCACACGCGCGGAGCAAGAATGAATGACCTAAACTTACGAGGCTCTGTGAACGAGCCCCCATCCAGCAGGTCCCTGCCCCCAGCCAGACCCTTCTTATTCGAGGACGAGGATGGCTGCTGCCAGGCGACCGGGCCCTTGGTGTCCGCCCTGCTCAGCCATGGCCGGATCTCCGCCTTGAGGCAGTGGCCGGCCTCAGAGAGAGTCTCTTTCTTTCAGAAGACACACAGACTTGAGTCACTGTGTTTTCCAGGATGACATGGAAGGCTCCGGGGGACCCTTCTGGTTGACAGCCCGAGGCGCTGATGGGCTGCAGGTACTGCCTGTGAACAGGCTTAGTCAGCTCTGGGGTGCAGGGGCACCTGGGGGAGGGGCGTCCCTGGGACAGGCCTGAGTGGGGACCAAGAGCAGCACTGCAGAGCCAGTGAGACGAGCTGAGTCTGGGGTACCGTCCGCCCTGGAGGCTCTCCCACGTGGGAGCGTGCCCTGGCGGTCGAGATGAATGAGTGCGGGGTGGAATGAGCCCTGAAAGATGCTCCTTCCTGCGAAATCTCAGTCACTGAGTTCTCCTGCTTGGCGCCCCGGCCGTCTCAGCTAGAGGGAGCGGCCGGACAGACACCACGTCCATAGTCAGCTGGGACAGCTGTCCCAATCGGCTCAGCGCCTCGCCGTCTGTGTATTAGAACATCTCAGTCCTTGTCAGTAGCAATTCGCTGCCCTGGCTCAGGTGAGGTGTGAGCCAGGAGGTGAGAATCGTTGCTGTGACACAGAGGTGGGAAGGATCCCGTGGGCAGGGGCAGCGAGGTCTGTGGGCACGGGTCCCCTCTTTCAGGCTTCCAGGCCCAAGCACACAGCTCCAAGGCCCCTTGACCTTTAGAGGGGTCTGTGGGACTGTTTCAGGCCTCAGAGGTGAGGTGATGGAGACCCTCAGTGGTCACAGTGCTTATTGTTAAGTTCATGCCCTTATTCTTAGTTAGATAAAATGCAAATTTACTTGTGTTGGGGTGGTCTGAGCTGATGTTCCCGGGGGGCTGGCACGGGTCCTGGCACGCCCACTGCAACTAGTTGGCGTCATGGCTGCGGGGCCCTAGTTGGTGTCAAGGACAAACCACCCTCTTGGTGGGATCTTAAGGGTGGGGTGCTGGCTCCTCTTGACAAACTTGATTTTTTTTTTTTCCTGTTTACTTGGGAGCGGGTAGTTCTGGGAAGGGCTTGTTTCCTTGTGGGAGGGAGAAACTCCCAGGAGAGCCAGGCTCTGAGGGCCTCTTTCCTCTCTGCCCCCACAGGGAGCGCCCGGCAAGCCTGGAGCCAAGGTAAGCATGAGATTAGTGAGCGATGCTCCCGCCGCACTCCGCCCAGCCAGGAGTTAGTTACCACTTCCCGCCCCGGGTCATCATGGGAAATGTGGGGACAATGGTCAATCACTCCAACCCAGAGCCTGCGTGTTGGGGTGTGTTGGGGGTTCTGGTCCATCTTTCTAAAGCCGCGTGACCTGAGATCCCTGGCCTCACACATCGGAAGTGTGTGCTGACTTGGGGAGAAAAAGGGCTTCGGGGGGAACCCCTACAGCCTCCAGGGCAGCAGATGGTGCCCCGGAGACCCTGGGGGCTTCTCTTGGGCCTTCCCCCACCTCGTCTTTTCTCCTGTTTTCTCTCTGCTCTCCAGCCTATCCCTGAAGGACACCTGCCCCTCTGAGGCGGTTGCCCCCCTCTCCATGGGTAATGAGGGCTAGAGGAGCCCTGGAAGGGGTGGCCCCTTGGGCTGCTCTGTGCTCCTGCTCACTCCTCGAAGGCCTCTAAGGTGTGGGGGGCCCACTGTGGGATCAGCCCCTGCTATTCCACCTCTTGCTTCCAGAATGTTTTGCTTTGATTTGCAAAACTTTGCGACATTTCAGAAGTTGAGTTTTTAGAAGTACCTATCTATTAGATTAAGTTGTAAAAAATAAAGCCATCTCATAGAATGACATGATGGCCTGGCCTCCAGGACAGCCCCAGGCGTGTGCCTTTAGCATGTGGCCAACCCTCAGCCGTGCCGGCCACAAAGTCCCTGCACATGGTGCTCAGTGTCCCCTGGACACTCAGCTCTGAGCTGGGGGAGGGGAGCAGTGTGAGAAGCTACCTGAATAACTAACCCTTTCTTACTTTTCTCCGGGGGCGGGTGGATGTTGCCCACCCAACACTGCCCTCACAGAACCTTTTACCCACTTTAGGGGGATCCTGGAATAGCTGGCCCACCAGGGTCCAAGGTAAGAACCTTCCCTCGGGTCCTAGAAATTGGGGATCTCTATTAGCCCTGGTGTGGGGGCAGGAAGGGGTCCTTGGCCTGCGCCCATTGGCTCCTTTGGCCTCATTGGCCCAGTCCCCTCGCAGCCTCAGTGAAAGGCTCCCCTCCAGGCCCGGCCCAGCATCATATCATTCTCCCACTCCCCCCTGGTTCATCCCGTGCCGTCTCGGCCCTGACTTCATTCCTCAGAATTTAAGTCCTATTTGTCCCAAGGGCGCTCACCTCCACCTCACCCCCTCTCCCCTAGACTCGCCTGTTGCTTACTGGCTCTGCCGCAGAAATCATGGGAACCACACGTGTCCTCTGACCCTCCTCCAACCCCTGGCCCCCAGCCCCCTCCTGCCCTCCTGACCCCTAAGTGTCTCCAGGAGGCTGCGCCCCAGCCTGTCTCCACCCCCCCCACACCAGCTCACTGGGCTGTGTCTGACGCATGGTCTGCTCCTCGTGTCCTTTGCAGGGAGAAGTCGGTGCAGATGGACCCCCTGGGTTTCCTGGCCTTCCCGGCAAAGAGGGCGTAGCTGGAGCCCAGGTAGGTGACCACCCAGGGCTGCCAGGGGGGTGATACCCCGAAAGTGAGAGCTGGCACTCCGGTGTGTCTCTCAGGCGGTCCCCCAACTTAGTTCTCTGTGTGCCAAGCGGCCTGGAGACTGCACTCCCTGGGATGAGTTGGGAGTCCAGGCTGCCTGAGGGAGTTTCCTGTGGTTGCCCGGCTCATCTACCACCCTGCTCCCTCCCCCACCCCCCGGCCAGTTGGTCAGTGAAAGAACTCTCCATACCTCATTCAAAGCGGGTCCCAGCCATCCGGGGTGTCCTGGGGTGGGGGAGGGTGGCTCGGGGTCTGTTTATAATGAAACATTTCCTTCCTGTCTCTGCAGGGACCAAAAGGAGAAAAAGGAACTCAGGGAGAGAAAGTGAGTGGGGGGGGGCGGGGCTTGGGTGCACAGGTGGGGTGGTGGGTGCATGTGGGAGTCTGCCCTCTGCCCCATCTGTTCTTAGAGACTTGAGGTGAAGACCCACAAATCTGAGGGCTCTCCTCACACCCTGTCAGCTCTGGGGTCCCAGCCAGAGCCCCTGTAACACAATTCTACCCCTACAAGCGACCCAAGCACTGGACACAGGCTTCTTCTTCCAGGGTGACCCAGGGAAGGACGGAGTGGGGCAGCCAGGGCCCCCCGGGCCCCCCGGACTCCCGGGGCCCGTCGTCTACGTGTCGGAGGAGCAGGACGTAAGGACACTGCATGGGTGGGCACATGCTCTGCCTGGACCCTCCCAGTGCAGGGTTGACCCCCCCAACTGCCAGGGCCACGCTCTGATTCCAATGTAGGAGGACGTTGGTCAGAGCCAGCAGCCCTCCCCCCATAGGATGACCCCCAAGGACATCGGGGTTTCCAGTCTTGGTTCTGCGGGGTTTCTCGTTGTCGAAGCCAGGCCTTCCAGCATCCCCCTCCGAGTTGCACCCCCTCTGGAGGCTGAGTTACCCCCTCCGGCCCCCATCGCACACCTGGGGAGGCGGGGGCACTGGTCCCAGAGGACTGGACGGTTCTCCAGACCAGGAGGCGGCTCCCAGAAGTGGCTTCACTTCTCCTCTGAGGGACCTAGAGGCACAAGCCAGGATGGTTGAAAGCAATACTTTGTCCCATGTTTGACTTCTAGAGTTGTCCTGTTTGTCTTGTGACAGGGATGAGAGCGGGATTGTAATTGTAAACGTGGTTTTCTTTTCATGGTTTTGTGTTTCTGCCGCCTCGGTGACAGAGAGCAGTGTCCGTGACCCATGGAGTCAAGGTACGTGCCGCCCTGCCTGGAGCGCGGTCTGGCTGCACCGCGCCGGTCGGCGTCCCCCGTGACACTGTTGCTTTATCCCACAGGGCCAGCCGGGGTACGCAGGCCTCCCCGTAAGTAGCCTCAGCCCCATTCCCGCCCTGGCAGGGAGCAGGGTTTCCATGTTGTGAGGAACCCCAATGCAGGCTGGGCGCCCGCTAGGCTGAAGAACCTTCTGACCCCTTAGCAGGAGCCCCGGGGTCTAGCATGAGGTCTCGGGCCTGTAACTGGTCAGGACCACGAGGCAGGTGCCTCCTGGGCAGCCATGCTGGGAGAGAGCGTGAGTGGCCGGCACGGGGACTGGTCGCTCGAGCCGCCTTTCATTCCCGCCTGTCTCCCTGCAGGGACCAGCTGGGCCGAAGGGAGACATGGGCTTCAGAGGCCAGCAGGGCCCCCCGGGACCCAAGGTGAGGAGTTGGATGACACCTGCTCAGAGACGGCCCCCTCTGTGAACCCTGAGGGGCAGTCCTGATCCCCCCAGGTGGTCACTGTCTGGGAAGGCGGGGGACCTGGGCGCTCGCACGGCCTACCTGACGTCTGGGACAGATTCTGACCTGGGTTCTCCTCTTCGTCACTTCAGTGTGACCCATGGGGGACCCACCAAGACTCCCAACCACAGAGCCCAGAGAGCAGGCCTGCTTACATGCACCCGTTGTGGGTGTTTGTGTGGACCCCAGAGTTGGGGCTCTGCTGCGGTGGTTGGAGGGCCCTCTCCCTGGAGCTGCCCTCCCTGACTGCGCTGCTCGGGTTCTAGGGTGAGAAGGGTGAGCCCGGCATGGTCTTCAGTCCCGACGGCAGAGTGCTGCCCCCTGCCCAGAAAGGAGCCAAGGTGAGCCACCGGGCCTTGCTTTTCTCTCCTGTACCAGCTGGGGAGCGGGATTTCCAGGGACCATGGAGCCAGCATGGGGGGCGGGGGAGAGCGGGGGAGAGGGAGAGGTGGCTTCCTGAGAGGGGCCAACTCCTGTCCATGCATGGGTTCTGGAACCTTCCACAGCCTGGGCCCCCTTGCCCTTCCCTGTCTGTTCCTCTTTCACAACCACATTGGGAGGGTTCTGCAGCTCAGATGCACTGCGGCCCAGCTGGCCCTGGTCATAGCCTGCCTCCGTTGGCTGAGCCAGCCCTGCATGGGGCCTGGAGGCACTCCCGGCCACGGCTCTAGGCTCACGCCCTGGCCTGGCCTCACCTGCAGGGGATGGAGCCCCCCGCTTTGCCCAGTGGGAGCTGCCCATCCTGCTGTGTCTGCTGCCCCTCGGCCTCGGGACTGCTGCTGGGGTCCTGGCCCTCCTTCCTCAGGAGGGAGCAGGGCCTGGTGGGGTCAGGCCTGGGCTCCTTGAGGGGCCCGTGCCCTGCGTCCCCTGCCCACAGCGGATGACTCTCCAGACGGGCCCTTGGGTGGGTCCTGGGAGTAACTGGACCCCGACTGGGTGGCTGTAGGTGCAGGCCTGCAGGGGCCTGGAAGCCCTCAGAATTGTTGGGGATGTCCGCGGGACTTTGGGTCCCATGCCCAGAGAATACTCTGCCAGCCCCACCTGCCATTGTACCTGAGGTCAGGACCAGGGTGACTCTAACCAGGACACTGCAGGGCAGCCTCCCAAGCTGCAGGCCTCTCAGGGTGCGCCCCATTCTTCCCCCTGGGACAGGACACCATCCAGCACCTTCTCTCTGCTGTTTCCTTCCCTCCTCGGTGATCAGTGCTTCAGTGCTGCCCGGAGGGCATCCAGAAGGGCACAGGGACCCTGCGGGGCTGCCTAAGGGGCATCCACAAGGGCACAGGGACCCTGCGGGGCTGCCTAAGGGGCATCCACAAGGGCACAGGGACCCCTTGGGGTTGTCTGGGGGGAATGACCTGTGCGGTCACCTAACAGTGCTTCTGGTTTCTGTTCAGGGGGAGCCCGGCTTCCGAGGACCTCCGGTGAGTAGGCCCTACTTCCCCGACATGCACATGCGTGTGCTGTGCTCTGAAAAGCACCTGTCCCCGCCTGGCTATACTGAAAAGCATGAGTGACCAGAGTTTACATCCCAGCTTCACGTTCAAAGCGCAGGACAGGTGTTGGTGGGAGACCACAGCGGGGTCTACCTCTGCTCACCTGACACGTGGCTCCTCCTCTCTGCAGGGTCCGTATGGACGGCCTGGGCACAAAGGAGAGATTGGCTTCCCTGGGCGACCGGTATGGATCGAGGGTCTGGCTGGGTATAGGTGGGGGGGGGAACAGGTAGAGTGTGGCCCAGGCCCCGGGGGGGCAGTGGGCTCTGAGGGGAGTGGATTGCCATCCTTCCCACTGCCTTCCACCTAAGGTGGCCCCTGCCTGAACATGGCTCTCTTTGGGACACGGGTGAGGAGGCCCTGCTCATGGACAGCTCAGACCCAGGAGGGGCTGACAGCCCCCAGGAGGCGGGGGTGGGGACAGGAGCGTGTGGGCCCAGCCCCCTGGGGCCTGAGGGCTGGGGTGGTGTGAGGCTGGAGGTGGGCTGGGTCTGTCCTGGTGGGGCCTGAGATGGTAGCTGAGGCTGAAGTCTTGGCCAGCACCCAGCAGCTCCCTACACTCTCCCCAGGGTCGTCCTGGGATGAATGGATTCAAAGGAGAGAAAGGGGAGCCAGGAGACACCAGCGTCGGGTTTGGTGCACAGGTGAGTGTCCTGCACGGCAGACAGGCACGCCTGGGGCCCCCAGCACCCAGAATGGCCTGGGGGAGCAGCCTCGGGTCCCAGGCTCGTCTTCAGGAGGCTGCTTCTGAGGGGCCCTGTGGTGCGACCACGCTATGCTTGTCCTCTCACTCACATGCGCATACGTGCACGCATGCACGCACGCACGCACACAGCTCTAGCACACTGGGCACAGACACCCTTTCTTAGAAGGGCATCCAGGTTAGCGTGGGTTCTGAGCTCCAGGGTTGTCTTCACTCAACACCACGTTATTACTAGCAGTAACTCTGCCATTGTTTGAGCCAAGGGTTTTATTTTAGCAATGTTAGCAGGGTAGGGCATGTAGCCATTTCGTCCTGAGAGTTGGGCTTTACTTCTGACACACCAGGCACCCAGTGCCCCTCCTGCCACACTCGTGCATTCTCCCTGGGAAGCCCAGCTCCACCCCAAATCTCAGCCTGGGGCCCCTCCCGCCCCTCCCTGGTCCCTGTCCCGAGCTCCCACAGCTCAGCAGGACAGGACGGTGGTCCTGAGCCCGTGCTCCAGGCAGTCGCTCTTCCGGTTTTTCATTTGTTGCTGGTTCTTCCTGGGAGCTTCCTTCCCTCTTGTTGGCGAAGACTGGGCCGTTGTGAAAAATTAAGACTAGAAGTCAACACTTTTCAGGGTTCTGACGCAGTGATGGAACAATAGGTCACATTTGTGAATAAGGAAGAGAGGCTCTTGAATTCTGTTTACGCTGTTGAGTTTTATTTTATTTTTTTATATATACATTTTTTATTATTGACTTCAGAGAGAGGAAGGGAGAGGGAGAGAGATAGAAACATCAATGATGAGAAAGAATCATTGATTGGCTGCCTCCTGCACATCCCGCACTGGGGATCGAGCCCGCCACCCGGACATGTGCCCTGACCTGGAATCGAACCATGACCTGGTTCATAGGTCGATGTTCAACCACTGAGCCACGCTGGCCAGGCAGCTGTTGAGTTTTAAAGGCGGCTATGAAACGGCTGCGCATGTGCCCCTGGTCAGGGGCGTCCCACATCTGGTTCTGCTCTGTCTCTCCCTCCTCGGCCACACTTGGACAGTGGCTAAGGGAGGACCACTGTGACTTTCAGAAACGCTGCTGCCCACATCTGCCGCCCCGGCCAGTGTCTGCCCTGGCTGTGGACGTGACTGACCCGAGCTTTCTGTCCCTCACAGGGCCCACCTGGCCTCCCTGGGCCTCCAGGACCTCCCGGGCCGCCAGGCCTTCCCGGCACCCCTGTCTATGACAGCAACGTAAGTCGCCTGGCACCTCTCGCTCACCCCTCCCCAGTCCTTAGACAGAGTCCTCGGTTGCTGCCACCTTCCCACCACCAACCCCCATGGACCCCAGGGACAGGTAGCCCAAGCCCCTGGAGGCTTCCTCCCCTCTGAGTAGGGAGATGGGGTCCTTCTGGGAGGGAGCCCTGTGGTGGGCACCAGGCTGCCTGCCTTGGGGGCCACAGTCAATTAGAAGATAAGCCCCCATGAAAGTACAGGCGGCGGGACGGGGGGAGCTCTCTGGATCTGGGTACCTAAGCCCCAAGACCCATTGTCCCTGGGAAGGTGGACATGACATTTCACGAGGCTCAGAGACGTGAAGTACACTCATGAGGGGCTCCTCCTGTCATGACCAGGTCTCCTGATTCCAAACCCCGTGTCCTCTCCTCCCCCTCCCTGCTCCCCAGTTCTCGGGGTGGGGGTGGAGGGTGCCTCTGTGCCCTCGAAGAGGGTGCTGGGGCTTCTGGACTCAGAGACCCCTGGGTGGGTGGTGACCTCAGTTCCCAGTGTCCCCCTCAACAGCTACCTTTGGCCTACTCTTTGCAGGCATTTGTGGAGTCCGGCCCCGCGGGACCTCCCGGTTTGCCAGGTGAGGGCTCCTGGCGGCCCTGGAAGAGCTGGGGGTGGGCGGCCCTTTACTGGGGTGCTGGATGCGCCAGGATTTGGTACCCCCTGCTCACCCGGCTCTGAGGCCACATGAATTCCCTGGGGACCTAACCTTGGGTGGGAGTGGACTCAGTGACCACCCACTTGCTGCCCACAATGTAGATTGGGCTCCAGAGGGCATGTTCCGCTCACACATTCCATAATGGGCGCTGGGGTCTCCGTCCCTCCAGGGCACCAGGGGCCTTCTGGACCAAAGGGGGACAAAGGAGAAGTGGGCCCGCCCGGACCACCAGGTGAGAGTGCTGGGCGGCCCTGGGCTGAGGGGCTGCTCTTGGGGTGGCTTGTCCTGCCCTCCGGAAGGAAGGAAGCCCCTTCTGGGCTCGGGGGGCCTTCACAGGAGCTGTAGGGCACGGGCTGGGCTCAAGGACACCTGGTTGGCCCCATCGCCACCACAGGGCCCAGGGCGGCAAAGACAGTGGCCGGGCAGCACGTCCTACCACCCGCCTGCTGAGAAGCAGGGCTGGACCCAGGGTGTGTCTCCCAGAGGCGACCTAGCCCTCCCATGGGGATGCTGAGGGGCCTTGTGGGGAGGAGGAGAGAGGTGCAGCGTCGTGCTGGGAAAGGGGCTACCCTGCAGCTGGCGGAGCGTCCATGGGAACTGACACCCACCACCCTCAGTGGGGTTGTGCGGCTCCGGAGTCGGGGTCCAGGTGGGATGTCTGTGATCCTTGCTGCGGGCGCAGGGCCTGGCCAGGGGAGAGGCAGGGAGGGAATACATGGTGCACATTTTTGGAAAGGAAGAAATACACCTGCCATTTTCAAAGACAACATGTTTTTGATCAACAACCCAAAAGGAATCACAGATAAACTGTTAGAATTAATAAGGAAGTTAATCAAGGTCATGAGGGCAATTTACAAAATCCATGACCAGTCATAAACAAAATGGAAATTTTAAAAAGTTACCATTTAGAAAGATATCAGATTGGTCATTGTCAGAGGTTGGGGGGTGGGGGGAGGGAGAATTGGACGAAGAGGGTCAAAGGGTACAAACTTGCTAAACTTTTTCCTTTTTGTACCCGTATGAGATGATGGATGTTAATAAACTTACTGATCACTTCGCAGTATATGTAAATCTAGTCATCCTGCTGTATGCCTTACACTCCAACAGTGCTGTGTGTCAGTTACAGCAATAAAACTGAAAGGGGTAAAAAGGCACCATTAATAAACACATACCCCCCCCCAAAAAAAAAAAAACACACAAAACAAAACAAAACTGGCAATAGGTTGTAATAAAATAGGCAAAGAATCTACAGAAATACAAAACTTATAGAAAGAGATGAAAGAAGATGCAGATGGGTGCGTGTGTCTGGGTGGGGTTGCGGGGGGGGGGGGGGGGGCGTGTATAAATGAAAGAGGCTGTACAGCCGTCTCATTGAGGCCCCATTCGAAACCTCCTGTAGGGCAGTTCCCGTTCGACTTCCTCCAGCTAGAAGCTGAACTGAAGGTGGGTGACCCCTTATCCCTGCGCTGAGCCCTCCTCCGTCTACTGGCCCTCCCAGCACTCCCCTCTGCCCACCCCGCATGGGGCACTGGCCATCCCTGGCTTGGTTTGGTGGGGACTCCCTGGGGTGCAACGAAAGGCCTGCCAGGCCTGGGCTCCAGACGCTCCCAGCTGCCTCACCCTGCCCCCTCCAGGCTGGGGGGGGGGGGTCAGCACCACCCCTCCCCACACCAGCAACGAGAGCTGGCCTGTCTGAAACAAGCATTTCCATCCACAGGGGGAGAAGGGTGACCGAGGGGACACCGGGCAGAAAGGAGAAAGGGGGGAGCCCGGGGGTGGCGGATTCTTCGGCTCTGGTGTGCCTGGACCCCCCGGCCCGCCAGGCTACCCCGGCATTCCGGTAAGTCTGGGCCTCAGGCCACCGTGTAGGTGCCCGCACACAGACCCAGGCCTGTGCGTGTTCCCAGAGGCCCCTGGGGCCAGGAGCCGAGCATAGGGCCAGTCTGGTCATGAACACCCAATGAGACCCACAGGCTGCGCCCTACAAACGGCCCCGAACACTTCCACCCTGGTTCTGCCCTATGGGGGGCATGTGGCAGGCCCAGTGGGTGCACAGTCACTGGCCCCCTACCAGGGTGGGCACACTGCCTTGGGAGTGTCTCCAGCAGGGAGGTGGGGGACAGCTCTCCTGCCTGATCTTCTGCAGGTTCCTCCTAATCGGGACCCCACCAAGTCCCCTCAGGGAGACCCTTTGCCCTGAAAGATTCCAGGGAACAGTGGGCCAGCTTCTTCCTGGGATGGGAGGGAGATTAGGGGCCCTTGGGGGCCACACCTGTGTTCAGGGACTGCTCTGGTGCACCAGCTGGGGTCAAACGCCAGCAACAGGGACTTGGGGTAGGGGTGGGGTGTCCTCCCAGGCCTTGGGGCACGGGCAGGGAGGTGCTATGGCTCAGAGGCTGTGCTTCCTGCAGAGGTTCTTGGCGATGCCTCCTGGCCCCTCAGACTCCAGTGCCCTTGGCCTAGGGCCCTGGCTGACATCAGCACATGTCTTGTTGTCCGTCCTAGGGTCCTAAAGGAGAGAGCATCAGGGGCCAGCCCGGCCCCCCTGGACCTCAGGGGCCCCCTGGCATTGGCTATGAAGGGCGCCAGGGGCCTCCGGGACCGCCTGGCCCCCCAGGGCCCCCAGGGCCGCCTTCCTTTCCTGGCCCCTACAGGCAGAGTAAGTTGGGTGGGGAGTGGTCTGGGCTCCAGCCTCGTACCGCTGGGGCTGGCGTGTTCCCACTCTGGCTTCTCTCTTGTAGCTATCAGCGTTCCTGGCCCTCCAGGCCCCCCTGGGCCCCCAGGCCCCCCTGGAACCCTGGGCACCTCCTCAGGGGTAAGCATTCCCCTGTCCCTCACTGCCTGGCTGCCTGCCCAACCACCCTTCCCTTTGGAGTCCTGTGGGTGGGGCTGCTTGATGAGTCCTGGGTAGACCCCACAGGGACCCTGCTTTGCCCTAAAATGTGGTTTCTGAAGTGGACGTGGGGTGCCTGGGGGCCATGACTGAGATGGGCAGGGGGAAGGGGACAGCCATGGCGGAGGTCCTGGTGGGCA
Source organism: Eptesicus fuscus (assembly GCF_027574615.1). Taxonomy (NCBI): domain Eukaryota; kingdom Metazoa; phylum Chordata; class Mammalia; order Chiroptera; family Vespertilionidae; genus Eptesicus; species Eptesicus fuscus. The sequence continues at coordinate 9,148,493 of NC_072475.1, forward strand.
GGACCATGCGCAGAGGCCTAGGGACTCATGGACTCGTGGGTCCCCGAGAGACCGTGCGGAGTGCCCTCTCCCCCTTCCCGAGGGCAGCCTCACCCACCCCGCCTTCATGGGGAGTCCCTGGGGCCAGCCTGACAAGAAGGTGCCCAGTTAAGTCTTAAGGACTGTCCTCTGTCCGGGGTGTCCATGTCCTCACCCCATCACTTGGAAATGTCCAAATGCGGTCCCCTGAACACCACACCTGTCGGGATCATCTGCTGTCCCTGTCCCCAGCCCCCCACCCCCCCCACTCCCCTGGTGAGCCCAAGTGCCGCCTCTGAGCGCAGTGGGGCCCCACTGGGCCGGGCCTCCAGCAGGTGAGGATCTGGCCCACGTACCAGACCATGCTGGACAAGGTGCCCGAGGTGCCCGAGGGCTGGCTCATCTTCGTGGCTGACAGGGAGGAGCTGTACGTCCGCGTCCGAAATGGGTTCCGGAAGGTCCTGGTGAGTTCTCTGGGTGGCCTTTTCCTGCACCTCCTGTCCTCGCGCGTGGGGGTCGGACATGGGAGAAGGTGGGGAGCGCTGCATGGAGGAGGAAGGCCCCAGGCCTATGGGCAGGGGCACAGGGATCCAGGCCACTGCCCGCACCCACAGCAAGCCCCCTCCGCCACGGTCAGGACCATCCTGTTAGGGCGACACCCCGCAGGGACAAGTGACAGCCCGCGCTCCTCAGCTACTTTTTTTTTAATGAGTAGAATTTCTTGAGTTCTAGGCTTACAGAGAATTAGCCCTCACCCTTTTGAAAACGTGTGGTGTGCCAGGCACCGGGCAGGCCCCGGATGCAGCCGTGCTGGCTTCCATGGGGAGGGAGGCCCAGGCTGGGCACGTGGATTCGGGAGGGTTGTCCACTGTGGGTGCTGGTGAATCGGGTCATTGAAGTAAACCCCGTGTTTTCTTCCAGCTGGAGGCCCGGACGCCACTCCCGCGTGGGACGGTAAGGAGCCCTGTTCTTTCCCAGCTGTCAGTTTTGGGGTGCAAGCCTTCGAGCCTGGTGGATGGCCAGGGCGTGTGGGGCATGCAGTGGTGGCTGCACTCTGCCTCACGTTTCTGGAACAACACTTACCAGTAGTGCTTTAGCATCCTGGGGCCTCCCCTGCTGGGGAGATGGTGCCCAGCATCTTCCCCAGGCTCCTGGGGCCAGAATCCGCTGCTCCTTTGAGGCTTTGCTGTCCTCCATCCAGAGAGTAGGGCACACGGACAGACCCTTCTAGGGTGGACGGAGGGGGAACGGGAGACGGAGATAGGGGATGAATGGGCTGAAGTGAGTACTTGAGTTTACGTCTCACAGCTGTAGGCTCCTTTGAAAAAGCATGACTTCTCATATGGCCCAGTCCAATGAATGAATGGGAGTCCATTCTCTCATTCATTCATTCATTCAGCACATAGTCCTGGGTCCCTCCCATACGCTGGGCACTGTTCTAGGCATGAGGTACAGCTGGGCAGGAAAGGGGCAAAGCCACTGCCCCCTGCAGCTACATTACATGGGGGAGACGGGCAGTAAAGAGAACAGGTTTGTCAATATTTGAAGCATGATATGAAGTATAGTTATACAGATACAAATCTTTTATGTAAATACTAGTATATGTTAATTATATGAACTATAAATATAAACTATCTATGGGTACTAAGTACCTAGTAATAGGCATATAGGTAACAGTAATACATTATAGGGTGTGTCCTAAGGCTTTTGGCGCTGTGGGAATAAATAATTGGGAAGTGGGTGGGGGCGCAGGAGTTGGGATTTGAAGGTCACCTTGTCTCTGCGGTGGGGATGGAGCAAAGGCCTGAGGAACTGAGAGCAGGGGCCCGCCGTGTCATAACCGGGCATCTGAGCTACAGCGAGGAGGCGGCCTCGAGGTCAGGGGACGTGGTCGCCTGAGGCCCCCCAGGCCACAGCAAGGAGGTGGCTCGGGTGTGCAGGAGCCAGGGGTGTGTGAGCAGAGGACATCCACCTGATTTAGGCATGAACAGGATGGCCGGGCTCCCCCACCAAGAGCACAAGCTGGGGTGAAGAGGAACAGGGGTGCTCTGGGACGGGTAGCCAGGAACCTAGGCCCAGGCAGGAGAGCGGAGCCTGAGGGGCACCAGGGGGCCTCCCTGTGGTGCTGACAGGTGTCGGAGCCCCCATCCCACCTACTCTCCACCCCTCAATCTGCAGGACAACGAAGTGGCCGCCTTGCAGCCCCCCCTGGTGCAGCTGCACGAGGGAAACCCGCACCCCCGGTGGGAACTGCCCCCCTCCACCGCACGACCCTGGCGGGCAGATGACATCCTGGTCAGGCCCCCACGCCTGCTGGACCCCCAGCCCTACCCTGGAGTGCCGCATCACGGCTCCTACGTGCACTCCCGGCCAGCCCACCCCACTGGCGCTCCCGCCCACACCCACCAGGACTTCCAGCCGGTGGTGAGTGGCCCCGGGGTCACGTGCCCACCCGCCCCTGAGCTCCCAGGGAGGGTTCTCGGGGCCTGGGACTGCCCTCTGGCACCTGCCTCTGAGGCCAGTCTCTGCTTAGGTCCCTGGGGATGGGGCCCCGCAGAGCCTTTTTCACAGAGGTGGCTGGCGAGGCCCGAGGACAGGGACTTGCTCAGGAGGTAGATGGAGGAGGTGGCCGCTTCAAGCTGACCACCGCCCACTCCCAGGCTGGGCGTTGCTTTCTGGGCCCCCGCACCTCTGCTGCCCTGGGCTGAAGGGCCCCAGGCTGGTTCTCCAGGGCCCCAGTGGGTGCACTCAGCTCTCCCAAGCCCTGTCTGTGCTGACACTCAACCCTACTGTCTATGCAGGGCCGGGGCCGAGGGAGGGCCGGCGGGGAGGGGGCGCCCAGACTGGCGGCTGACTGCAGCTGACTGCCACTCACTCTCCTGCAGCTGCACCTGGTCGCACTCAACGGGCCACAGCCTGGCGGCCTGCGTGGCATCCGTGGCGCCGACCTCCAGTGCTTTCAGCAGGCGCGTGCGGCGGGGCTGGCGGGCACCTTCCGTGCCTTCCTGTCGTCGCGCCTACAGGACCTCTACAGCATTGTGCGTCGTGCCGACCGTGCCACCGTGCCCATCGTCAACCTCAGGGTGGGTGCACTGCCCTGTGTGTGGGGCTCCCAGAGCTGGGATGAGGGACCTGGGAGTCGGGGGGGGGGGGGCGTAAGGGCACTGGGCTGGCCACACCCCTGAGAACCCAGCAAGGCCCCTGCACCACAGTGCCCTTCACGTGGCTTTATTTCATGGCTCTTTGCCACCACCGTGTGCTTGCCGATGCTCCTGATGTTTCAGGACCACAGGTGGTGGACTCGTCCCAGACCCGGGGTCCAGGGTCGGGGAGGTGCCTGGTCTGCTAAGGCGCCCAGCCAATGGTCGTCTGTCGGGGGGTGACCAGAGATGGGTAAACCGCCCCACTTCCCTCCGCAGGACGAGGAGCTGTTTCCCAACTGGGAGGCCTTGTTCTCGGGCTCCCAGGGCCAGCTGAAGCCGGGGGCCCGCATCTTCTCCTTTGACGGCAGAGACGTGCTGCAGCACCCCGCCTGGTAAGTGCCCCCCACGTGAGTGCAGTAGCTGGGGCGGGGGGAGGGGGGCGCCCTCTGGATCTTACTGGCCCTAGTGCAGGCCCCTGACGCTGCACCTCCCTGACTTGCCTGACCCTCTACCTAATACGTGCTCACTGTTTAAAACTCACAAGATCCAGACGAGCATTAATGATACAAAGCATTCTTCGTGTGCTGTACGAACACACTCACCAGTCTGCTCCTTGGGCAGGCCTCCCCACCCCCCACACTGCTGTCTGGGAGCCTGGCCAATGGTGGGTGCCCCAGGGGACTGCCAGGATCACCCAGCTCTCACTGTCTGTCACGCAGACATCACAGGGAGTGATTGCTCCTATAAATTCCCCCAAATGGCATTTCCCAGTTGGAGGATGTGTGTACTTCAAACACCGGTGGAAGCTGTCAGGTTGCCCTCACATCCCTCGTCCCTCTGCCGGCCTGGTGTGAGGGTGCCTGTTCCCCCAGTGCATGCTCTTCCAAGGTGGCTCATGTGTCAGACAAGTAGGTGCCCCGCCCTCACGGAGAAGCACCCAGCCCCAAGGGACCAGTCATCAGGGTCACAGAGGCTGCTCCCCGTACTGTGCCCCCCAAAACAGTGGCAGCACGGGGCGCACCCGTGCCCGGTGGCTAGGGATGGCCCGAGTCCCTGCTACCACCTCCACATCCAGCTGCAGCCTCTGCCCTTTTCTGCCTGAGGGTGGCCTCTGTCCCAGGAGGAGAGGGCCCCGGGGAGACTGACAGCCTGTGTCCTGCAGGCCACAGAAGAGTGTGTGGCACGGCTCAGACCCCAGCGGGCGCCGGCTGACCGAGAGCTACTGTGAGACGTGGCGGACTGAGGCCGCAACAGCCACGGGCCAGGCCTCCTCGTTGCTGACGGGCAGGCTGTTGGAACAGAAAGCCGTGAGCTGCCACAACGCCTTCATCGTCCTCTGCATTGAGAACAGCTTCATGACCTCCTCCAAGTAGGGCTTCTGCCAGCTCACGTGGTGTATGGACCGACGGCCAGAGAGGAGGCCAAGCGGCAGGGCGAGCGGAGAGGCCCCAGTGCCGGGCAGGGAGCGGCAGCCAGCACTCCAGACAGGGGACCTGGCTGGGACACATTCCTGTGTGGTTCACATTTCATGTAATCCTCCAGAAATAAAAGAAAGCCAAAGAGTGTATTTTTTAAAAAGTTTAAAACAGAAAGCTTGGTGCCAACTCTTTCTCCTGCCCTGCCCACTTCCAAGCCCCAGCTGGCCTCTCCTGGTCATGCAGGGCGCTGTCCTCAGATTAGACACCAGGGGGCGCACCAAGCCCTGTTCTCTCTCTCTCTCTCTCTCTCTCTCTCTCTCTCTCTCTCTCTCTCAAGACTTTTTGTGAGATTATTTGCACTTGTCTACAATTGCCAGGAAGCAGAATCGCAACGTATTGAGATAATGCTCCGCCCTGGCTGTTCTCTTGTGACCTCTAGTACTCACTCCCCTGAGCAGTATGTGCACCCCAGTCCCCCAGAGGGGGAGGGGGCAGGGGGAAGAGATTAACCAAAGATCTTATATGCATACTAGAGGCCCGGTGCACGGATTCGTGCACCAATGGGGTCCTTCGGCCTGGCCTGTGGGGACTGGGCCAAAACCACAGTCTGACATCCCCCGAGGGACCCCACTGTACAAATCCATGCACTGGGCCTCTAGTGTGTGTGTGTGTGTGTGTGTGTATGCTTTAATTGATTTCAGAGTGGAAGGGAGATGGAGACAGAGATAGAAACATCAATGATGACAATCATTGATTAGCTGCCTCCTGCAGACCCCACACTGGGCATCAAGCTCGCAACCTGAACATGTACCCTGACCAGGAATCAAAACATGACCTCCCCGTTCATAGGTCGATGCTCAATAGCTGAGCCACACTGGCCGGGCCCAGTCCCCATTTTCCAGGCTCAGAGTTCCCAACACCCATGCAGGCCAAGCTCTGCTTGGGAGCATCTGCTAGGACTCCAAGTCCCTGGCCAGACTGCCTCCTGCTGAGCCCTGGATGGAGGCCGGTGGAGGGGCTGCAGCAGGGGCAGGACAGGACTGGACCATGTCCACAGACTAGCTCCATGCTCATGAGTGAATGAGGCCATTTGTTTTGCCTTGTTCACCGCCATCCATAACAGTACATCTCAAAACCCACATCATTGTCCTTGTTGGAGAACTTCGGGAGACATTTTGAGGTGCATGTGTGTCTCTGGGAGAGCTGGTAGGTGTCCCCATTGGTGGCCATGCTGGGAGGGATGGCAGGCCAGAGCCCAACCCCTAGAGGTCTGCTGTCCATGCGCTGCAGCCATAAACCAGAGGAGCTAGTCCTGGAGCTATTTTGATTCCAAATAAAAACATCTATGTACATAGACACTGGTTTGCAGGTGGCCTGCACTGTCCTGAGACCAGTTCTCTGGAGCCTAAGTCCCCACACACCCAAGTGGGTGGGCCCTGAGGGAGCCCAGGTGTGCAATATGAAGATACACACGGCTGTGCATGGGTATGGACATCCCCAGGTGTACACAGTTGTACCAGGTGTATGTGGATGACCTTTCTCCTCTCAGGTCTCCCTGGGGCAGCAGGCTTCCCAGGCCCATGCAGGTGGCCTGCCCTGGGCTCACACCCAGCACCACCATGCTCTCCCCACAGGTGCTGCAGCCGGCCAGGCTCTGGGAGGTGTCTGACCCCGAGGGGCTGTGCACACTACACAGAGAAGGCCTCACTGTGCCCTGGGAACAGATGCCACCCCTGCCTCATGGCCAAGGTGCTTAGGAGCAGAGAAAGGCGGTTCTGGGAGCCTGAAGGTGGTTCCGGGTTTGAGCAGCACAGTGCAAATGGAGGGTCTCAGAGGGAGCAGTTGAGCCAGCTGCTGATGGTGTTCTTGCTTGGGGGGGTAGGGGGCGAGGCGGGGGGTTATCCCAGTGCAAAGGCACAGAGCCCTGATTGTGGAGTCAGTGACCAGAGGAGATCTCCCCAACCCCCCAACCAATCCATGAAGTCTTGCTCGATCTCTAAGCACAATTGGGAAATGGTGCTGGGCCCTGGGCTCCGTGCTGCCTTCCTAGCAGGGTCAGAGGGCCAGCAGTGGCCTGTGTGGACACCCCGGGGACCAATCCATCAGTCTGGCCCACACCATTGGCCATGTCTTGGGCCAACCCTGTGCACTCTCCACGACTCTCATGGTGCCCCGAGATGCCCCATTCAGCCAGCTCCAGCAGCCCTTCCTAGGCCAGGAGTGTTCCTGACCCTCCTTGCCAAGCCGGTTCCAAGCTGCGGCCTTTCCACCGGACCCCACCACTCGGCATGAGGACAGAGGGTCATGGGAGGAGCAACATCAAGGACATGGTGGGCCCAGGTTGGGTCCCTTTCTGTGCCTAGGACAGGGGCTGGTCCCCTTTCTTGGCCTCCCAATAGACCCCAGCACCCCCCCCCCACACACACACACACACACACCACCAGTTTGGAATCAGGAGCCCCTCACAGGTCATGTGGTTTATTTAATGTTTCAGGTCTTACATTTTCACATGACTGGTTCCTAGAGCCCCAGGTGGCATGTCCTCTGGGCTGGTGTGTGGGCAGCCCAGGTGGCCTCCATCACCAGCGAGGCGGACCAGGGTTAACCCACATCAGGAAGCGGAAGGACGACAGGGCCCAGGGCCCAGGAGCCAGCTCCGAAAGACCTCAGCACCCCCGCTTCATCCAGCGGGGAAACACCTGCCTGCCCCAGGACCAGCTTCTCCCACAGAAACAGAGGCCCAATAAGGGTTCTCATTCACGACCGTTTAAAAAAAAAAAAAAAAAAAGGGAACACAGCAGTGTTTAAAACGTGAGCACCTGGGCAACTAGAAATGTCAGTTTAGCCATGAGCCCAGGGAACCCAGGCCCCCACCGCCACCCTACAGGGCCCACGACACCCTGCAGGGGCTGGTGTCACTTGGGCTAGCACAGGGGGCCATCTCCCAAGTCCCCAGGGACCAATGGGATCTGCCTCCCAAGGGGAGTGAAGGCGGGGAGGCCTGGTGGGCATGTGGAACCCCACCACTGGACATGTGTAGGCAGGGGACACAACCCAACCCACAATGCCCGGCAGCTGCCACAGTGTCCCCAGCAGGCTACAGAGCGTAGTGTGGATGTGAGGCCTGAGAGGCGCAGGGCTTGAGGACACCGCAGGGCAAGCTAAGACACCCCTGGCCGAGGTAGGTGGCCCTCGAGGTGTGTGTCATAGGGGCCCCATTGTTCATTGGTACCATAATGTGAACAGTGGAATTCAAACAATGCCAAACACCCAGCTTCCTGGTTCTGAGGACCAGCACCCTGTCAGGGATGGACAGTTCTGAGATGTCAGGGCCCAGGCTCACAGGGACCGGCACCCTGTCAGGGATGTACCGTTCTGAGATGTCAGGGCCCAGGCTCACAGGGACCGGCACCCTGTCAGGGATGGACAGTTCTGAGATGTCAGGGCCCAGGCTCACAGGGACCGGCACCCTGTCAGGGATGTACAGTTCTGAGATGTCAGGGCCCAGGCTCACAGGGACCGGCACCCTGTCAGGGATGTACCGTTCTGAGATGTCAGGGCCCAGGCTCACAGGGACCGGCACCCTGTCAGGGATGGACGTTCTGAGATGTCAGGACCCAGGCTCACAGGGACCGGCACCCTGTCAGGGATGGACAGTTCTGAGATGTCAGGGCCCAGGCTCACAGGGACCGGCACCCTGTCAGGGATGTACCGTTCTGAGATGTCAGGGCCCAGGCTCACAGGGACCGGCACCCTGTCAGGGATGGACAGTTCTGAGATGTCAGGGCCCAGGCTCACAGGGACCGGCACCCTGTCAGGGATGGACAGTTCTGAGATGTCAGGGCCCAGGCTCACAGGGACCGGCACCCTGTCAGGGATGGACGTTCTGAGATGTCAGGACCCAGGCTCACAGGGACCGGCACCCTGCCAGGGATGGACAGTTCTGAGATGCCAGGGCCCAGCTCAGTGAGGATGCTGGAGGATGCAGAGCAGATTGCCTCTGGTGTCAGAATTTGGCCACTCACAGAGAGGGCAGGTCAGGCCTTGGCTTCGCACTGGTCCCTCAGGACTGGTGCTGCGGCCCATGCACTGTCCTCCGGGGCCAGGGTTGTGGCTTCGGGCTGCAGGTTGCTGAGGGCCCCATCCTGCGGGCTCAGTACCTGAGTAGCTTTCTCCTCCGAGGGGCTCCTTAGCTCCTGGCCCAGGGGCAGGGGCTGGTGGTGGCTCCCCAGGAAGTGCCACAGGGTCCCCAGCACAGCTCCCAAGAAGTAGGCAACAGACAGCACCACAAAGTACCCAAAGTAGACCAGGAACTGGAACAGAGAAAGGTGCAAGTGGGGGTGGGGAATAGGGGCAGCCAGGGAGATGAGGGGGCTTTGGAAAGGGAAGGGGAGGCAGACGAGTGGGTGGGGGACAGGGGAGGGACAGTTGGGAGGCAGCCCACATGGATGTGTATCCTCCCTCTCTTTCCCTCCTGCTCAGAGGCCACGGGAACACTGCAAGAGTGGGGTGGGCACTAGGGGTCAGAGGCCAGCCCAGGAGCAGGTCACACATTGCACACGCTCCACGCTCCTGCCCTCCACGCTCCTGCCGCCACACGGCACAGCCCTGGGGGAGCTCCCACCACTTTCTCACAGAACCCCGGCACTTTTGCTGTCTCTGTGTGGCCTCTGTGATCTACCCCCAGTGCTTTGCTTATTTTGCGTGAACCACGCGTGTGCACTTCGCACCATGGGCAGAGTTCCCACACTGCCGAGGGCTCGCAGACATCCGTGCGTGCGGTGGAGCCGGTCAAGGACGGGCAGCCCCACGCACTGAGCCAGTGGCCGCCCTGGTGACAGGCAAAACGGACCAGTAGTGACACAAAGAGATGCACACCCCGCCCACAAAAATGTCCCTCCCGATTCTCATGAGCACCCGGGGGCCTGGAGGTCCGGATGGTCTGGAGGCGACTGTGGGCCAGACCGGGCTCAAGTCCCTCCCTGAGGCCCTGGTGACACAGGCACCCTCAGCCCTCTAGGAACCCTGCTCATTTAGAAAGCAGAGCCGGAAGGGAACCGTGGAGGACTTTGCTCCAGGAAGATGGAGTCACATGGTTCCCCTATTCTTCCCCAGTATGACTGAAGCCCTGGAAGCCACACAGAGTAACAACAGAAAGTGACTGGAGGGGTGGGGGAGGGCGGGCAGCCCAGCTGGGACCCCAGAGCCCAAGGCACAGCATGGTGACGTGTGATGAGTCTCGGGCTTAATTTCCTTTTTGCTGCAGGTATTTTGAAACGAAAGATGCCAGCAACCCAGAAATGGCAACATGTGTGGAGAAAAAGCCCCAACAAAGCTGCTCTCTCTACCAGAGGACCAGGAGGGGGACACCCAGCAGGACAGGAGGTGACAGATGGAACAGCCCTGCTCCAGCTAGAACCACCCTCGTCACCCAGGCTGTAAGGAGGCCCCTGCCCCATGGGGGAGTGTTGCTCAAGGCCCCGTGGGGAGCTCACAGGGAATGTCTGGACTTTCACTCCCACCCACCGCTGGTGCCGACACCCAACTCCACCCCCCGCGGACTCAGGACTTTCATCCCCTGCTCCCACCCATCCCCAGTGGCAAGGACACCCCACCCCACAGTCAACCTTCTGAAAGCGAAAGACAAAGAAAAGAATCTTGAATGCAGCCACTTAAAAAAATGACACCTTAGGGGCAGAACAATTAGAATGGCAGAATTTTTCATCATCAACTACAAAGGCCACAAGGAAGTGGCACAGTTTTCACCTGTTGGGAAAACCCTGTCACTCCAGAAGCCTTCAGGAGTAAAAGTAACGGCTAAAGGAGGTTCTCTGGGCCAGAAGGGGGTGATCGAGACAGAACTTGCCACACAGGAAGGCAAAAGAACGCAGTGGGCAAAACCGCGGGTACAGATGTGGTCGCGCGGTTGGGGAAGTGAAAGGAATTGGTGGTGTGGACATGGAAGAGCAGCCTGAGGGACCCGATGGGAGGGAAGCTTCTGTTTCTTGACCCTAACAAATCAATAATCTGGTAGTGATGTTGCACCAGAGACCTCAACCCGCCCATCCCTGGGCACAGGGCTCATGCCCTCCAGACAGCCCCACGCACCACTCACTCCTGGCACACCTCCGCCCTTCCCGTGAGGAGGCCCTCAGCCATCCTGGGCGATGCCCAGGGCCAGGAAGACCTCCAGAAATGACCTGCATCCAGACTCATAAGAGGCCTCATGTTCCAAGTGGAGTCGGGCGGCGTTACAGCTCCACCCTGGGCCCCAGGAGGCAGCAGGACAGGCCGGCACAGCGGATGCCAGATCATGGCTCCCTGGCGCCAGTCCTCTGATCCTTCCCTCCTTGCCTGGGGCCTCTCACTTCATACTCCTGCTCCAACTCAGTAAGTCTAGTGTACCCAGCAGGAGACACCCGGCCCGCCCTGTGCATGCCCCCTGACCTCAGTAGATCTGTGGTCTGGGGCCCATGGAAGGGACAATGCTGCTGGTTGGGTAAACACCAGGAGACCCTGGCCCAGACACCTCCCCTATCCCCACCCTCACCCACACCCCCCCACACCCATTACCGAGTCCTCGCTCCCTGAGGAAGCGAACCCAACGCAGGGGCTGACCTGGTAATGGACCTGGAGGCCCAGGCCACGCTTGTCGGAAACGATGAGGGTGATGATGGTCTTGAGAACAGTGGCGAGGAACGTGTTGATTCCGAAGACCAGGGCACAGAGCTCCTTAGAGAGAGAGGACGCGATCTGAAAACTTAAAGGGAAAGCAGGCCAAGATCAGCCTCGGCTGGGAGGGACAAGAAGTGCCCACAAGTACAAAGGTGACATCTAGGCTGCCACTGGCTGCCAGAAACAGCTATGTGGTCTGATGACTGGCCATGCCTACTAAGGCCACTGGAGACCAGCAAACCCAGCCCAGCACCCCGGCCACCCACTGCATCCTCCCTCAATGACTCATAAAGTGAGTGCAAAATGGTGTCAAATGCAAACTCGGGAAGACATTTAACAAGTCTCCTAGTAACCCTGGCACGGAGTAACTCATTCACTGCAGCATTCTCAGAAAATCATCCTCAGGAGAACGGGCAGAGCATCATGAGGAAAGTTCTAGAATTAAAGTCCTTAATGATAGTAGAGTCTTTAATGATTTTAAAGTCATTAAGTGATTCAATAAGTTAGAGAAAGAACAGTTAAACAAATAAGGAGAGAAGAAGGAATTAATATTCTCAGAGCTCCCAATCCTCTGCAAAGAAATTAACATTTGAACGTACTTCCAATTAAAATTCCCAAAGTGCCTTTAAAAATAATGACTAAACAAGAAATAGTCTAAAGTTCTCACCCAGCCAGCATGGCTCAGTGGTTGAGTGTCCAGCTATAACCAGGAGGTCATGATTCGATTCCAGTCAAGGGCACATATCCGGGTTGTGGGCTTAATTGCTAGTGGGGGGTTTGCAGGAGGCAGCTGATCAATGATTCTCTTTCATTACTGATGTTTCTATCTCTCTCTCCCTTTCCCTTCCTCTCTAAAGTCAATTTAAAAAAAAGAAATATTCTAGCCCTAACCGGTTTGGCTCAGTGGATAGAGCTTCAGCCTGCGGACTGATAGGTCCCAGATTTGATTCTGGTCAAGGGCATGTACCTTGGTTGCGGGCACATCCCCAATAGGAGGTGTGCAGGAGGCAGCTGGTCGATGTTTCTCTCTCATCGATGTTTCTAACTCTCTATCCCTCTCCCTCTCTGTAAAAAACCAATAAAATATATTTTTAAAAATTATTTCTTAAAAAACAAAACAAAGAAATATTCTAAAGTTCTGAAGACTAAACAAATAAAAATACCCAACAAGCTTTTAAAGAGAATGACCGAGGCCAAGAGCTGTACTGAGGTCCGAGGAGCAAGAAATATATGAAATGCCAGAATGAGCAATCCCATGACAAAGACTGCACACAAACTGAGAAAAGGCCATGTCAATCAAAGGTCTGAGAGGACAGATTAATTCCTAGGATGTCAGGTCCCACCCGCACAGCAAATGCCACACCACCCACACGCCACACCCTCTGCACGAGTGTTTCACATGGCACACCTACTCTGTAAGTAGGATGAAAGGCAAAGCATAACATACCTACCACATATGGTAGATGCAAGTGTGCTACGGATAAAGAGGGAAAACAAGAAATCCCAGCAGAAAGAGAGCCCACAGGTGTGAAGTGTCCACTAACACCAGGGAGGAGCCAGCCCAGCAGCACGAAGAAAAGGCAAGCTGCCCTCAGGTCACAGGGTAGCCCGCTTGCCCGCAGGCATCTGCCGTATCTACCAACACCCCCTCTCTACCAAAGCACATGCCCTTTGACCTGGCCAGTTCCTTTCTAGGAACATCTGAAGCCATCATCAGAATTTGGAAAGGAAAATGCAGGTTGAGAGGACAGTGATCTCAGTGTAGCTTGTCATAGCAAAATACTGAAGGCGTCATCCCCGTCAGTTGGGGATTAGCTATGTGGCATGTCACTGGTCACCAAGAGGACCAATTACACCTGCATTTGGCCAGCTAAATGGAAAGGTGTCTTCTGCCAGGAGTGTGGTCAGGGTGTCTGGCAACTTGGCCCTCAGGAGGACAGGAAGGACACTAGGTTTGACCCAGGCTCTGAGCCCAGGGCAGGTGCAGGCCGAAAGTGGGCAGGGCAGCGTGTGCCGGGCGCTTCTGTGAGATGGCACAGGGGAGTCAGGCCACCACTCCATGGAGGTGGGAACTGCAATGGGTCAGGAGACAGAGGATACTGTCCGAGCTGAAGACGAGGTGGGGAAGGATCTTCTAACATGGGTGTGAGTAGAAGGAGGATAGAAGGTGCCCCACTTTGGGGGTTGCAGGGGGACCATGGTGACAGACACACCCACCAGGTGCAGGAGGCACAGAGAGGCAGGCTTCTGTGTACCTATGTGGTGTGAGCACATGTAGTGTGTGCCTGTGTGGTGTGAGCACGTGTAGTGTGTGCCTGTGTGGTGTGAGCACGTGTGGTGTAAGCATGTGTGGTATGAGCACATGTGGTGTGAGCACGTGTAGTGTGCCTGTATGATGTGAGCATGTGTAGTGTGGGTATGTGTGGAATTAGCACGTGTAGTGTGAGCATGTGTGGTGTGAGCATGTGTGGTGTGTGCCTTTGTGGTGTTAGCACATATGGTGTGAGCACTATGGTGTGAATAAGTGGCTTTGTGAAAGGTCAGTTCAAAGGAACACAGAGGGTCATAGGAGCAAGCAGAACATGAGCAGGGGAAGATTCTGGAAGTACAGGGGAGCTGGTGGGCAGGTCTCAGGATGTCCCTGGGCAGATGCAGGAGGGCCCCCAGGGTTGTGAGGAACATGAGGGCAACAAGAGAGTCCTGGACAGAAGGTAAGCTGGGATACCGGGTCACTCCTTGGCCAGGAGCTGCTGTTCCCCACAGTGGGAACAGAGAGGGTGAGGAAGGCCATGGGGCTACCCAAGATGGGACCGCAGCAGCTCCTGGGGCCTGGGAAACGAGGCGGGAGGCTGGGAGGAGAAACTTCACGAGGACCAGTCCCTGTGGACACCAAGTGGCCTTGGCGGGAGGAGCAGAGAACATGCCGCACGGGAGGGCTCCTTGCTAAGTCTCAGGGCCACGGCAGGCAGCTGGGATGTATGTGCTATGGACAAGGGGACATTGCGTCCCTGGCTAAAGGTGTCCAGGGTTCACCGCTCCTCCCACCACCAAATTTGCTTTACGCTGCTCAGCCTCTCGTTCACCCCACACAGCCCAACTCACATGGCGATGGGCACCAGGAACTGGTAGAAGCCACGGAAGAGCACGAAGGCCACGTAGCACAGCCAGATGCTGCTCGTGCTGTACATGAGGAAGATCAGCCCTGCCTGCACCGCTGTCACGCCTCCGATGATCAGTTTCGCCCACAGAGCCCACTGGATCTTCACAAAGCCCGCGGCAAAGGAGGTGATGGCGCCTGGGGAAGACAGGACGGTCACTGTCTGCCATCCTCCTAGGGCGGGCAGGGCGGGCGGAGCGGGCGGAGCTGGCTGGGGCGTACCGAGCAGAGTGGAGGCGGCATCCACACCACCGTTGTAGACCTTGGTGGTGTCTTTGGTGGGGTCGACCACGTTCCACAGGATGTGCACATAGAAGACGATTAGGTAGTAGCCGGCCGAGTTAAAGACCCACCAGAGGCACCAGAGGCGCAGCTGTGGCAGCCGCAGGCTAGCTCTTAACTCACGGAGCATGCGCACGAGGACCCAGTCCCTCCAGCCCGCCAGCAGAGTCCCGCGGAGCTTCCTGCCCGTGGGCTGGCCAGGGCCAGGGTGCATCTTGTCCAGCTCCGAGGGCGAGGCCTCGCCGTGGGCAGGCTCACTGCGGTTGAAGAAGAGGCTGCGCTTGGGGCGCTTCAGGAACATGGCGAGGATCAGGCTGAAGGTGAGGAAGGCCAGCGAGATGTAGTTGAGCGTGGTGAAGGAGACCTTGCCCACGGTGACGAGCAGCTGGCCCAGCACAGAGCTGGTGAAGACGCCCAGGAGCACTGCGGACCTCGAGTAGCCGGCCATGCGCTGATACTGGGCGGGGCGCACGAGCGAGAAGATGTAGGAGGAGTAGGCTATGCGGGCGGCCATGGTGAGGCTGTAGAAGAACTCCATGAACTGCATGTGCAGCACGGAGTGGCCAAACAGCAGCAGCAGCCACACAGAGATATAGCTCAGGCCCTGCAGGAGCAGCACCGGCTTATAGCGCAGGTAGTCCGTCAGCAGAAAGGTGGGCACCAGCACTGCCAGGTAGGAGTAGGACAGCACCGGCGTGATCTCATTGGTGACCTGTGGGACAGCAGGCTCGTGACCCCATGCAGCTCATTACCGTAGCCACCAATGCCCTTTGGTAGCCCCCTCACCAGAACCACACCGTGAGCGTGACTGTCTGCTAAGACCAGCACAGGTAGCCCTCAGCCCCAAGAGGCCAGCAGGCTCCAAGGCCTCATTTGACAGAGGGAAACCAAGGGCCAGAGTACAGCCCCATCAGCACGCGGGGCCCACGGCGAGGCTGGTTGGACCCTCTTGCTCCAGCTGGCTTACTCACAGCCCTGGCATGGGAACAGCCAGGAAACACGCCAAGGCAGAAATCGAGGAAACTCATGTAGCTATCAGATGGGCAGAAGGTCAACAGGGGCAAGAGGGAAACTGGAAGCTGTGGCCTCGGGCAGAGGGAGCAGGTGTCGGTGTCCAGGATACGGCAGCATCGTCCCTCGGGGTGACCCATTGACAGCAGACACACCGGGTTGAATCCCCTAGGGTGCGCCCTTTGTAAGACAGTCTCTGACCCACGTGGGTAACTCTCCCCAGCCAGGCCCGGCAGGCAGGCTCATGCCCAGACACAAGCCTGTCGTCTCTCTGATGACACCCAAGCTTGGGGGAATGGCTTCATTTCTGGAACCTACTATATAATCATTTAATGTGCAACCAGAGAGGGCAGGTGAATGGGACTTGTAAAATTTTTGCTATAGAGATTTTTTCCTGTTATCTTACTAGAGCTTTGTATCCATGATGATTCCTGTGATCACAGCAGACGATGGCCCCTCTTTAAGATCTGATCAGTGTTCTAAGGAAGGAGAGAGCCCTCGGCTGCCCAGTGAGTGAGGGACGTGAGGGATGGTTACTCAGAGGAGTCCCGGAGGGTCTGGGGGGCACAGGAGACAGCCCCATAGGCCCCAGCCCCCTACCCAGCCTCACCTGGGAAGTGACCAGCTCCAGCAGTCAGCACTGGTCATGGGATCAGACGCAGTGACAGATTCTGAGTTCGTGTGGGTCAGTACGCGGCCATTTCCTTATCTCCAAGATGGCTACTTGGAGGGGACAGGCCTCATTCGCACAGACACTGCATTGGACTTAAACAATCTGAGGGTATGCAAGGGGTAAGGGCCCCGCTCCATGCCAGGGAAAGGCAGGGGCTTCCCGAAGAAATCAAAGGCACAGTGGGACCCAGGGAGATCCAGCTATGGTGACAGGGGGTGGGGAGGCTGGTGGCCACATGGGAAGGGCAGAGGAGGCTGGGGGAATGGAGGTGAACAGCCCAGAACCAGTTCTGATCAGGACCCGCTCTGACCGGGACCAGCTCTGGGGCAGTGCCGGGGTCCTCAGGTGGAAAGCAGGGTGGTGACCAGAGCTTGGATGGGCACCCTGACTGAGCGCCTCATCAACCAACAGCCTCTGAGTTTCTTGGTTTTATTTTATGGAAAAGGAAATAGCAAACGCTGGAGAAGGAAAGCACTAGGGCTACAGCCTGTCCTGCCTCCTCCTCCTCCCACCACCACTCACCTCTGGGATAAGCTTACTTAGTCAGCTATCAACAAGGTCCTTTGTCCTCCTTGCGAGTGAAGGAAATTCCTTCAATAATCTCCTTAGGCAAATAGCTGCTGAGTCTCTGCTGGAAGCAGATGCCAGGCAGGTGGGCTCACTCTCCCCACCTGGCACTCCTCCCTCAGAGACCCGTGGCAGCCTCGGACCCCCTCTGCGGTCACTGTCAGTCTTTAACTGGCCTGGTTAATAAGTGAGAGTCAGGCCCCTCAGTGCCCCCTAAAGGACTGGGAACAGGACCCAGGACACCACATGGCTGCCTAACCTCAACAACCCCTGCTGCTTCCCCATTCAGGGGGAACCCCTGCCCACTATCCCCACGTCCACATGCCTGCTCCTTCGTGAAGTTCTTAGCAGGGCCCAAGAGGTAGGGGGTGACGAAGCTCTCGCCGGGCCGCATCTGGGCCATGAAGCCGTAGAAGCAGAGGTAGAATACCAGGCACCGCCAGGACTGAAGCTCGCGGCCCGGCCCAGGCTCTGGCTGGGGTTCCGGGGACACTGGCTTCTCCACCTTCTGGCTGGAGGATGCCATGCTGCCCAGGTTCCACACGGTCTTAGAGGGACTGAAGGTTATGCTGCCCCTGGAGGGAAGAGCAGAGAGTCAGGGCAACTCAGCAGCCCACAGACACCTCCCCTCTTCCCCAGAACTTGGCTGAAGGGCCACCTTCCCTCTCTCACTCAGTCAGGATCCCACATTCATACAGAGTTGGGGAGAGGGGCCCACAGGCCCCAGTCCCATGCTCTCAACCTGGATGGGGCTCTCAACAATCCAGATGCCACATCCACCCAGACCAGGGAGTCTCCAGAGCTTCCTGGGTCCCATGTGGTGTGAGAATAAACAAGTCATCTTTTCTGTCAAAGAACAGTTTAGACAGCCACCATTTCGGACCATGTGACTTGGCAGCCGCCACGTTGGCCGCATGGCTTGCAGCTCCCTTGGGGGCTGCCATCTTGAAACAGCAAAGGCCAACCCCTCCCTTTGAATTAGCCAATTGTGAAAGACTGTGCGCCTGAGCTCCAATCAAAAGCAAAGGACAGGTCATGTGCGTAAGGAATTATAAATCGGAGCAGACTGCCTGCTTGGTGTGCACGCGCTTCCAGACCATGTGTGTGCACCCTTCTACGTAGAAGTAAATATGTTTGCCTTGCTGCCTGGCTCCCGAGTGTTTTGTATTTTACCAGAACCCCTGACTTGGGGGGCTCGCCTTATTTCTAACAGAGGTAACCACCAGCCTTGTGGAGACATCTAAGGGCACACGTCCCTCCCCAGGAGGGGTGTGTCTGAGACATCCTGCTCTCACTGTCCTACTGGCCTCTGGGGACTCCATGCACAAGACTGGGCAGATAGGGTTTGGAGGTAGAGCCCAGAGCAGGTGGGGAGGCAGGAAGCCCTCAATACGGGTGGACCTCACAGAGAGAGGGCAAGAGGGACGGGGTTCACAAGGGCCTCTGGTGGTAGCAACCTTACTACCTCCTCAGAGTCCTACAAACTCTGCCCCTTCCCTCCCAGCCCACCCCACCCCCAGGGCTGACCCATCAAGCACCTGACCTCACAGGCAGCCCTCCAGTTCCACCTCTGCAGTCTGGGGACACTGCCCAGTGCAGGGCTCAACCTGCTGGGTCACATAATTACCACAAGCCCCCACCTTCCTGCTGAGTTACATAACGAGCCGGCACAGCAGGCCAGGCAAGAACAACTAAAAGTACACCCTGGGACTCCCTGGGGCAGTTAGTGATTACATGTCTTTGAACTAAAGGATGGCCCTGGGACTGAGGTTTATATGCCCTAGGGAATGTGCCTCTCTCCTATGCATTTCCCACACTGTTGTACACACTCTTGCAAAGTCTTGTGGAAAAAGTGAAGACTGGATGGCCGGGTAAACTGCAAAGTGAGCTTGGGCAGAAAAGGGTCATGCTGAGGAGCTTGGCCTCATCCCAGGAGCGGTGGCCAAAAATCCAGGGTCTTATTTGAAGTCCATTTTTAACTATGGAAAAAATGTGGAGCACCACAGAGCCAAAACATGCTAACAGATTTCCAGTCCAGGACACAGTGGGCGGCTTAGCCGTTACTCGGCGTCTCCAAGAGGAAAGGCCACCTGTGTGGGGACTGATGTTCAAAGGAAAGAGCAGGCCCCGCTGGTGTGGCTCAGCAGTTGAGCGTCAACCTATGAACCAAGAGGTCATGGTTTGATTCCCGGTCAGGGCACATGCCCAGGCTGCAGGCTCAGTCCCCAGTGGGAGGCGAGCAGGATCAATGATTCTCTCTCATCATTGATGTTTCTCTTTCTCTCTCCATCTCTGAAATCAATAAACATTTTTTTTTTTTTTTTTTAAGAAAAGAGCAGACTCAGAAGCCAGGCCCGAAGTCACCAAGGCTGGGCCCTGCTGTCCAGAGTGGAGCTCACCTGCCTTAAGTCTTATTCTGTCAGTTTACTCAGCTCACGTGAGTGTAATCACCAACACTAGCAGGGAGTCAGCGTCCCTGGATAAAACTCAAAGTCCTCGGCCTGAAAAGCCCAGACTGCTCTACTCCACACAGGCCCGGCCCAGCCTTGGGCTCCAGGAAGATGAGGGGAAGGGACACAGCACAGAAATGGGCACAGAAGGCAAGTGAGGTGCCCACGCTCGGGGCCAGTGAGCAGCAAGCCAGGCCTGGACCCCACGTGTCCTGACCCCACCCCAGCCCCTTGCAACTTGAGGCCTCTTCAGGGGCAGCCAGAGGATCATGGGGCGGCCTCCCCAAGACCTGTACGTCTGACCTCAGAACACTTTCAGTTCCCCTTTGGACTCTTTCTGCACCTGCCCTGGGGGAGTGTGGAGCACCAGTGGCTCCCCCTGGCGTTGTCCTCCGAGCACCTAGGAAAGTTGGAGACCCAAAAGCAAAACAAAAGCAAACACCACCTCTCTCATTTTGTGTTTTAAACCAGCTACTACTCGCTGGCCAGTATGGCTGAGTTGTTTGGAGCGTCAACCCCTGCAACGGAAGGTCACAGGTTTGATGCCAAGTCGGGGCATGTACCAGAGGCAACCAATCAATGTCTCAATCTCTCCTCCCCCCTCCCTCCCTCTCTAAAAAATCAATAAAAAATAAAAAAAAAAAAGTAAACCAGCTACTACTCTCCCAGGTTACCCAGGGAGGTTTCTCACATTTTAAAAAACACCTACTGGTAAAAAAAGAAACAAAATCTTTGCACCCTCCCAGGTTATATGACAGAGTTCTGTGTCCCAAGGAGTAAAATTAAACCCACTGTCACCCAACTTACAAGTTTAAAACACCCTGGAGGTGTTGATCACCTTTGCCCAGCACAGATAACTAATATTTGGGGTTATTAAATCCACCAAGGCACCCTCTGAAAGAGAGCAATTTAGCAGTGCCAAGCCACGAGGACAAAGGGTGGAGGGATGCAGTCCGACAGAGGCATCTGGGTGACACTCCATCTGGGAACGCTGGGGCCTGGGTACAGGGCTCCCAGACCTACAGAGGGAGGCAATTCTGCTGGGCCAGAGGTTCCTGGTTCTGCAGATTCAGTCTGGGCTGCCGGGGGCCCTCCATCTCCTTTAGGGGCAAGGGGCACCTGGTCACCTCTTGGCAGAGTGCCCCAATCTCAGCTATATGAACTTTATTCCTCCTGCACTTTGGGCAGCGTGGAAAATAGCTCCGTCTAGATGCATTCTGGGTTTCTGAGCTGGCTCAGATTCTAACCTGTACCCTGGGTGGGGCTCACCTGCCTTAAGTCTTATTCAACTTGGGCACCCTACTATATGACCACACAGTGTGTACCTGGGCCACTCTGCTGGATTCTCCAGGGGAAGTAAACAGGACCCTTGGGAATAGTCTCTAGTTCAAGGGTTGGAAGGGCCCACTCTGGAAAGGGCTGCAGGCACGCCGTGCAGGTTCTGGGACAAGCTCCAGCGCGCGCCCAGAGGGCTCCACAGCCACAACGCGGCGACAAGGTGCCAGAGCGCGCGCCATGTCCCCGTGATTCTCTGCTCGTGCCAGGGGAAGATCGCGGCAGCGCTCACAGCACCAACGAGCTGGACCCGGTGGGGAGCTGATCCGAGGTAAGCCTGCCGCATCGCAGAGCGTGCGCGCGCCGGGACCACGGAACAGAAGTGCCGCGGTGGCAGCAGGCGGGGGATGGGCTAACACGTGGACAGGGGCAGAGGTGCGTGCTGCGCGTGGAGCCCAGTCACAGCTGGAGGGAACGGGCCTGTATCACTGTGCGCCTAGCTTCCTGCACGCAGGTCCCAGCCTGCGCCCCCTGCATTCACCTCTGACATGCTTGATCCCCCCCCTCCCGCCGCATTTACTTCAAGACCCCCGCAGGCACCCGCAGGCACCCGCAGCCCGGGCGCCTCACCAGGATCCCCTTGTCCCGGCTTGCATTCACCCCTGAGAACCAGAGCCTGTGCTACCTGCTTTTACCCTGCGCCCCGGGCCCGCGCATCCCTCTGCATTCATTCCTAAGACTCACAACTCGCGCCCCCTGCATGCCCCTTGGGACCGGGAACCCGCGCCCCCGGCCAGTCTCCGGCCCGCGTTCCTACATCCCCGGCCCTGCAGGTGGATTACCTGAGAGGTGGGCAGTAGCGCCGGGGAACCAGCTCCCATTCGTACTAGCTGCGCTGGACGAAAAGCGACCAAAATTCCCCGCGGCTGCAGGCGCGGGCGCTGCCGGGAGAAGCTGGCCACGCCCCCTGTGCCCCGGGGAGGGTGCCCTTTGGCGCGCTCCTGGAGGTGAGTCTAGGCCACACACGCGTGCGGTTCGGTCTCGAGTCTTGGTTCCCACCCGGCCCGCCCCCGTCACCTCCCAGTTCGCGCATTTCCCTGGTGGAGCAGGTCTGGGCGCCGAATGTGGAGCACCCGCCCACCCCTGTGCGTCCTTCGGGCCCCGGCTGCAGCCCCCTCCCCGCTGGACTACTCCTCCCTGAGTCCCCTCCCGGAGTCTGCTGGGTCACCCTCACCACTCCCCCCACCCCGGCTGCAGCCCCCGCTGGACAGCCCCTGCCACAGCCCCCTTGAGAGTTCCTACAGGACCACCCCCACCTCGCCCACAGCCCCCTCTAGCCGCAGCCCTTGCTGGACCATCCCTCCCGGAGTCCCCTCCCGAGTCCCCTCGCGCCTACCCACACAGCGCCTGGGTCACAAGGGGAAGACGCCCGGTCCTGTAGCTGTCTCCTACCCACCTGGAGGGAGGCCCTCCCAACCCCCACCCCAGCTGTGACCGCTCCTTGGATGAGTGCCGGCCGCGTGACCCCTGCCGTCTGCCTGCCCCGCCTGCCATCCTAAGCAAGTTCGTGCCCTCTTTTCTTTTAGACTCATTTTTAAAACGTTCCATTCCTGGCTAGTCCCCAAACTCAAGCCAGAGACACTGGTCATTGTGCCAGACAGGGCAGGACTGTTGGGGTTTGACGAGTTCTCCCTCCCCCTCACAGCCAGCGGCAGCCTGTGCGGGTCACAAGCACAGCCTGACCCACATTCGGTCTGGTGGCTGCCTCAGGACTTCAGCCAGGCACAGACACCTGCTCTTGGGGTCACAAACAGCAAGCCCCCCACCCAGCTCAACTGGTGCTTCCCAGAATCCCCTCACTGCCCCGTCAGGACTGAGCATGAACCAGTCAACCTCTGTGCAGAGCAGCAGGAAGCGGAGGGACTGTAGGGGAAGTGGGGAGCGTGTGGTGCTCAAATGTGACCAGGGTTATCCACACCCCTCCCCACCTCTCAGCAAGGAAAGTTAATTGGGGAGAGCAGCGTTGCAGGTCCCAGGCTGAACCACTGGGCAGGTAGCTGGTGGCTGTGGGAAGCATGCAGGGAGGAGGACAGCGGGAGAAGGGAGGGGCCCGCTGGCGCCAGCTAATCTAGAGAGGCCCTGAAGGCCAGAACTCCATTGCAATGCGCAGCACGCAGGAGGAGGTCGTTTTAGTCTGGCCAATGTGCACAGGACCCAGACCTCATATCTGGAGGAACAAAGACAGATGGGGGGAGGGGTGCGTCTTTGCACCCCTCCCAGGTGGCTGCCCTCTTGAATTCCCCCAGAAGTGAATAGCAGGTCCCACGTGAGGACACCCACAGTCTCTGTGCCTGTGCTTCTCCCTACTCCCCACAGCCAGCTCACCCCTCTGGACTGAGCCTGCCCATGGTGCAGTGAGGCCCATAACACATGAGGAGCACTGGGGCCTGGGTTGTCATCTGTCCAGAGACTAGTGTGTGCTCAGCAGACCCACCAGGGCTGTGTGAGGACTACTGGGCCTCCTAGTGTGTGGGTGCCTGTCCAAGCCCCTACTCTCCCCTCCCTCCCCGCCCCCCCCCACCCCCGCTCCTCCCAGGAACCCAGCCATGGACCCTGTGCATGAGTGGCCACCTGCTGCTCCAGCCTTGGACTGTCTCGAGGCCTTCAAAAGGGCTTCTAAGTGGGGCCTGGAGCGGCTCTTTGAAGGTAAGGAGACCTGAAGAGAGAGCACATCCCCCGGCTGGAGCACTCCCCCCATGTTCCCCTCAATCTGTGCTGGCTCCTCCACACAGGTCTCCACAAGTGCGTGGGAGCCCAACCCCACAGGCCCTGCTCAGCAAACTGAAGGGACAAAGCAAAGGGCCTCTGTCTTTTCCTCTCCTTGCCTGTGTATAGGTCCCACCTGAGGGATCTGGCCCATGGGCTTGGGGACCAACTGGGGGATGGGCCAGACCAGCAGTGCAGCCCCTAGGGGAGCAACAGGGGGCTGCTATTTGAAAAGGGAGGGGGAAAGCAAGATGACTGACTGGCACAAGGGCCCTGAGCAGGTAGGTCACTGACCCTCATGAGGGCTCAGTGAGAAGGACCCTGCCCACAGGAGCTGGGTGCTGGGCTGGATGATACGGCCTTGGAACAGGTCAGGTCCTGCCCACAAGCACAGGCATGCACAGATACCCAGCGAGTAGTCTTTCCATGACCTCCTGCCCCCGCAATGAGGACCTGAGGACCCATGGCTTCCTCCCTCCCGTCCCTCCCCTGGTGGTTTCTAACTGGCATGTGTAGAGTCAGATAAAATTCTGGTTGGACCACGCCTTTCTCCAATCCCGCAGCTGACAGAAGCTGCCATGCCAGGCAGGGCTTCTAGAAGTTTCCTGGCCATACAAGGCCCAGGGTTCCCACGGGAGCTGTATGCCTGGAGGGCTGAAGGTGGAGAGGCTTTGATCACCACTGCTCCCAGAAGAGCCAGCCAGGGCTACAGGGCGTGGCAAGGCCTGGGTGACAGTGCCTCCGGGGCGTTGTAACCTGGAGGCAGCTCTCCAAGGGAAGAGTGGGTGGCCCTGCTGTCTGGAGCAGCCACAGGAGCCAGGGTGTTGGCTTCAGGAGGCTCCGGAGGTGCTGCTGATAGTGTAATCGCTAAATCTAGAGATGTGCAGAAACGGATGTTTAGAAGTGAGCCTCGCTTTGGGGAATGGAACCTGTGTTTTAGTCACTGTAGCTTTAAGTGTTTCTTTATGCTTAATAATGTATTCCTCAGACATGTGAGGGTGGGGGTAGCTGCTGCAAGAGTCATGGAGGGAGCAAGACCTGGTCCCTGGGCAGACCATGGTATGGAGGGATGGCCCAGCAGTACTGACCCCCGAGCGTCCCCACCCATGGGCTCCAGTCACACCTGCTCACAGGGTGCTCAGGGTCTGTGTGCAGGCCCACGGAGACCCTGTCCCCTCTCGAAGGAGCTGAGAGAGTCTCTGCTGTTGTACTGTGTGCAGCAGCACTCCGCCCAACCCTGGCCCACCCAGCCCTGCTTCCCCCTACCCTGAAGAGGCGCCCCCAACTCACCACCTCCTGGCACCCCTTCCAGAGTATCCCCCGTGCCCCCAATACTCATTCTTTCCTGGACACCCTTCCTGGAATAGGTATTGCGAGGGGCCAACCCTCCAGTCTGGGCTTCTCATTCTAAAGGTGACCAAGGAGGACCAGAGAGGAGTGGGACCCCCTGCAGCGCAGAGCCCAGCTGGACAGGCCAACCCCCGGGCTACCCACTGCTCTGTGGATGGGGAAGGATGCTTTCTCCTGACAGCTACTGAGTTTGGACTGTCTATGAATGGCATTGTAGAGACAACAGCTGGCTGTGATGTGGGGAAGGAGTCGAGATCAACCAGTCAATAAAAGTTTTGAGAATTCAAACAATTGTATATAAACAGTTTACCTGGATACAGCAATAAAGCAGAATAAACTACTCTGCACTGCATAGTTGGACTTTCTTACATCTGGGTAGCTATTTTTTAATTACATAATCTGTCATCTGTCAGGCTTATTCATCTTTTAATTAATTTTTTTATTTTTAAATAATTATAGATCCATATGGAGTTGTAATAAATAACAGAGAGAGCCCATGTCCCCTTCCCCCTGTTTTCCCAAATGGTGACATCTTGCAAAGTTACACAGCAAAATCATAGCCAGGAATTTCAGCCTTGACTTTAAAGGGAAAAGGAGCCCCTACTAAGAAGAAAATGAACTTGCAGATGTCCTCTCTGAACTTGAAGAAATGGGTGTGGGTCAGCCCTTCAGTGCAGCCCACCAGGCTTCTGACGGCCAGCTCCTGCCAACAGCAGGTCAGCCGGGTGGGTAGCCTTTCCCCAAAAGGGCCCTTGGGTCTCCCCAGCGCTGGACCAGCCTTCCCAAGGTTCTAGCCAGTGGTACTGTGTGGGGCTGGCACAGCATTCAGACCTGCCATCTTGGGCCTGGCTCCTCTGATACGTCATGCCCCTCCCCCCCCCCCAGGGTGATCAAGGCTCCTCCTGCCAAAGCCACAGGTGCCCAGCACAGCCTGCCTCACGGAGTGACCTGGGCAGGTGCTGGCTGGAAACAAGGTCAGGAGCTCAGAGTGGGCTGCTTTTGTGCATAAAAGCCAAACTGGTGAGGGACATACCAGCAACAACATGACAAGGAAGTGTGCGGGTGAAGGTCTGAAAAGCACAGCCCAGGAATGTGCACAACACGGTGTTCATACCACAGAAAGTGGAGTGAAATGGGTAAGGGGATGCACCTTACGTGGGTGAAACATGTATGCCTGAGGATGTGAGAATTAAGTCTGTGGAATGAGAGGAGAGTGCAGCCACGGGAGACCTGGACTCTGGGCAAATGCCATAGATTGCATAGAAAATGCAAAATGAGGGTGGGAAAGACAAATCCTACTGTTGGTGATTTGATTTGAATTTTCATATAAAATGCACTGTGTACAGAGTACACATTTTTTCCAAAATCCCATGAAAAAGTTTAAAGGATCTCAGGCGAAGCTCAAAACAACTTCAAAAAATGAAAAATCACTTAGGCCACATTCTCTGAACTTAACTCTATATAAAACAAAATGTTAATGAAACAAAAATATGTAATACAGCCTAACTAGTTGAAAATGTTCAATTATTCTTCCAAATGTCAGTTGAGAATGCTGTATCCCAATTATCATTTGCCCACTGTAAGGTTGGGGAAATTTTCTCCTGTGTTTTCATCCATAACAGCTCCTAGCCAATGGACTCTTCTGCAATGGTGGGAATGCTCCATACCTGTGCTGTCCAACCTGGTGGCCTCTAGCGGCATGTGAGCACGAGAAATGTGGCTAGAAATTGAATTTTTAGCCCTAGCCAGTTTTGCTCAGTGGATAGAGCGTCAGCTTGCGGACTAAAGGGTCCCAGGTTCGATTCTGGCCAAGGGCACATGCCTGGGTTGCGGGTTCGATCCCCAGTAGGGGGTGTGCAGGAGGCAGCAGATCAATGATTCTCTCTCATCATTGATGTTTCTATCTCTCTCTCTCCTTCTCCCTACCTCTCTGATATCAATAAAGAAATACATTTTAAAAAATAAATTATTTTTTAACTTAATTCAAATGTAAATACCATGTGTGGCGAATGGCTACCGCAATGGGCAACACAGGTCTAGACATTTTATAGATTTTGTTTTTAAACTTAGGTCCATCACCCATTTCAAACTGTTTGTGAGTGACCTGTGCATTCCCAGTTGTTCCTGCACTATCTGATCTAAAGATTGCCCCACCCAGCTGAATCATGTCCACACCTCTGTTGAAATCTGTTGTCCATGTACATGGGAGTCTACGCCTGGACTCTATCCTTTCCCTTTGATTGTCTGTGTATGAGCCCTCCCACTCTGCTCCTTTCTCAAAATTGTTTTGACTATTGAATGACCCTTACATTTCCATATACATTTTGAACCAGCTTCTCAATTTCTACAAAATAAAAAGTCTATTGAGATTTTGATTGGATTGCACTGAATCTATAGGTCAATTTGAGGATAATTTTCACCCTAATTATGAGCCTATCGACCCAGGAGCATGGCATATCTCCCTATTTCTTTAGCTCCTCTTCAATTTCTCTCAGCAATGTTTTATGGTTTTCAGTGTACAAACATCCACATCTTTCATTACATGAATTCTTAGATATTTTATGCTTTCTTAAAGTATATTTTTATTGATTTCAGAGAGGAAGGGAGAGGGAGAGAGAGATAGAAACATCAATCATGAGAATCTTTGATGGGGCTGCCTCCTGATCGCCCCCTACTGGGGATCAAGCCCCCAACCTGGGCATGTGTCCTTGACCAGAATTGAACTGAGGACCCTTCAGTCTGCAGGCCGTTGCTCTATCCACTGAGCCAAACCAGCTAGGGCAATATTTTATGCTTTTAATGTTACTGTAAATGGTATTTTAAATTTTTTGTTTACCAATTATTTGTGGCTAGTTTATATAAAAACACAGTTGATTTTTGTATATGAACTTTGTACACTATAAACTTGCTAAGTTTACTTATTAATTCAGCTATTTTTTGATAGATTTTTTAGTATTTCCTGCACTAACAATTATGGCATCCTTTTCGATTGTTATACTTTCTATTTCTTTTTCTTGCCTTATCACATTGGATCTCACAGAGCCAACATCCTTGCTGTATTCCCAGCCTAAGAGGCAAAGCATCTATAGTCTTTTGCCACTAAGAATAACATTACGTGTACGTTTTTAAAAATAGCTTGTTTGCTACCAGCATCCACTGCCAATGGTTTGGGGACTGGATGAAAACCCCCTCCTGCTCCCAGAGGCTTCATGGAGTCAGAATGTCACTGCACGGGGGAGCCAAGGCCAGGAAGCCAATGCTTCTGCAGGGTGGGAGGATTCGCATTTCTCTGTTCTGGAAATGGAAGCCAGGCAGGTCAGGCTTCGGAAATGGCCCAACTCAAACTCCATCTTGCAGAAGTCCTTTTGCCACTGGTTATTTGAATGTCTTTTAAACACTTTCCTATTGTTATTTGCTATCATCATCATCATCATTATTTTAAACAACTTCACTGTGATTCCCAAGAGGTTTAAATGATCTTTTTCTCTCATTAGATGGGCTATTCAACCATCAATTTGTAACAGTGGACTGTTAGGATGTTTTGGGGGAGGAGTCCGTGTAAATGGTGTGGGGTCCATCTTAAATGTTAATTATTAACCATCCTATACCCACCAATCTCAGACATTTCCCCGCTTTGCTTTCTTCCGCCTCTCTAATCCATCACCAATTTCACATAATCCTCCTTACGCCTTCTCCTTTGAGTCTGATGCATAAAATAAGTGGTAAAACTGCCATTTGGGGGGAGCATTTCTCAACCTACTGAGATTTTTGCTTCCCGGTAATTGTCATCTGCTTGGCTCAAATAAACTCATAACTCATACAGGTTTGGGCGTTTCTTACCTGAACACCTTTGAAATGAGCTATGATCTTTGTGCACCTAAGATAACACACGTTTGGAATGTCAGAGTAATCATCTTTTACAGACCCTCCAGGGTACAACTGCCACCAGAGCAGGAAGTCACAGAACGTCCCATTGTTACCTGGTTCCCAATTACCACCTCTCTGTGCTGTAAATGTTAGTTACTCATTATCCTGCACCCACCAATGTAAAAGAAGTATGTGTCTCTTCATTTTACTTTTTATCCAATCCCAGGGACTTCCCTGCTTTGCTTTCTCCTGCATCCCTAATCTACCACCAATAAATTTTACGTAAACCTCCTTAAATTTCACGTTTCCTCCTTTGATTCTAATGTATAAAATACGCTGCAAAAGCCCAGCCAGTGTGGCTCAATGGTTGAGCATCGAGCTATAAACCAGGAGGTCAGGGTTTGACTCCCAGTCAGGGCACACGCCCGGGTTTCAGGCTCAATCCCCAGGATGGGGCATGTAGGAGGCAGCTGATCGATGGTTCCCTCTCATTATTGATGTTTCTATCTCTCTCTCTCTCTCTCTCTCTCTTTCTCCTTTCCTCTCTGAAATCAATAAAAATATTTTTAAAATAAAAATAAGCTGTAAAACTGCCATTCCCTGGAGCATTTTCTTAGTCCATTGAGATTTTCCTTCCCAGCAATGGTCTCAGATAAACTCTTTAAAAATTGATTGATTGATTGATTGATTGATTGATTTGAGAGAGAAAGAAACATCAATTTGTTGTTCCACTTATTTATGCATTCATTGGTGGATTCTTCTATGTGTCCTAACTGGAGACTGAACCTGCAACCTTGGCATATTGGGGATGACACTGTAACCAACTGAGCTATCCAGCCAGGGCTCAACTAAACTCTTAAAAGATTTTTTCTTAGGTTGGACATTCTTCCCTCAACAACCCACATAACCTTCTCCTTCCTCCAGTCCAGACCTTTGAGACTCATTGCTGCCCACCGCCTGTCAGAACATGTCAGATGAGCTGGGGGGGTTGGGGAGTGGATCAGGGCCATCGCACTGACCAAGCGCATGGGCAGCTCTCTCTGTTATTTTCAAAGCATCCAGACCCTCAGGGGAAAGAGAGGGCTATTTTGGGGTGTGAGACCCAGACATCACTTCTGCAGAGCTGGGGGAGTGGGGTGACAGGGTAGGAAGAGAGGCACTTCTCCATGCTGAGAGGGCAAACAAGCACGAACCTCATTATCTGCTTGTGTTAAAAATTAAGTTAAAGACTTTACCACTGGGGCCGAGAACACCCCATAGAGTTGAACAGAGGCACCTACCATTGGGACAGCAGCACGGTGCTGGTTAAAAGGAAACGTTGGTGACCAACCACCACTCAGGTGTAGCTCAGGTGGGCCCCCGGCTCCTCGGGTGGTGGTGCCCAACACAGGGAAACGCCAGAGACTGTGGAAGAGTCCAGGACATGTATGCAGGATCCGCTGTGCCCGTGTCTGGAAGAGGCAGGAACATCGAGTGTGTAATATTACACAGTGTGACTGCAGGACACCCTTCCATGATGTATTTTCAGTGTGTACGTGCATGTGCTGAGGGGGGCCAGAGTTTGCCACCCCCCACACATACCTTTTGGGATATTGATTATTTTAAGCTGCTTATTTTTAAGAAACAAAAGACTCGGGAAGAAACTCTGACCTCCTCCCTAACTGTCTAAAGAGATTTAGGTAGAAGGCCTGCCCCAGGATGGGGAGCTACCATCACAGATGAACTAGTGCGACAGGGAGGAACCTAGTTTGATCAGAGCCCCCTCTGTGTTCCACGGTCAAAAGTGGCCCAGCAACCATTTACCTACCAAACATTGGCATTTCCGTCTGCCTGAGAACTGCCTCCCCTACCTCCAGGTGGCACGAAAGCCTCAACTGCCCTGAAGTCCCACCTTTTTTAGGACCCCCCCCCCCCCCCCTATGTATATACACAATGTGTGTGGCGCGGCTACAGTGTTTTGGACAGGTTCAAGCCAGTATGGACTGATGAGAGGGCACAGTCCTTTCATTGCCACGTGCAAGTCCCAGCTTGGAGGGCAGAGCCCTCCTGGCACAATTATAGCCAACAGCTATAGTTGTCAGCTTGAACCTACGGTCCAAACAGGTGGCCTCACATGCCTAAGTGATAGAGGCTGCAAGTAAACAAAGCTTGGTCAGGTGCATGTAGTTGAGTAGGATCGAAACTCACGAGAATGTTGTAAACATCTTGACCACGCCCTTACTTTGCCTCGTGGCATCTGTAAAATAAAGACACGGCTTGTAGCCTGTGGCGCTCTCAAGAGGTAGAGTCCCACCGAGACTCAGCTTTCATTCTCTTGTCTGTCTTTTCTAAGCCTTTCAGCCGCCCCCGCTCAGGTTCACCTTTGGCCATGCTGGCGCGGCACAACAATGAATTTGGGCACTTCTGTTAATCTGCATAATGTTAATGTGATTATTAATCCAGCAGGAAGAACTTAGAAGAGGAGAAAGCAACTTTTCCACCCCAAGGTGCACATATGTGTGTGTGAGATGCCTGTGTGTGTGTGTGTGTGTGTGTGTGTGTGTGTGTGTAAAATAATGAGAATTTGAGAACTCACGGTCTAGCCCGAAGACTCATAGGGCAGCAGTCCTCACTCCCTCCCTCACTCCCTCCTTCCTCCTTCCCTCTCTCCCTGTCTCCCTTCTCCCAGGTGCTGACTCTGGTTCTCACTGGTTGGTCTACATGTCACCTGTTGGCCCCTACCAGCCCCCTGACAGCCCCACAAGGGCAGGGACTATCCCCCACCAGGCCCTGGGACCCAGAAGAGGGACACATGCAGAATGTGTGAGCAGGTGCTGGCCCCCAGGATAAGCCCTAAGATGGAGTGCTGTATAGAGCAAGAGGAGGGCAGACTTTTGGGACTCCTTTGACAATCCTATATGGAGTCACTCTCGGCCATGACAATTATGTCAAGTGTTATGTCAAGATTGAGGTAATGGGGTGTAATGGGAGAGCCCCAACCACAAGTCTGGACACTTGGGTAAGTACTCCATCAGGACTGATATGCATGGGACTCCACCCCTTGTGGGCATTAAGAACTCAGAGCTCCGACCACCCAATGCTCAAGCTTGGCTGTGCCATGGGTCTCGTTTGGAGCTCTGCCCGACTTGCACTCCACGGACGCGTGCCGCCACTGCAGCTGCCTGGCTTGAGACCCACCTCTCTGCTTTCGGATATCGCCAGGGACTAGGACTTCGTGTTGGATGCTACCTCTGCTCCCTTCTATCACATACACATTCCCTGTGTAACCTGCGTGTGACTCTATTGGCTTATTGGAGAGGTCGCCCCTAGTAAACCTGGCATTGTGGAAAGACACGAACGTGTGTGAGTGACTCTTCGGGAACACTCCCTTGCTCAGGACAAGTGCATCTGGTTCCTGTGCTATTTGCGAATGGGGTCTGCTAGTCCGTTCAATAACAAGAGGAACCAGAATGAACCCATGTTGGCAAGAGCCTCAGGTTGAGGGTGGTGAACAGCCACCACTTGGGGGCAGTGTGACTCTGCCATTGGTCCTGGGGACTCTCTGAGGACCACTGGGCACCAGGCTGGTCACAGCTGCCCAGGAAGCGCAGCTGGGGAGGACAGGCCACCCACTTGGAATTTGGCCCAAGACCGGTGCTGGGCAATTCCCAAATGTGCGGAAACCTGGCCCCAGGGTGCAGGACCTCCTTAGGGTCCTGGTGGAGGGACAATCAAATCACCATCATTCTCAGGACAGAAGCATGTGCCTTGCCCAGAGCAGGGGGCATGGAGGCAGAACCTGTCTGAGCCAGAGCTGTGGGCACTATTCCTCGGGCCACCCAGATGAGCCCTACATGTCCCCCTTCCCCCGCTGTGTCCGCACCCAGTCCTGGCCCCATGGCAGGCAGGTTCAGAGACCTGCCAGGCAGGGTGCAGATGTGGGGGCACGTCACCACGCACCTGCATTTCAGAGTGGGATCCACTCAACGGCAGGGAATGTGGCACAAAGTGACCTACAGGGATTCCCCCGGGAACCAAGGGGCCCAGCAAGCTGTGTAGGTTCGCGTGTAGGAGACAGAGTCGACAGGGTCCACACTGTCACGCTGGGCTGCACTGGAACCCAGGGCTGCTGTGAAGGTCTCTGTGGGCGAGCCTTGCAGGTCCAGGTAAATGAGGGCGGGTCACAGACCTTCAGGCTGGAGCCTAGGGGTAGTGGTCACTGGCCAGATTCGGTCAGCAGAGGGGTCCGTGGGTGATAACATTGCTCAGTGGTGGAGATGATGTGCCTGGCAACTGTGTCTAAAAATATATCTACAAGGAGATACCAGACAGTATCTTACAGTAGTGGAAGCAAGTTTTGCAGGAGGACATGGGATTGGAAGAATCCCACACGGCCCTCACCTGCCCTCCCTGCACCTCACCTGCCATCACCTACCCATATCTGTTCTGACCTGCTCTCACCTGTTCTCATCGTCTTCATCTGCTCTCACTCACCCTCACCTGCCCGTATGGGTGAGAGCTTGACCTTTATCTGTCCTCACTGCCCTCTGGCTCTGGAACGCTCGATGCCCAGGCCCCTGGGGCCCTCAGAGCTGACAGCAGCCAGGCCAGGCAGTTGTGGCCCTGAGGGTGGCCACCACCTGAGGCTGTGGGTTCCACCTCCTCTTTTTAAAAAATATTTTTTTTATTGATTTCTGAGAGGAAGGGAGAGGGAGATAGGTATGGAAACACCAATGATGAGAGAATCATTGATCGGCTGCCACACTGGGAATTAAGCCTGCCACCCACCAGGTGGCCTGACTGGGAATCAAATTGTGACCTCCTGGTTCATAGGTCAACACTCAATCCCTGAGCCACACCAGCTGGGCTCCACTTCTTCTTTATGGTGAGTCTATGTGGTAACTGCGTCCCCTAAACTGGCAGGGCCAGGGCCAGGGAGGGGGAACAGGGCAGGGAGGAGGAGAAAGCCAGGCAGAGGCAGTGTCCAGCTCCTCATGACCCCAAGGGGAGCATCTCACAGCTTGTCTAGACTCAGGCAGTGCTGCCCCTGAGTTGTGTTTTTGTTTGTTTGTTTGTTTGTTTTGCGGGGGTGGGGGGAGTATTAGGTGAGAGGCAGAGTGAATTGGTGAACTATTGCTGCTCTGTGTGGGCAGGAGCCTGTGCCCAAGGGCATCCGGGTCATAGATCAGAGCCTCAAACCTCTAAGAAGCTGGAATGGGGTCACAGAGAGGGGATCTGGGCAGCCACCAAAGTGTGCCTTCAGGCCACATCCATGCTCCCCTGAAGAGAGGGAGAATTCGCTAGTTGTCCCCAGAGGAGGTGCCTTCTGCACACGAATTGTCACTTGTCCGGCATCCATCACAACCCTCTGTCTGTGGCAGTGACTCAGCCCAGATGAAACTGTTGGGCCCCACCCAAAACTGTGAAGTCTCCAGCTGCAGGGGTGACAGGGACCGGAGGCTGGATAGAGCCGGGACCAGGGCTGCCCCACCTGCAGTTCCGCTGGATGACCCTGCCTGCTGGCTCCGCTGACCCCACCTCCCCCACTGGGATGCGGCTTGTGTTGGTGCTGCTCATTTCTCAAGGGAAGCCTGAAAATCTGACACTTTTATTTGAAAGCCCTGATTTTTAACTAATTAAAAATATTTAAATTAGTTAAAACTAATTAAAATTGACTAAATTTGTACTAATTAAAACTAATTGAATTCTTTTCAAAATATCATGCTGACTAAACCACCCAACACCACATGAGCTGGCAAGCCATGGGCAGGCAGGTGGGTATCTGTGGGGGGGACCCAAGGGCCTGAGCCAGGACCGGCCTGAGCGCCCAGGACAGTGAGATAGAAAAGCAAGGACTCAGTGCAGCTGTTACTGATGCCTCTTGGCCACACCAACATATTTAAACGGACACCACCAGTCATATTTAAATGGAACCACCAGACAGAAGCAGGTCGCTTTGGAGTTGCTGGAGATGGGGTGGGAACCATGGGGAGACCTGCAGATGGGTGGTCCCTGCACCAGGCCACCTGCGCACACCGTTGTCTCTTCTCTGGGACAGTTGTCCTCCTAGGCCAGGCCCTCCACAAAGGCCTCAATACCAAGCGACCTCCCTCAGCCCAGCCACGTCTACTGCTGCTGCCCAGGGCCCTCTGCCCACCTGGTGCCCCTCTGTGCACCTCGGGCTGACTGCGGGATGGAGCTGTGAGAGTGCCTTTTCCCTCCAGTGACTAAATCTTGACTCACCTGGCACAGGTAGGGACAAGCTGGCGTGGGGTGAACCACCAGACACAGCATGGTACTGCCCTCCCTGGGAGGAGTCAGGGTCCTTGTGACAGTCATCCTCACCTGCCTCTGCCCCCTTCCTTCCTGGGGGAACTTCATGATTCTCGGGGTGACAGGAGGGAAGAGCGCATCACAGCTCAGGACAGGAGCTCAGTTAACAACACAGACCCTCTCAGCACCAACAGAGACTGCCCCCTCGAGAAAAACGGTGTGTGTGGTGACGTCACCCACTCAGCCTGACCCCCTGAGTCCCAGGCAGGAGAATTAGGGTGAAGGCTCCTGTGTCTAATGAAGAGGAGGCTGGTCACTATTTCCATGAGGCTACCTAATTAAGGACAGTTTAAGGGTCATGTTTTCAAAATGAGGCTGCTAAGTGGCTTAATTTTTTACTTATGTATTTATTTGTACTATTTTCCTACTATAAGCTTTATTCTTTTCTTTTCTTTTTATATTTCACTAGAGTCCCAGTGCACAAAATTCGTGCACGAGTAGGGTCCCTAGAGGCTGCCAGCTGCCAGCCGAGGCCTCCCTTCCTTGGCTGCCTGCCAGGGTCTTCCTTTGTTCCACGCCACCCCCTGGTGGTCAGCTCACGTCATAGCAAGTGATCAAACTCCCGGTCTCCCAAACTCACTTTGCATATTAGGCTGTTATATATAGGTGCTTTCACTTTACCCCTCACAATTTTTAAAAAATTTATTCTCATCCCCATCCTCTCCCCTTTGACAATCATCAACTTGTTCTCTGTATCTGGGGGTTTGTTTCTGTTTTGTATTGTTTATTCTTTTGTTTTGTGTTTTTAGATTTCACATATGAGATCATACAGCATTTGTTTTTCTCTGTCTGACTTATTTCCCTTAGCATAATACCCTCTAGGTCCATCCACGTTGTTGGCAAATGGTAAGATTTCACTCTTTTTTGTGGCTGAGTAACATTCCATTGTACAGAGCCAGACAAAAGTAGATTTACAGTTGTTTGTATGGAAAAACAATACAATAATTTAAAAATAATATGAGAATAAACTGTATTTTGCATACTCATAATATAAACCTACTTTTTCCCCACCTGTGTATATGTATGGAATCTTCTTTATCCAATGGTCTATCGATGAACACTTGGTTGCTTCCATATCTTGGCTATTGTAAATAATGCTGCGATGAACATAGGGGTGCACATAGCTTTTCAAATGAGTGTTTTTGTTTTCTTCAGGTACATACTCAGAAATGGAATTGCTGGATCATATGGTAGGTCTATTTTTAATCTTTCAAAGAACCTCCATTCTGCTTTCCATAGTGGCTGCACCAATTTACATTCTCACCAATGGCGCACACAAGTTCCCTTTTCTCTACATCCTGGCCAGCACTTGTTATCTCTTGTCTTTTTTTATAACAGCCATTCTAACCGGTGTGAGGTGATAGTGTGTTTTGGCTCGATGTATATATTTAAAAAATAATTTTATTGATTTTTTTTTTTAAGAGCGAGAAAGTGAGAGGGAGAGAAACATGGATGCGAGTGAAGCATCAATCAGCTGCCTCCTGCATGCCCCCCACTGGGGATGGAGCCTGGAACCTGGGCATGTGCTCTGACAGGGAATCTAATGGCAACCTTGGCTTGATATTTTAAACAGCTGCCACATCCTTGCTCCCAGCCTTGTCTTAGTGGTTAATTCCACTGTCATCATGGTGGTTTCCAAATCCACCCCTTCTGAGGGCTGTGACATGGCCCACCCAGACCCACCAAGATTATGGGATGGGTGCTGGGACTCTGGAGCCTGAGGACAGGCTGTGGCCATCCATGAAGCTGGCCTGCTGGGGTTCCTGGGGACCCTACATGTGGCCCAGGACAGAGAGGAGCAGCATATAGCACCATCTGCCAACAACTCAGACGCCCAACAGAGGACAGTGTGGGAGGGAAGAGTAATGTGGAGTGGAGAAGCCTGACAGACAAACTCCACCAGAGGACCATGGTCAACACCACGGGGGACGGGTCATGTTGACAGCAGGACCTAGAAAGGATGTGATGAGCAGGGCGCTGCACCTCTGTGGTCTCCCTCCCAACGCTCCGTATCCCCAGTCCAGTCATGAGAAATCACCATGCTAATCTTGATTGAGGGGCATCCTACAAAGGGCCTGACCAGCCCTCCTCAAAACTGTCAAGGTCATCAAGGAAATTCTGAGAAACTGTCACAGGCCATCTAATGGGACAAGACGACCAAACATCATGTGGTGTCCTGGATGGGATCCTGGACAGAAAAAGGACATTATCTAAAAATGAAATGGATGCAAAACTCTGGGGGGTGAGGGCATATATGGGAGTGGGGAGGGGGGTGGCAATGGTAAGATATGTACACATATAATACCTTAATAAAAAAATTGAAAAAAATAAAATAAAAATGAATAATGTCTGAGTAACACATGGACTTTAGTTAGTACTGACTAACTCTATTGAGTTAGTTTTGATTCATTAACTGTAACAAGTGTACCACGCTAATGGAAGATGTTTATAAGGGGAAACTGGGAGTGTGCCACATGGAAAACCTTTGGATTATCTTCACAATTTATCTATATAAGACTGTAATAAAAATAAGCTTTATTTTTTTAAAAAGGAAAAACTATATTAAGGGGGGGAGGATAAACAGCAAAGATTTTACCCATGGCAAATAAGCACATGAAAAGATGTCAATATTCATTATGAACATGCAAACTAACACCCCAATGAGATGGCATTACAGGCCCACCAGATGGCTAAAATGGACAAGAGTAACGTTTGAGGTGTTGGCAAGGAGGTGGAGCGACTGGCACTGCCATCCCCCATGATGGGGAGATAACGGACAGGACTGCTTTGGGAAACAAGCGAACATTGTCTTACACAGTTAAAGACACACCTTCCGTGTGGCCCAGCCATACCACTCCTGGCATTTACCCAAGAGAAACAAAGCGTACATCCAGAGCAGCTTGATCTGTACTTGCCTGAAATCAGCACAACCAGTGTCTGTCACTAGGGGACTGT
The DNA here is from genome assembly GCF_027574615.1 of Eptesicus fuscus. Taxonomy (NCBI): domain Eukaryota; kingdom Metazoa; phylum Chordata; class Mammalia; order Chiroptera; family Vespertilionidae; genus Eptesicus; species Eptesicus fuscus. Next base: position 9,186,412 of record NC_072475.1, read on the forward strand.
GGATGTTGCATCCACACTGGGGAGACTGTGCAGCAGAGGAAGGAAAGAACTGCTGACCACACAGCATCACGGGGACGTTGGAGTGGTCACGCCAAGTCATGTATGACACCTAGCTAACAGGTGAGCAAACTGATGACTCCATTTGTATGACATCCTGGGAGATGCAGATCAGTCAGTGGTGGTGGGAGCAGGTTGGCAGTGGCCTGGGGAGGGGCGGTGGCAATAGGGAAGGAAGGAACTTGGGTGAGTACGTTCTTGATTGTGATTTTAGTGATTGCTTCACAAGTGCGTGAAATCAACTGTTCACTTTAACTTGTGCAGTTTATCTGTGTTCCCAATAAACCTGCAGGGGAAAACTCATAGCAATCCAAGAAATTGGAATCGTGGGTTTGGGTAAAATCTGAATTGTCGCCCTAGCTGGTTTGGCTCAGTGGCTAGAGCATCGGCCTGGGAACTGAAGGGTCCCAGGTTCGATTCCAGTCAAGGGCACACGCCTGTGTTGTGGGCTCGACTCCCAGTAGGGGGCGTGCAAGAGCCAGCTGTTCAATGATTCTCATCATTAATGTTTCTAGTCTCTTTCTCCCCTGTTCCTTCCTCTCTGAAATCAATAAAAAAAATAGTATTTTTTAAAAATCTGAATTGTCGGTGTTAGAGGCAAGAGGACAGCATGGGGAGCCGGAGACCAGTGCTGCCTCTTGCATTTACCTCCAAGTGTGTGAACGTTCTGTCTGGATTTTAAAATGATAACTATACTTTGAAAATGCCCAAACCCACAGCACAAATAATTTAAATTGGCAGGCACCAACAGAAGCTGTGCCGTTAAGTTTCATCCAATCTCATTGCGCAGCATGCAGCTTGGATAGAGGAAGTCATAACTTTTAAGACAAACACACATCTTCTGAATTCTCTTTGAACATGTCTCATGTTTAAAAAAGAAGCCGCGTAAGAGCTACCGTTTCCGTAGCCGCTGCTCCTTGGCAGGAAGGTCCCAGCCGTCCCGATGGGGGGTGACCAGCTTTAGTCCCCAGCACTCAGATGGAAATTTCCAGAGACGTTTTTTCCTTCGTCATGTCTTTAATTTGTCAAATGGGCCTCTGCTGCTCCGGTTGCCAGGTTCGCCCAGCTGCCAAGGCTAGAACTGGCGCGCATCCCCAGGAGGCGTTTGGATTTCAGTGTGAGACCAGGCCCTGTGCTCCAGCCGCCACTTCTGCCCAGAAACCAAGACCAGAGGCCTCCCAGGATGACCCGATGGGCTCCCAGGCCGGCCACTCTCCTGCCCAAAGGAGCAGGCGGCCTCCCAGACACGGGTGGGTCTCTGAACGCACACGCTTCCTCCCGCACCTGAAGTGGAGAAGGGTGGGTGTGCGGGTGCCCCTTACCTCCGGAAACGCCTGTGCTCCAGGCTGTGCAGACGAATTCGTTTGTGGTGAGGTGGGCTCCGTTTGTGCTGCCCGACCTTGAGAGGTGATGGATTCTCTTTGGGCCCTGCCTTCTCCTCCCTGCAGGTCAGGGCTCCCTCTGGTGGAACCTTGGAGGACTCTGTGGACTCAGATTGAGGATTTCATGAAGTTGAAAAGGGAAGGACCCCAATTTTCTGTAATATACAAGGCTGGACACTCCCTAGCCATGCAGTTTTGCTTGGTTGGGGGTGAGGGGAGGGGAGGGGAGAACAAGGAAGTCTTTCCTGGAGAGCATGGGCTGTGTCAGAGGTCAGAGGTTAGCTACGGTGGGGGGTGGGGGGGAGCAGCATGCCCCATAGAGAGCACCAGGGCTGCCTCAGCAGCGGTGGGGAATTTAAGTTGGACTTTGGGGTAAGGGACATGTTTTGAGGACAACTCCTGGTCCTGGGAAGGACAGAGGTGAAAGTAAAGAGCAGGAGGAGGCCAGGCCCCCACCAGGCCTGGTGGCCCCACTGGCTGGACTCCTGCCATCTTATCTGAGGAGGGGGCTGCATTGTGTGGAATCTGGGTTTGTCAGCCCAGCCACCTTCCCCCATCATTTAGTAACTACCCTAATTTTGCTGGGCATCCACCCCACCCCAAGCAGCCCACATGGGGGATGCTCACCCTTCCCCCAGCAAGGGATGTGGTCTGGTCAGGTGACTCACATTGCTCTCTAGGGTAGCAGTCTCTCTCTCTCTCTCTCTCTCTCTCTCTCTCTCTCTCTCTCTCTCTCTCTCTCTCTCTCTCTCTCTCTCTGTGAGTATTGGAACTAGAAGCTACTTTGACATCATGAGGGAAGTTACCCTGAGGATCAGATGGATGGGTAGTGGACTGCATAAAAGCTACTTGTAGAGACATGCTGGAAACCTGATCACATCGTGCCTGAAGCCCGCTTTATCTGAGATTTTACCCAGTTTGACTTGACTGTTCTGTTTCTTGGAACTTAGAGGGTTCATCTAGCACGAGCACAGGGAAGCACACTTTCTATAACTAGAGGGTACGTTGACCTCTCACGCCACTGAAGTTGATTCTGTATTGGTTCATTCACACTAAGAATAACTATAATACTGGGGCTGGCCCCACGGTGGGGAGCATCGAGTGTGAGAGGTCTTCACAGCAGTAGCTCCCTTCCCAGCAACATTATGAGGTTGGGAATGTCATCACTTCCATCTGCAGAGGAGACAAGCCTGAAGATGCTGGGCCACCTGCAGGGGTCCCCAGGCAGGAGGAGAGGGCTGGGTACCACTGAGCCTCCGCCTAGCCAACGCCACGCGTCTCTCTCCGCAGGTGCACAGAGCTGCCCGCTGGGCTGGCCTTCCCTCGTTGGCCTGCCCTTTGGTATCCAGCTCTGGGTTTTCTCTCTTCATCGAATACACACAGGTGCTTTCAGAACACCTGTAATCTAACCTGGTTCCCTACGCTCATCTGGGTTTCTTTGCTTTGACGCTTTAAACCAACTCAGGATCATTCCACCTGCGTAGACGGATCTTTTTTCAGTCCAGGGGAAGTATTCCCAGGTATGTCTTTGATTCTGTTTTTCTTCCTTTAAAATTATTTTTGTTAGCATCAATCAGACTGTCAAATTATAGCAGGACGGTTAGGGAGAGGTGGGGGAGATAAGAGATCAACCGAAGGACTTGTATGCATGCATATAAGCATAACCAATGGACGCAAAACACTGGGGGGTGAGGACATGTATGGGAGTGGGGTGGGGGCTGGGGGCAATGGTAAGATATGTACACATATAATACCTTAATTTAAAAAATGGAAAAAAGTAAAATAAAATTGTTTTTGTTTATCCTTCAAAAATAGCTACAGTCCTTGCTTGAGTGGGATGTGTCTCCTCACCCACCACCTCCCTTCTCCTTAGAATGCAGGCCATCGGTCACCCCGCTTGACCTGATTCCCACAGTATCTGGTTCGACACCTAGCCCGTGCTTTTGCATTTTAATTTCTCTGGACCTCCCACCTGCACCCACTCCCTCTGTTATCTCTGTCTCTTCCTTTCTCCTGACTTTCTGCCAGGGTTTCTTTCAGGCCGAGCTTCCTCCTTCCTTGCCGGGACCATTCATTCTCACACAGCCAAGCACAACTGGGCCATCTCTGCCTGCGGGCTGGTGAAGCCTCCGGGTGGCCCCGCACGGGTTTCTTTCCCACCTCCTGTGTTTTCCCTGCTTGCTTGTCCCCCACATGCACCAACCAGCAGCTGCCACAGGCTGAGGGGACAGTGTCCTGCCGTGTGTCCTTCCGGGACAATGAGGTAAAGGAGGTGCAGTGGGCATTCTAGGCCACCTGCCTCTGAGGAGGGGAGCCGGACTGGAGATGGAGTTAATGACTGATCATGCTTTCGTGAGGAAGCCTCCATAAAATCCCAATAGCAGCGGGCTCGGGGAGCTTCCAGATCCACGTGGGGAGGGTGACACACCCCAACTCCAAGGGGACAAAGGCTCCTGTGCTCAGGGACCTCCCACTGTGCATCTCTTTATCCGGCTGTTCACCTGTGTCCTTTACTATATCCTTTAATATCCTGGTAAATACAGGTATTTCCCTGAGCTCCGACCCGCTCTGGCCAATTCATCAAACCCGAGGAGCGGTCGGGGGACCTCTGACCTATAGCTGGTTGATCAGAAGCACAGGTGACAGCCTGGGCCTTCGACTGGCATCTGAAGTGATGGGGGGGGGGGGGCAGTCCTGTGGGACGGAGCCCTGAACCTGTGGGATCTGAAGGTAACTCCAGGTAGATGGTGTCAGAACTGAATTGAATTGTGGGACATCCAGCTGGAGTTGGAGAATTGCTTGGTGGGGAAAACCCCCGACATTTGGTGACCAGCGGTGTCAGGAAGGAGATGTTCTGTGTAAGAGTAAAGGAGACCCAGGAGTGTTTTCCCAGCTCACCTGGGCCTCACCGAGGATGGGAGATGGGAGGTTAGGTCCCGCCTCTGCCCAGACCAGGCCCAGCTGGACCAGCTTTAGTACAATAACACATCACTGAGCTCTGTGGGACGTCAGTGCCTCTGGTGAGTCAGCACCCACATATGCCTGGAACTTGCACAGGCCTTCCTTCTTCCAGTAAAGAGGACCTGCGAGAGTCAGCATCGCTGATGATGTTTGTGGAGCGGGGCCAGACTCCAAATGTCAGACCTGCGTGCCCCCACTTCCTCAGCCGGGCTTGCTGCTTTGTTTTAATAAAGCTCTGACGTCCCCCAGCCGTCTCCACTGCACCCATTTCTCCTTAAATGTAGACACGCACTCTCAGGTCTGCTGGCTTCACATCTCTGCCAGGAACAGAGACCTGGAAGAGGCCCTGTCCTCGCCGACAGGCAGCCTCCATGGGCTGGCAAAGCACCCGTCCGTGGAGGCCTGGGCCCGAGAGCTCACACCCTCCCAGCAAGACCACAGTGCCCACCCTCCTTCTGGCCCAGCGGTTGTAAATCTCCTCGGAGGGTCAGCCTTAGTGCAGCCACCCCCTGTCCATTAGCTGGCTCCCCAGCACCCCCTGCCACCCCTGAAGGTTGGGGGAGCCCCGGCATCCTGCCTGCTGGCTCTGTTCCAAAGCCCCTGGCTCTGAACCCTGCCAGCTGCGCCCACCTCCCGATGGGACCAGGGAGTAATTTGCACCTTTTTGCAGGCAAGAATGGGCAGCTGTGGCCTCTTCTCACAAGGGATTTCGCCGAATCAGGAAGCTTCCTGAACTCGGTTCAACAGGAATTGGGGAAACTCAATTTGACACAGGGCTTTAGGCTCCTGCCAAGTGCCAGGGACCAGGGAGTTAAGGGGGAGGGTCTGGCAGGTAGATGCTCTGGAAACCAGGGGGCCCATGCTGCCTCTGCCGCTGCCGGAAAGCTGAGAGGTACGAAGCAGGTGTGGGCCCCCCGAGCTCTGAGGGCTGAGTGAGGGGCTCCTCCCTTCTATAAAAAATAGTAAAAATTCTGTTATAACTGTGCTGCTATGAAAACCACTGTATCAATATTACACGTGAAACATGTTCTTTGAGCTGGAAGTTGTTTTTCTTATGATTTTAAAAGTGGTTACAACATTGGTGTGGGCCCCCTGCAGCCAAGCAGGAGGCTGGGGGAGGAGGAGCTGGTGAACACGCAGGGTGAGCAGAGGGTGGGCGGGCCTGTCAGTGGCCATGGGGAGGGGCTGGTGAGCCCAGTGGGTGGGAGTGGGCACGCGTGTGGAACGGGGCCTTCCCACCACACCTTTGAACACCTGGAACCAGGGCGAAATCCCACCCCCAGTTCCTTAGGTTGCAGCCCTGATCCTCAGCATCTCGGAATGCGGCTGTATTTGGAGGTAGGCCTTTAAAGACGTGATTAAGTTAAATGAGGTCACTAGGATGGGCCCTCATCCAGCAGGACTATCGTTCTTATGAGATCAGGACGGACACTCAGAGGAACCACCATGTGAGGACACAGGGAGAAACCAGCCTTGTGTCACCTTGATCTTGGACATCCTGTCCCCCTCCCCACCCCCCCCCCGCCCCCACCCCCGACCGTGAGACTATGAATGTCTGTGGCTTAAGCCATCCCATCTGAGGTGCTTTGTTATGCCCACCCACGCTGACCAAGACAGGGGCCTCCTCTCAGAGAGGCTGGGATTCTCTCTGTGGGACCCCCAGGCATGGCCAGCTCATGCCCCACCAGCCTTTCCCTCCTTGAAGCTGCTGCTTTGCTTCCTTATGAATTCAGCATCCAGCTGCTTTATCAATGTCTGTAATGAGAAAGCTTGCACAAGATTCATTTCCTGATGGAAGGTGTGAGGGACAAGGGTGTGGGGTCCATGAGGGGGAGGGGTGCTGTCTGCCAGGCTCTGGAGGCCCAAGTGGAGTGATGGGGGTGATGCCACATGGCTCCGAACCTCACCAGCTTGGCAGCATCTGCGTTGGTGCACATCTGCATTGTCTTGGCGGCTAGGGTTTGTCATTTGCCCCCGGGGTGGCCCTGCACCTACTTCTATAACAAGTCTGTAGTTTGATGGAACCTTCCCCCTCAAACGGGCTTTAATTACTGGCTAGATGTTTACTCACCACCCTCTGCATCTCCATGCCTCCCACGCAGCCTTGAGAGCTGAGCCCAAATGTCACGACTTCAGGGCGGGCGTCTCTTCCAAAGTCCTATTCTAATCAGGTCCCTTCCCTCCATCACATGTCACCATTGTTCTCTAATTCCTACTTCAGATATTGTTATCTCCACCCTACACTCAGCTCTTGGAGAGAAGGTTTGTAGTGGGGAGGAGAGGGGAAGAAGGAGAGGGAGGGGGCGGGGAAGGTATGTAACAAACAGACCCCCAAATCACAATGGCTCCAGCCCGGCAGTGTTCTCTGGGGCTGCTCTTGTCCCCCCTGAAGAACGTCCAGCCCTCGGTCACATAAGGCCTGCCGAGGCATGAGGGGGGAGTTAATGAAATGTTTGGCCAATAGAGCAGGCTAATGTTTAAGTTGATAATTTTGTATGGCCTGAGAATGATGTTATAAATATCCAAAAGGCAGAGAAAAGGTTTCCCACCCTGGCTGGAGAGGATGGGTTCCCTCCATCCGGTGGCCCCTCCTCGCTGTACCAGCTGGAGGAGGGGAGAGTGAGCCTGGGGGTAGTGGCTGCTACCTATGGCCTGGGCCAGAGGCACGTGGCTGTCCTGCCTCCTCCACTAGGGAGGATCCAGGCCACACAAGGGCAGCTGTGGGGGACTCAGCCCTGGGCAGTGGTCATCCCCGCCCCCCCTCGCCTGGCTATAAGAGCTCCTGCAGACACTGCAGGGGCATAGCAGTGACACGGAAAGGACACATGCTGCCTCAGTGGTGCTCACGTCTTGGTGGGGAGACAAACACAGACGAACATGCAGTGGGTGTCTTGGGGTGACAGGTGGTGGGACAGGCTCAGGCAGGAGACAAGGTTTGAGAAAGGTCCCCAGGTGGGAGTGTCATCAGTATCTGTTGGGGACATGTCCATGCTCCACCTCATTAAATGCAGACCCCGAGTCTGAGCCCAGGAGTTTTTTTTTTTTTTTTCTGGTGACTGCAGAGTGGTGTGGCCCTGGAGAGGGAGCTGTGACCCTCCGAGAAGGCATCCAGACAGCGTGGGTCTCTGTCACCTTGCAGCCAGCACAGCTCTGTTTGACTCATGGAGAGAGAGAGCAGTAGTGACGTGGGCCAGCTCCATTTTACGACTGTGGATCTAAGAATATCTTCATCAGAACCTGCGCCCCTGAGCTGGGAAAGATAAGGGACAGGGTGTGAGGATGCTCGGGGACAAAGAGGCTTTTAGAAGGAAGTGCAGAGCATGCACGCGAGTTTCTCCCCTCCACGGTTTGTTGTGTTTGGGCACACGTTTCAATTTTCATAATAAATGGATTGATATCTAAATACTGTGCTGCTCTCCGTGGAAAATAGACTGAGAGAGATTAATTCTGTCACCAATCTGATTTGACACAGCAACTGGGAAACCAACTGGATACCTTTTGCAAACAGTTAATGAATCAGATTTTTTAGACTGATTTTTTCCCTTTTCTTCTTTTTAAACTGGTATAAAACTAATATGTTTGTATGATATAATTGAACGACAATGGAGGGAATAAAATTAGAGATACAAGCTCCTGTGTCTGGCCCCCACAAACTCCAGTTCTGTTCCCCACTGTTGTAACCACGTGGGGTCTTTCAGAAGCTGTAGATGCACAGGTGTGGGTGTGTAAATTTGCACACATACACATTTCCAACAGTGAGATCACAACTTGTGATACTGCTCTGAATCTTGACATAGTGGATAATAATATATTGAAGAGATCTTTCCAGATCAGTATAACTAGACCCAACGTGTTCTTTTATAGCCTTCTAATTTGGGGATATCGTTGTCGAGAAAGATACATAAGCTTCCATTGTGACTGGGGACTTGTGATTCCATTAGTGTTTACACACACCCCACACTTGTGAACACATGTCCCACAGACACACTTCCCACCTGCACATCTCCCCAGACACTTACACACACCCTGACCCCTCGGCACACATCATCCAAGGACCCTTGGTTCTCCCCTTCCAACACAGGGGCTCCCAGCTGGTGGCAGCGGGATCCTGCTGGCCTTGCAGGGAGGCCACTGGGCAGTCAAGGCTCTTTGTCGTCCAGACCCCTGACTGCTGCTGGGGTTCCCCTCCCCCACTGCCTTTTTGGGAGTTTTCATCTGCAGTCCCAGGTCCAGGTTCCTTTTAGGAGCTCCTCTGCCTTTCCCTGGGAGATCTTGAGCCAGGAGCCTGGACACTCATGGGCCACTGTACCCCACCAATCCTGTCCCTGGGCTCCAGACCTCTGTTTATCCAGGGGTTGTGCCTGAAACAATGCATTTGTGTAAACAAACATCCTCTTGTCCCCCTGTGTGGTCAAGACGCAGGCAGTGGTTCTTTCCTGGGACACAGCCTCTTCATGTGCCTGCACAGGTCAGCACTCACACCCAGACTCCAGGGGACTCCCTGCAGCTCTCTCTCTCTCACTTTCCTCTCCCCTTTCTCTCCTATAGCTCCCTCTTCTCTGGTACTCAGCCCTGCAAATTCTAGTTGCCTTGGCCTCTCCAAACTCCTAACTCTGCCTCCAATTCAGCAAGACAGTAAGCTGGGGGGACTTAAAGGCTTGCCATATTGTTTCCTGTCTCCCAGGATCACTATCCAATTCTGCCTGTTGTCCGATGTCTATAAAAAAATCTTTCATATGTTGTCCAGCTTTCTAGTTATTTAATGTGGGAGAGTAAATCTGGGCCCAGTTATTCTATCATGATTAGTTTTTGTTTAACTGCAAATGTTTTTGTTTTACCCTCATTCTAGAGAGATAATTTCATGAGATGAACAATTCTTGGTTGAAAGGTATTTTCTCCCCGGCTTTTGAAAATATTACTGTCTTAAGGCTTCCACTGTTGTTGAGATCTCAGTTTAATTGCTATTTAATTGAATTACTGTCTTTTCTCTAGATGCTTTCATAATCTCTTTGTCTTTGAAATTTTCCAGATATATCTAGGTGTGGCTTTCTTCATGTTACATTGCTTAGTTCATTAAACCATTAGAATCTGATAAAGGTGTCTTTTCCATTCACTATCTCTTCATTATTACCTTAGCCCTATTTTACCTGCTTCCTTCTGGAGCCCTGATTAGGCCACGTGGGGCCTTTTTACTGCATGTACAGTGCTAACTACTAAAAAGAGCTTATTCCCCATCCTTTGTTTCTCTGTGCTGCATTCTGGGTGACTTCTTCAAGATATCCTCCAATTCACTATCTCTATATATAAAAGCCTAAGAGACTGTTCGACCATTTGACTGGTATCTACGATGTTCACTGACCACCAGGGGGCAGATGCTCAACACACAGGCATGGAGACATGGAACAGACTGATGACTCTCAGAGGGAAGGGGGGAGTACAGGAAGAGATTAACCAAAGATCTTATATGCATACTAGAGGCCTGGTGCATGGATTCGTGTACTGGTGGGGTCCCTTGGCCTGGCCTGCAGGGATCAGGGGATCGGGCCAAATCCATGCCAATTTGGGCCTCCAACATCTCCCGAGGTTTCCCAGATTGTGATAGGGCGCAAGTCAGGCCGAGGGACCCCACTGGTGCATGAATCCATACACACACACACACACACACACACACACACACACACACACACACACTAGAGGCCCGTTGCATGATATTCATGCAAGAATAGGCCTTCCTTCCCCTGGCTTCACTCCCAGCCTCCCGGGAGCCAGCACGTCCCTGCTCCTGGCCCACCCGGGAGCCGGCAAGTCCTAGCTTCTGTCTGGAGCACCGCTACTGTAGCTCCCTCTGCTGCCCCCCTTCCCCTCATAGCAGGCGTCATGCCGCTCAGTGCCTGCATATGCAAATTAACCTCCATCTTTGTTGGGTTAATTTGCATACTCACTCTGATTGGCTGTGGGCGTAGCAGAGTGATGATTAATTTGCATGTTTCTCTTTTATTAGGTAAGATATATATATATATTTGTGTGTATATGTATATGTATATGTATATGTATATGTATATACATGCATTTGTTGCTTAATCTATTTGCTGAGTTTGCAATTCTAGTTATCCTTTATTATTTCTATGATAATCTCTTGCCCATAAATTTTCAATACCTTCTTTGATTTCTTTAAGCATATTCATCAAGTTCCCATGTTGAACCACATTTTTGTCTTGGGTTTCTTGGTTCACCATGATGTGATGTGACAGCTGGCCCTTCACTTGTGTGAGTCAGGCTTCGTGCTGAGACTTCTCGGAGCAGGTCTCTTTTTTTCTTTTTCTTTTTCTTTTCCAGCTCCCCCCAGATCTTTCTGAGGGTCAGGGTTTCCCTTTGAGTGTGTGGTTCACTGGGAGTTTGAGAGACCCAGTGCTATGCAGGGGTCTCTGTCCTGGACTCTTCTCTTTGCTGAGTTCTAGGCTTCCCCATCCCCACTACGGACTTTCACCATCAGGGCTCCAGGTCACAAGAGCTCAAACCCAGCGAACTCTCTAGTTGCTTCTGGATTCCCACTGTTTCCCTTATTCATGGCCAGCTCAGCCATGCTTTAAAAATGTGAAGTACAGCTCTAGCTGGCTTGGCTCAGTGGGTAGAGCATCAGCCCATGGACTGAAGGGCTCTGGGTTTGATTCCAGTCAGGGGCACATACTGGCCCTGGTCTGGGCAAATGCGGGAGGCGAGCAATTGATGTGTCTCCCTCTCCCTCTCCCTCTCCCTCTCCCTCTCCCTCTCCCTCTCCCTCTCCCTCTCCCTCTCCCTCTCCCTCTCCCTCTCCCTCTCAGAGCAGGTCTCTTTTTTTCTTTTTCTTTTTTCTTTTCCAGCTCCCCCCAGGGTAAATTCCCTCTCCCTCTCCCTCTCCCTCTCCCTCTCCCTCTCGCTCTCCCTCTCCCTCTCCCTCTCCCTCTCCCTCTCCCTCTCCCTCTCCCTCTCCCTCTCCCTCTCCCTCTCCCTCTCCCTCTCCCTTCCTCTCTCTCTAAAAATCAATGGAAAAATATCCTCGGGTGAGGATTAAAAAAAGTGAAGTACGTTTGTCATGACGTTTAGTGTTCTGAACAGGAAAGGGGGTGTTCAGTGGAACAGCAGAGACTTGTTTTCCTGGAAAATGCCCTTGTTCCTTCCCCACTTTCCTCCAGCAGAGACAGAGAGAGAGAAGGGCATTTACTGCCCTGGAGAACCCGCTGCTGGGGGTCTTAGTGGACTTTACACAGGCACCCTTTCACATGTGAAGCTCGTGAGGCTAGCTGGACAGCCGTGGTCACCGTCTAGGTGCAGGGCTGAGCCAGGCCTTCCACAGGTCATGCATTCGCTGTCCTGCTCCAGGGCACAAGGAGGTGGGGGGTGGGGCAGGGAAGCAGAAAACCCTGCTGCACCTGCTGTGGGCCTCAGGGCTCCGTCTGCTTCGGTGCAGAACTGGCAAGTCTGGCAGCACTGCCGGCACCTCCCAGGCAGCAGTAACCAAGGCCTCCCTGGGAGGATGGGGCTGTGTTGATCCCTGGGCTGGGTGGACACCTGCTCTGTCCTCGTCGGTCCTCCCTGACCTCTGGAGGCTGCAGCCCCTTCCGAGATATCACATTCTGGGATTTGGGGACAAATCCCACTCTCCTGCTGTCCCCACCTGCCCTTTCAGTAAGGCCAGCAGGGATTTCTGCAGAGATGAAGTGTTATCTCTCTCCTTCTTTCCGCCTGTCGCCCTCCTGGCTGCAAATGTATCCTGACTCATCTGCGAGGCCTCATCAAATATTCATCCCCCAGCTCAGCCGGATGGCCGGATGGGGCCGCAGGAGGGTCCCTGTCATGTCAGACTATAAAGGCGACCCTAGGACAGTGCCTCAGTTAGGGGGCCAAAGGCAGCCCCCCCTCCCCCGCCTGAGGAAGCCTCTGGTAGAAAAGGATCCATCATCATGGATCCATGGCAACTGGGGACTGGGGGAGGCTGGCTCCAGCCCTGGGGGATAAGGCCCAGTCCATAGCCAGAGGTCTGCTGTCCCCTCACCCCTGGGCTACCTGCTGGGATAGGAATAGCTGCCCCCTCTGGCCTGGGTTCTACCTTGGCAGCCCTTCCTCTTACCGCAGCAAACAGCTGGGGTCTTCACCAAGGGTACTGTGGGGAGGCCCAGGGGAGGTCACTGCTGGCACAGGGCCATGCCGCTGATGCCATCCTCCCCCTCTGCTGCCCTGGCTGCTGACCCCATCCTCGGAGGGCTCCACCCCTCCACTCCCCGGCTGGGAGCAGAAAGGAGCCTGACCACAGCTGCCACAGCACTGGGACCACGCCAATCACAGATGCTACCAAAAGGGTGAGTGCACCTTCTCTGGTCCCTGGTCCCACCTGGCAGGCTGAGGACAGGTGGGGAGGGGGGGTAGGGCGGGGGAGGGGAGAGCAGGGGTGAAGAAATGCTCCCTGTGCTACAGCTGGGTTAGGGTCAGGGTCAAGGGTAGGGCAGGCTCAAAAGGGTCTCCAGCAGGTGGGTTTCATCCAGTCCTTCACCACAACCTGCTGGAGCACCTGCTATGTGCCAGGCGAGGGTCTCCATGTGCTGGGGAAAAGTAAAGGAGTGGTCAAGACCCTGGCCCAGGGAGCTGTGTACTCAGAGAAGGTGGCCACCAGTGAGAGTGATCCATGGGCTGGCCAGGGGCTCTGTGGGTCTGGGCAGCAGAATGGGGTAGGGGGTGGGGTCTGGGAAAGGTCTCACTGACATAGAGCAAGTGGGAATGGGCTTTCTGTATGGCCAGCCGCGGCCCAGGCACATCGGAGTCAGTGTGGCTGCAGTGGAGGCCCATGCCTGTGACCACAGGGAGGACGTGGGCTCTGACGCTGAGAGAAATGTGAAAAGGGCGAGAGCCTTGAACAGAGGGGCTCTATTCTGACTTCAGTTTTCACAAGCATCTTTCTGATAACGGTTCAGGGCAGACAGTAGGGTGGATGTGGGGGGCTGGGGAATTAGGACAACCATTTAGGAGGCTCTCGGAATAATCTGGGAACCCTGATGGGGCTTGGATCAGGGGCTGAAGGTAAAGACCCCGGGAAGGATAGAGCGTGGAAAAGCTGGAAGAGGGAGGCAAAGGGCATTTTGATAGTTTAGATTCTGGTGTGAGAGCAACAGCGTGGCCCTAGCTGGTTTGGCTCAGTGGATAGAGTGTCGGCCTGTAGGCTGAAGGGTCCCACATTCAATTCTGGTTGAGGGCACATGCCTGGGTTGCGGGTTCGATCCCCAGTAGTGGGTGTGCAGGAGGCAGCCAATCAATGATTCTCTCATCATTGATGTTTCCATCTCTCTCTCCTTCTTCCTTCCTCTCTGAAATGAAACAGAAAAGATAAAAAGAACAAACAAAAAAAGAAACAGTGTGTGGGTGATGGACTTGCACTGATCACATGGGCAAGGCCTTTGGGCACGTTGAATGGGAGTGTCTATTGGCCTCCACTCCGGGCATCTAATGTGCTGCCCGAGCTGAAGAGAGGCTGAAGTGGGGGCTCCATGTGGTGGCCCCACGGATCCCATGGTGACAGGAGCTAAGAAGCCAATGAGCCCCAAGGAGCCATGAAGGAGGAGAGGGGAGGGGAGGGGAGAGCAAGGAAGGGAAAGGGCTCTGAAGCCAGGCTCTGAGTGGCCCACTGTGCAGGAACGGGGAGAATGTGGTGTCCTGAGCACCCAGGATGAAAATGGGCCCAGGAGAGAGGGAGGGTCAGCTGCTCGAATAGGAGGAAGACCAAGAATTGCTACATTTACACAAATAATCATTTAGACAAAGCCGCCTCCTCTCTTCCTTCCTGGTGTCTTGCTGCCTGGTTCTCATCTTGGTGATCTCACAGTGAGCCAGGGAATCTCTTGAGCTTGCCCCACCCTTGACCCTGACCCCACCCCAGCTGTAGTGCAGAGGCAGTTCTTCACCCCACACATGCCTGTCCCAGCCTGCCAGGTGGGACCAGGCACCAGAGAAGGTGCTCTCACCCTTTTGGTAGACCACTGTAGGCCCGTTCCTGTTCCTTCCAGTCAGGTATGTGGTCAGGTGTCGTTGGCCTTGGACAGTGAGGCAGGAGTCCATGTCATCATTCTGAGTCAGCTCCCGCCAGGTGGCTGTGTTCTTCCTGTACACCTTAGGGCCCTCCAACCTGCATGGGGATGTCTGCATGGGGACCCCCGCAGGTATGCCCTTCCACCTTGCCACTCTCGGTAAACATACACACACACACACACACACACACACACACACACACACACATGCATATGCTTGCTCACACAGACACACACAGGATGGGTAGTGTAGTGCTTGAAGTAGAAGAAAAGGAAACAGTGTACCTTTCCATCTGTTTAAACCTACCTGGTGTGTTCGTGGCCGTCCATAAATAAAGCTGAGATGAGGCCACATGTGGGGAAGGTACTTTGTCACATATGGTATACGTTCAGTAGCAAAAGAAGATCATCAGCCCATTTTACTTTGTGAACAAGGTGCAAAAATCTAAAATGAAAAAGGACCCACAGGTATTTGAGAACAATTTAAAAACGAACCCCCTGAGGGCTGGGAGCCCCAGGAGTGCAGACGCCTGAGCCCAGGACTGCAGTCGGCAGTCCTCAGCACCATCTGGCTGCTTTCACGCCTGTGGTGGTTGTTGTTTATAAGCCCACGAGGTGACTGTTCTATTTGTGCCCTCACCATCCATGCCCGGGTTTTGCCTGCGTGATCTATCCGTTACCGAGGGATGCTTTATGTCCTGTATGACTGCGGCTCTGTTTCTGCCTTTGCCTCTGCAAGGACGCTGGCTAGATTTGGGGACTGTTCAGAGGGAGTCCGGCCTAGAGCCATCTTCCCTGGGGTGGGCCATCTTGCTATGAAGAAACCCCTCCCTCCCCCAGAGCCCTCACCTTTAGCATCCTTCACACAGGCCTGGCAGTGTGTTAGCACAGTTATGCCAGTGCTCTTTGGGGTCTCAGTAGTTACCCTCGGCTTATGTGTCCCTTGGACTGTTAAAGTCCAGTATAAATTACTCCTGTCACCTCCTAGCAGACCACATGAGGACTCAGAACTCCTTAATTCCATTTCTAACCCACTCTCTGCATTATTGTCCTTAAATACTTTAAGTGTACTTACATTTTAACCCTGGGAGTCATTATTACTATAATTATTATTAAAATACAGTAATACTTGCCTCTATTACCCTTCCTCCCACTCTTCATCCCTTTCTTGATCCCTAGCTTCCTCTGTCTGGGTCATTTTCTTCCACCTGGAGTGCTCCCTTTCATCTGTGCGTGTGTGTGTGTGTGTGTGTGTGTGTGTGTGTGCGCGCACGTGTGTGTGCCTGTATGTATATGTATGTGGGCATGTACTAGTACATGTGGTCTGATGTGTCTTCCTGATGGCTCTGTGCTTTCTGCTCTGGTCTCTCTGGCTGAACCAGTGGAGCAGAGCCAGGGTGTCCACTCAGCTCCCAGGGATCCGACTCTGAGACTTCGGAGCAGAAGTAGACAGTGCAGGGTGGGCATTGAGGCCCCAAGTCCAACTGTCCCGCACTCCAGGCGCAGGGAGCAGGCCTGCAGCTCTCCTCTTTAGCCTTTAGCCACAGATGCCCACCACGCCCTCAGGGACCAGAGGCGCTGGCAGATACTCTTGGAGCTGGATGTGCAGCACTGAGGCCAGTGCACCCCGATTTGGGAAGACCTCCTACTTTGGGCAGGTCTCTGCTGCAGACCTGGGGAGAGAAGCACATCCTGCTCACCCAGGGCATTGTAGGCGCCCAGAGTAGAGGGGCCCGAAACCGGCGCTCCCGGGGTTCCCTCAGATGGCGCACCCCTTGGGTCCTCCTCCCATACTGAGCAAGTGTTCATTTAATCTTGCTTTTCAGGCTACACCTTAAAAACACAAAAGCCTGACAACCCACTTCCTCTTGACGGGACTGATCACCCTGATTTGAGTGGAAGCTACCACATCCTGCTCTGAAAGGAGGTCCAGGCGCTGACAAGGACACGCTGTTCAGTTCCTCTGAGGCCTCTGGGGGAGGGGAGCCCATGAAAGATGTAAAACATAGTGAATAAAACATCATGGTGCAGTCACGGGCAGAGCTGGGAGGAAACTTCGCTTCCTCAAAGCCTGTGGGGACCCAGCCAATCTGTAGGAAGAAGCACCTGCTAACCTGTTTCATTTCCTGGCAATGAGGGTCTGGCAATGAGGGTCTCAGATGTGGTTTTGGTGGCTGCAGTCTCATCTCTACATCTGGAGGAGATGTCTATATGGGGGACACTGTCACATGGCCTGTGCTGTACCCCACTTAAGTCCCCTCAAGTCCTCACGCAAGTGCCCCCACTCCGCCACCTGCTGTTAGCATCTGTGAAATGCATGCAGATCCCATGACCCACCTGACCCCCCACCTTCCCCTGGGGCTGGCTCCCAGGGCTGTGTCCATCCCCAGGCCAGGCAAAGAGGCTGGCAAACCCTCCAGCTCCACCCCAGCTGACACTGCCTTCTGCCCCGTTGGCCCACCCACAGAACAAACACCTGCCCATAAGCCATGCCCATCTCACCCCCAGGCTGCCCAAGGGAGAGGACTTGATCCTCTGCTGACATGGGCACCTTTTCTCACTCAGGAGCTCCGGCTTCCTGCCCTCCATCTTCCCCTCCCTGTGACCCAGCCCTGCAGTGCAGTTTTGTCTGGATGTCAAATTGCATTTAAGGACACAGAGCATCATAAAACGCATTTCAGAAAAATTAGAAGTTTAAATTCTATTTAAACTAAATGCTTGAATTAAATGGTCAATTAAAACATTGTGAAAGTTTTGGCACGTAGAGCGAGCTTCAGTTCCTGGATGGTGTACTTCTGTGCACAATGCCTTGCACAGAGGTGGCCAGATCCTGCGTCCTGACTCGCTGAGCGTGGTCCCAGCTGTGAGGTCTCAGGCAGGTCACATCCTCCTCAACATCTGGTGATCTCCCGTCTCTTAATGGGGCCTGACCCTAGGCTGGGCTCCCAGGGGTCCCTACATGTTTGTATCAGGCTTGTGTTTTTGAGCAAATGTCCCAGCAGACATGTGGTTTATGAAGGGGGGTAGGGGTGTGGTGGAGAAGGACCATTGGGTGGGCTGGAGCTGGCCCCATCTTCCCCAAAGGCCTGGCAAGGGCTCCTGAGTGGGACTGTTATGAGTGCCCAGGAGTCCAGAGCCCCCAGCTCAGCAACCCCTTTTCTCTATCACATCCTGTGTGGGTCCCCTTCACTGTCCTTGTCACCATCTGCAGATTTCTGATCTCCTTCCAGGGTGGTTGGGGAAAGGACTATATCCCAATCCCAATGTATACCCAGCATCTAGAACATGCTGGAACATGCCAGAACATGCTGGAACATGCCAGAACACACTGGAACATACTGGAACACAGAATGAGTGTCCTACTCACTCAAGGAGGTAGGAACCTGCACTAAGGAGGCTGAAACAAGGCAGTTGGCCACCACTGACCAAACTTAGAATGGAGAGGGACTGGCCCGGCTGGTGGAGATGCAAAGGCCACTTCTAGGGGTTCACAGGGGGAATCACAGAGTCTGCTCGGGGCAGGCTGTGCTCACTCTGCACTTTCATGAGTGAGCGGTGAGGGGGCCTTGCTAAGAACCAGCACCTGTGGCCCCTGCCTGGTTTGTACCACCTTCTCCTCACCCACCAGCCATGCCACCAGCCTGGCTGACCCTGCTGGCTCCTCGGGATGGCTAATAGTGCCTTGCTTAACTCGCTATCACGTAACCTGTGATGCCATCTGCTCCATGGTGACCTTGTGGCCAAGACTGGATGTAGAGAAAAGAAAACTGAGGTCCAGAGAGAGCGAATGCCTGAGTCACACGACCTGTGGTGACCCCGGGGGCTACGCAGGGCTTTCTCACCCCTGGTGACTGTGAACCCTGCTTTGGGAGAGGACACAGGGAGATTCTGAGGCCTGGCCTTTCCCACTTGTCTGCGTTTGACTTGACAGTATGACCTGACCCAGTGATCCTGTCGCACACCTACCAGGAATGATGCAGTCACACTTGGAGGGTGAGGGCTGTCCTGGTGTGGGCTACCAACCAGCCTTGCTTTGGGCGCCTTTCATGACTTCCCTCCTCACATAAGCAGGTCACTCGGAGGGGTACGATTTTCCACCACTCACCACTCGGGAAATAAATATCTTTGCTTTGTAAAACCACTCTCTGAGCAAAGTATGTGCCGGGCAGCTTAAAGAGGAGAAATAAGCTTAATCCAAATACTTTCATTCCAAGTGACAAGCAGCGGGAAGTACAATGTGCTTCGTTTCCAGGATGGAAGGTTTTTAATCTGAAGTCCACCCCATGCCAAGATAAAAAAAAAAAAAAAAAAACAGGAAAGGAGCAGGCACTTCATCCTTGTCAGATTTTCCCCCTTAAAATTTTTAATGCCAAGTTTTGTCCCAAGTGTCATCTGTTATCCTGAGTAGCACAGTCTGACAGGACAGACAGAGCTGCGGGGTGGGAGGAGGTGGGGGGTGGGGGCCGGTGGTTTCTGCAGAGACAACTGTTTAAGGGGCTTTCAGGACTGCTCCTGGGGGAGGCTCCCTCCTCCTGGAAGGGTGTCACAGAAGGAACGTGAGCTGCTGTATCCCTGAGCCGTTAATCCTGGTGTTTTGAGGACATGTCCTAACTTTGGACGGATGAACATTTTCCCTTTACTGAGCTTTAAAGAAGCAGGCACCATCGGTGGCGTGCCGCCTGTATTGGGGTTTCCTCTGTAAAATGCAGTATGAGCCTCCCTCCTGGTGGCCATGCCCTCCGCAGGTGGACGAGGAAATGAGAGAGGCGGTCAGGCAGGTGGGGGCAGGGCTAGGGGGACAGAGCAGCATCCTCTCCTGAGACAGAGGTCACCCACGTCACAGACTTGACCGTGTGATTTCCCTCCGTACCCATCATGAGTGGGCACCTGCATTACCCACCGTGGGTCCCGGCCTCCCCTCCATGTGTGGCTCTAGGATGCATTTGCTGAGTTAGTGTGAATTAGCACCATTCTCATTGTCACCCCTCCTAGAGGCACTCCTGAGGGCTGGGGACGGAGGTCATGGTCTGTGGCTGCAGGAGCTGTGGTTTGAAGTCCTGGCTCCATATTTCTGAGTGATGAGACTCTGCAAGCCACTTGGTCCAGTTATCTGGTACTGGCACCAATAGCCCCAACATTCAGTGGCTTGATAAGAGCAATCATTTTTTGTTTTTTTGTTTTGTTTTCCCGTTTGGTCCTGGGCTCTCTCTTACACTAGGACGGTGGCTGGGGACCAGCAAAGGCTCCTTCACCACTGTGCCTGGCACACAGGCTGGGAGGACTCACCTGCAGGTGATTGGCCCAAGAGAGACAGAGCTGGATTGTCCTGCAGCGTCACATGCACCATGGTCTGAATTGAGTCCACTCTAGTTCGAGTCCACTCTACAGGTTCTCTTCACAGCGAATAGCCAGTTCTGGAAGAACACATGGGCAGGAAATATTGTGGGCACTGGGAGTCTAGGATCTGCCACATTCCTTAACAGCTGCTCACTCCCCCTCCAAAATGCTGGTTTGTAGGTCAGACACCATCCAATATTGGCAAATACTACAGTTTGAGCTCATCAGAACAGCAGCCTTTATGTAGCAATTACCGTGTGCTGGGTGCTAATGACTTAATGTCTATTAGCTCAGCCCCCACCAGGCTCCAGGAGGGGCCGTCACTCTGACTGCCTTGCAGGCAGGGATCCATTCCTAGGCTCATGTGAGAATCAGCACACATTGTCTGTGTAAAATTCTTGTCCAGTTGCACTTTGTTCTTTGCTGTTCCCAATTTCCCCTTGATGTTTTGTGTATTTTTTAATTCTTTAAACTTTTTAAAAAATTCTTTAATTTGATGAGTGGTCTTAAATTTTTTGGTCACTCCCTCATCAGTGAAAAGCATCTGAACAAATTCCCCCAATATATGTAATCTATTAAAATGTGGGCATGATAACTGTCCTAGAATATTAAATGTGCTACAAAATACACATGAAAATGAGAACGGATGAGATAAAATGAAATAGGCAATATTTCAGAATGTTCATTTATCATTAAAAACATTTTGCACTCAATTTAACATTATTACTAATTTAAAATTAATAATTACAATACTATTTAGGGAGGCTGGTATGAGTGAATGTGCTTCCTTCCTTCTAACACCTGGTTTGGCCCACAAGGAAATGGCCATTTCCAGGGTCTAAGATGGGCTTGTTTCAATATGTGGCTGTCAGAGATCAAAAGAACCTCTGAATCAGATGTCCATTCAAATAAGAAGTGCGTTGCCAGCTGCACTTCCCAAATCATAATATTGTTTGTTTCGTTCATTCATCAATTATGCAAAAGCTTTTGGTGAAATTCAGCTGGTACATGTTCATCTCCCCTGAAACTAACCATCACTGTTCTTGCAAACTTACTGGGAAGAGTTGCATTTGTGTAATTTTTAACCAATAGGTTAAAAACTCACTGAAACTTTTTATTTGGAAGACCTAATTTTTTTTTAACAGATTAGGGGAAATATGAGAATTGGTATAGACGGCACATATAACAGCTTTTGGCCAAAAGTCACATAAAATTAAAAACAGTTCAAATATTGGTTTTCAGAGCACATGGCCTGTTTTTCTGGTTGTTTGTGTTTCTCACTGATTGTCCTCATTTACCTGGAAGGACAGATTCCATTGGGTCTTTTGCTTTCTGTGAGAGTATGCACCAACCTGATTAGAACATCATGATGGTTTAGCCTAATTTGTCCTCTGATGTGGCCTGTGAGCAGCTTGTGGGAACTGGCTAGGATCAGCGATCTTGTCTGGCCGCCCCCTTGGGTTCATGCTAGCAATGCCATCTTCAGGCTGTGGGGTTGTGTGTGTGTGTGTGTGTGTGTGTGTGTGAGTGAGAGAGAGAGAGAGAGAGAGAGGAGAGAGAGAGAGAGAGACGTGTGCATGTGCATGTATGTGTGTCTTTTAAAGCATCTACTTTGTGAGGAATGGTTATTAAAGTGAAGCAACATCACTTGTCAATCCAGGTACAGGTGACCTGGAATGCAGCCCTCAGACCTGAGGGCTACCCTCAGACCTCTCTGGCTCTACTCTGACTCTCCCTATAGAATCAGACATCGGGGGTCACTGGGGTGTTTCCACCTGGATCTCATGCCCCTCCTTTTTAGACTATATTCTGGGTCCCCAGACCCTGGAATTCCCTGCCAGACTTCCAAGGAGTGCTTCCAAGGTTTGTGTGGGCCTTTCCAGGCAGACCTAGTCACCAGCATGTGCCCAGGCCCATGGTGGGCCAATGGGTGGATGTTTTTAAAGTGTGGATAGGACTTGGCTGAATAAGCTGGGTCATCCACCCCCAGGGTGGGACAGGGCTGGGATGGGAAGAGAAGGTGGGGCTCCAGGCTGCTATGGGAGACTTAAAAGCCCTGTGGGCCTGCCACAAGAACTCACACTGCGAGGAGAAAGACGAGGGGAACAGAGCCACTAGTCTATCAGGCTCTTTGTGCAAAATAAGATGAGATGCCCCTCTGCTAGATGGAGCCTGTGGAGTGCTGCTTGCCGGTGAGGAGCAGCTGGGTTTGCTGCCTGCAGGTGGCTGTGGCCTAGGCCTGCAAAACAGCATGTGGTGTGGGGTGGCCAGTGGGAGAGGCCTTTGTCTACTTCTTCATGGCACAGAAGTTCCACTTATCTCCATCCTGCGAGCGAAAGGGTGGCCTGGTGTGGGAGCTGTGCAGTCAGCACTACCATAGTGACACATAGCTTGTCCTTATACGTTAAGTCAGGGAGTGACTGCAAAGCTCCGGTGTTTCTTTGTCTACCTCCTCCTCCCCCTCCCCCGGGGTCATTTGGGGAAACCCAAAGGTTTATCTTAGTCCCACCTTACTTTCACATTTCCCCCAATCAATCAGTCACTATATTGTTTATTTTACATCCAAAGCTTATTTATAGCCGCTCACTGCTGCTTCTTGTGTCCCTTGTCTTTCTTCTGGGTTCAGTCTCCCTCCTACTAGAGGCTCTTAGCAGCCGCCTCAGAGATAGTCTGTAATTCTCAGGCTTTGTTGATCTGAACTGCCTCCAGCTACCCTGCCGGCGGTGGTGTGAGGGGCATGCCACCTTGTTGCCATGCAGCTTCTCTGGGTGTGGAGGTTCATTCCTTCCCGACACCCATGGTTGCTGATGATCGTCTTCGGGCTGCATGTTGCCCTTTTCAGACATCAACTTTTTCTCTCTGGTTTCTCTTTCTATGGGGAATCTGTTTTAGTTTTGCTCAAGTCTCAGAGTGCTGCTTCCCTGTTTTTCGATCTTCAGGCATCTCTCTTGTGGGCTGAACTGTGTCCCCCAAAATTCATGTGGTTAGAGATTTTTAAAAAATGTATTTTTTATTGATTTCAGAGAGGAAAGGAGAAGGAGAGAGAGATAGAAACAACAGTGATGAGAGAGAATCATCAATTGGCTGCCTCCTGCATGCCCCACAATGGGGACCGAGTCTGCAATCTGGGCATGTGCCCTGACCGGGAATTGAACCATGACCTCCTGGTTCATAGGTTAACGCTCAACCACTAAACCAGGCCGTGTGTGTGTGTGTGTGTGTGTGTGTGTGTGTGTGTGTGTGTGTATGTGTTGGAGTTTTAACCTCAGCACCTCAGAATGTGGAGACAGGGTCTTTAAGGAGGTGATTCAAGTAAAATGAGGTCACTAGAGTGGACCTAACCCAGCAGAATTGGTGTCTTTATAAGAAGAGGAGATCAGGACACAGACACACACAGAGCAACAACTATGTGAGGACAAATGGAGCAACACTGTCTATATACCAAGGAGAGAGGCCTAAGGGGCAATCGGCCTGTGACACTGTGATCTCGGATTTCCAGCTTCCAGCTCTAGGAGTCTGTTGCTTGAGTCATCCCATCTGTGGTACTTTGTTATGGCAGCCCCAGAAAACCATAGTACTACAGTTTCCATTCTGGAAAATTCTTAGTTATTCTCTCTTTGAACTCTTATTCCCTCCTGATTGCGTAAGTTGGATAGTCTTATTCTATTTCTCATATCTCTTCATTGCTGGAGGCAAAGACCAACAGTAGTTAGCAAATTAATGCCAAAAGTCCCACTGGAAGGCCAATGGACTTTGCATAATATTGCCCTGTTGTTGGCCAAATGGCTCAAGGCAATTCCCTAACCTGATAATCCTTTTACTGTTTACCAAACTTTGCCTTTGATATGCCTGTATGCATTCCTAAAGGGCAAATGTGTATTCAAGTGAAAAAAAAGCAGATGGGACCCAGAAGTAGAGGAGCTTCTCCGGTAGAGGGAAGTTTCCACCTGGCTCCCCCATGCCTTCTAAATTCATATTTCTTATCTAGTGTTTTCATTTGTGCGCAGCCCCTTCTTCAGATCCTGAACCCTAGCTGCAAATTGATGTGGCCTTCATACTTCCTGGCCCGTATTTTAAGTAATTTTTAGTCTTTCTGTGATGTTTTTCTGAATGATATTCTTTTTTATTTTTCCAATATGTGCATTTATTTATTTTTTAAAAATATATTTTATTGATATTTTTTACAGAGAGGGAGAGAGGGATAGAGAGTTAGAAACATTGATGAGAGAGAAACATCGATCAGCTGCCTCTTGCACACCCCCTACTGGGGACGTGCCTGCAACCAAGGTACAAGCCCTTGACCAGAATCGAACCTGGGACCTTTCAGTCTGCAGGCTGATGCTCTATCCACTGAGCCAAACTGGTTTCGGCTGCATTTATTTATTAACTAGAGGTCCAGCATGTGAAATCGCATGAGACCCAGACCCGCCGCACCGGGAGACCCATCAACGCACCTCCTGGTGACTGGTCGTTTGGTTGTTATGGCGTTACAGCATTGCAGTCACTGGCTTTTTATAATATAGATTCTTTAAAAGAAAAATGTCCAAATGTCACCCACAAGGCCCCAGCCTGCATTGTACAGCCCAGATGGGCAGGGGTGAGAACCCTGGAAACTTGCTCCGAGTTTTGGTGCTGAAAAGACAGGCTCCCTGGAGGTGAATTCCTGTGCAAGCAGCTCCTTAAATGTCTGAAGCAGGATCGGCGCAGGCCGGGTACGTCTTGTGCTCTCCGCATGTTTTGCTTGCACAGCGTGCTAGAATGTGGTTTTACAGGGAAAGCTGCAAAGCTGGTTCTGCGCTTTCTCTATTTCTTCTATCCTTTGCCCCAATGTTAACTTGCCTGGACTGAATGATATTCTTATCTCTACATTCTAGTTTGTTGAATCTTGTTTCCACCATGCATCATGTGTATTTAGCCTCTCCCCAGAGTTTTTTTTAATCTTTATAATTATATTTTTCATTTCTAGAATTTCTAAATGATTTCCTTCTTTAAAAATTTTGTTTTTTTCTTTGTTCACGTTGCTCTTGATCTTATTATTGTTTCCATTCTCTAATTTATCTTTAGTTCTGGGGGATACAAGTGCTATTGCTTCTTACAGCTGTCAACTCTCTCATGCTGTTTCTGCCCCTTGTACAGCTTGAATATTTCATTGTAGGCTCATCTAGGTTGTAGAAGTGTCTTTACAGAAAAATATATGCTTTCTTCTTCCCAGGCACCAAGGACTTAAATCACTTAGACAAGTTTTTATTTAAGTTTCTTAGCTGGAGATCGATGCACCAAGAATGAGTAGAAATTTAGACCTCAAACTGTCGCGTGTCATTTGCTCGGAGTTTTTATTTTGGGGGGAAGTCTTTTTCTTTTGCTATAAATCTGCTAATTTCATAGTGAAATGGTTAGTATTTTTTTAATGTTTTTTCATGGGGTAGGAGGGAGCTTCAGGGCCCTAGTGTTGTATAGGAGGCTGCTATTCCACCTCATTCAGGCCCACGACCATATCTCTCATCTGACCTGCACATTAAAGCCCAAGTTGTCACCACGGCAGGGCCTGCCTCTGTCCCTGCTTCCCGAGGACTGCTCCAGCGTCAGCTCCTGTGACAACTGTGGCTTTGACTTATCACTTACTTTGAATAACATAAAAGTTCTCTTTCTTCCTTTTAACCACACTATGTAGTTAAAATTGTTATTACTGTTCTTGTCTATTCTTAGCCTAGTTTCCCAACAAAATAGAGCCTGAGGCAGTTTTATGTACTGACAGTTTCCTGGGACTGTGATCCCAGAGGAGTGAGGGAAGAGGGGGCTGAGGCTGGAAGACAGAAATAAAAAGTATCAGGGAGGTTACCATGCATCACAGGCTGATACCTACGTCTTCAGAGGGGTCACGTGGAGCGTCTGGAACTCTGACCTGTCTGAGCAGGGAAAGGAAGAGGGTGTTAGCTCTTATGGCTCACTAGTCAGTTTGCCTCAATAGATGTTTACTCTCTTTTACTTTCAGGTTACACACGCATGAGTGGTGTCATATCTTGATGTACTTCACTCCTCAGAGGCAACAAGAAAGTTCCAAGAAGGCAGGCAAGAGGCCTCCATCATGACCTTGGGAAAGGTGCCATTGGGTGTTTACCCATGGTATGAAGGACTGGCAACAGCCATCCTAGTAGATCCAATCATGTGTACTGGGTACAGTGGCAACAATAGCAAACTAGCTCTGTGACTGCAGAAGCAAGGCCAGTATTGCCAGGGCTGAGTTGGCCAAACAGCAAGGCAACTATACGAACCCTAAGTGATCCGCAAATGGAATCCATACAGTGCATCCCTTGCAATCTCACCTGAGAACAGATACTCTTACATTTTTTCTGAGTGAGAGGGTAGGTCAAGTATGATTCTTCAAAATGTCTAGTCACAACTACCAAAAAGGTACAAAAAGGGTTAGCAAACAAGCTGTGGTCCCTGCTGCTGCTACTGCAACTGTCTCAGCACTGAAACTGGTACTGACCGATCCTCTCCTTTCTGCACCCCTTTCTAGATCAGTCTCCCTCAGTCAGAACTTTGCAATTCTGAGTTGTTTGCTCTAAGGAATCAAGCCCTTGGTTGCCTTGCCTTTGCTGGACCATGGCTGCTGCAACTCCCCTTTTCTATTTATCACCCAGCACGGACACCAAGTGTCCCAGGGAGTCTGTCAGTTCCAGACATCGTCCTCCCTGACTGCACTGAGTGGCAGCAAACCTAGCTCCTCCTGGGATTTGGGGTTGATTACCATCAGTACAATAAGTCCATTCTTTGCCTGCTTATCCAGTGGCATAAAACCCCAAAGTGGCCAAATGGTAGTTAGGCTTCCAGTCTAGTTGTAACTCTGACAGAAGCATTCCAACCCCTAACCAGGGAATCAGGACTTCTCACCCAGCGGAGCCCAAGACTGCAGTGACAGGACCACTAATCATGCAAGTGGTTCACCAAGAGTAATGTAAGAGGGGCAAAACCTGCCCCCGTGCCTTGGTTCCTGGAGCATGTATTCAAGGTACTAGGGACTCAGAGCCATTTACTGACTGCTGTTCCAGCACCAATCCTATGTTCCAGAGCACAGTGTCTGAGTCTTGCAGCATACTGGCCCGGAGCTGGTGCCTTAGCTGAGCCACTAACAAGCCTTTCCATCATTCTTAGTGGATTGGCTGCTTCTAGGTGATGGGGCACATGATAATACCAGCCAATGCCATCGTAATGCGCCAATTTTCATACCTTCTTTTCTTTGAAATAGGTCTCGTATAAGACAATGTTGTGTGAAATAGTTTTGTTATCTAAAGCAGCATAATAAACCATGTAAAAACATAATGACTTAAAACCATGACATTAGCCCAGCTGGCATGGCTCAGTGGTTGAGCGTTGACCTATGGACCAGGAGGTCATGGTTCGATTCCCGGTCAGGGCACATGATTGGGTGGCATGTGCCCTGACCGAGAATTGAACTGTGACCTCCTAGTTCATAGGTCAACACTCAACCACTGAACCATGCCAGCTGAGCTCATCATTGATGTTTCTATCTCTCTCTCTCCCTATCCCTTCCTCTCTGAAATCAATAAAAATATATTTTAAAAATCCACACGACATTATAATCTCTAACCATTCTGGGGGTTGGCAGGTTAAGAAGAATGGTTCTCACTTTGGCCCCTCATATGGATGTAGTCATCTGGTGACTGAGGCTGGAACTATCTGAAGGCTTCTTCACTGGGCTGAAATGGCTGGAATTGCTGGGGCTGCAGGAGTGGCTCTCTTTCCATTTAACATCTACATGGGACAGTCTGGGTCTACTCGCAGCATGGCAGTCCCAGGGCAGCTGGACTTTCCTACATATTGGCTGGCTTCCCCCAGAGCAAGCATCTCAGGAAAGAAGAACTGGAAGCTACTTAAGGCCTAGCTGGAGAAACTGGCACATCACTCCTGTCATATTCTATTGGCCAAAGAACCCAACCAGTTTCAAGGAGAAGCATAAACTTCACCTTTTGATAGGAGGAATATCAAATAATTTGTGGCCCTCTTTAATCTTCCATAGACAGCATGTCAATAAATTGGGAACTCTGTAAGTCATTGGATGGGGTGCTGGAAGACACATAGGAGAAGGAAGGAAAGCCTGTACAGAAGTACTGTATGTATCAATTGCTGTAAGGACAAATCACTCTCTCCTCCAAGGTCATTTGTCTTCTGCCAAGAAGTTAGCTGGCCTCCCTGAAGTATTGGCCATATCAGCATTGGTCTGAGCTGCTGGCAGGCTAGGTACTCAGCAGTGGCAGTCATTAGATCAGATTTGATGAGGGGAAGGCCATGCTGTCGGAGCCATGTATAGCCGTCATCCCTTTTCTCCTGGACACTCTGTTCATGGGACACTGGCATACACAGGGGAATAGCTGAGCACATGGGCTGGCTGGCATCCACTGATGAGTCATCTTGTCCACTGAGGTGTTTGGTCCTTCCTCTGGCTGGGGTGTATCAATATAAGGCACAAAGATCTTCATGCACTGAGTCTTCTTTGGCAGGGCCGTCCACATGCCTCTTCCCCCCAATTTTTTTTTTTCCAATTTCTGATCTTGTTTCCTGTTCCTTGTAGGTCCTCGATCCACAGCCCAAGTCATTTTGGTTGCTTGCCTGGGAGCCAGTGAATATCCTTACTTGTGACATTTATCACTCCATATAAATGGACTAATTAAGTGTTGTGCTCACAGTTTTTCTACTAGGAGGATTGCCCTTCACCACCTTTAGAGCCATTCGGAGGTTATCATGATGGGGCAGTAGTCCATTTCTGCTGACAACAACATATTGTGCTGACCCATCTGTGTTTCAGGCTGGAATTTCTTCCTTGTCTATCATTTACCATAGAGAACCCCTAGTAGGTCATGGGTATAAGTGGAGGAAGAGGCACTGGTGTGATAGAGGTAGGTGATGTGGGGTCTAGACCACCAGGAACTTTCTTGTGCCTCAGATCCTGCTCAGATCCAATCCCCAATGCATTGTTTCCATTATACGATGGATTGTGACTGCACTCACCCTGCCTATGGACTCAGTGGATTTGATAATACCAAGCTCAGGCTCCTGGCAGCTGTCTACCTGGAACTCAGGGTTGTAAAAGCAGAGCTGTTTCCACCTCCATCCTCAGTAACTGAGCTGGGACCTATGACAAAGATGGAAAAGGAGAGGCACCTGGCTGACAAGGGCTGAGGATTCTCCCCTGCAGGTGTGAGAGTGACAGGGAGAGGGACTACTGTCTATGAGTGAGCAGGATTATCAAGCTAGGCACAAAGGAAGGACAGACCTGAGGTGTCAAGGTGTCAGGCATGGGGAGGGAGAGAGCCTGCTTTTGCACTCTGCCCACTAGGTTAATTTTTTAAAAATATATATTTTTATTGATT
Organism: Eptesicus fuscus; assembly: GCF_027574615.1. Taxonomy (NCBI): domain Eukaryota; kingdom Metazoa; phylum Chordata; class Mammalia; order Chiroptera; family Vespertilionidae; genus Eptesicus; species Eptesicus fuscus. The sequence goes on from NC_072475.1 coordinate 9,215,593, forward strand.
TCAAAGAGGAAGGGAGAGGGAGAGAGAGATAGAAACATCAATGATGAGAGAGAATCATTGATCAGCTGCCTCCTGCATGCCCCCTACTGGGGATGGAGCCCTCAACACGGGCATGTGCTCTGATCCAAACCAAACTGTGACCCCCTGGTTCATAGGTCGATGCTCAACCCCTGAGCCACACTGGCCGGGCCCTCTAGATGAATTTTTCTGCTGCTGGCTCGGTCCAAAGGAATATGGGACCCCTGGCTCTGCATCTTGGGGAGTTTTTGGCACAGCATATTTGAGACCTTCTGAGAATTTGCTTTGTGGCCTTGCCTTTGTTCATAGGTTTGCAAACTCCTTAGCTCCCACTGGTGGAGGGGCTGTCATAGTGCCTGGGCTGACCTGGCTCACAGATTCCCAGTTTGTGATCTCTGCTGTAGCAAAGGGGTTTTCCTCCTTGATTTACATTTTAATGGTTTATTTATTAACATTTACATTCTTGCATTTTCACTTGAAGTCTCTCATCAGAGGTCTTTGATGGCCGGAATCATAGACCAATAAAGTAGAAAGACAGTGCAATTAGGAACCAATGACATAGATAGAACCCTAAGAAAATAGGGGTTTTAAGTAAATAAGGTGTGAAAGATTGGGCCCAGCCTGTCCCCTCGCCCTCTTTCTCTGACAAGAGTGTTCTACTAGTCCCATGGTCGGCAAACTGCGGCTCACGAGCCATATGCGGCTCTTTGGCCCCTTGAGTGTGGCTCTTCCACAAAATACCACGGCCTGGGCGAGTCTATTTTGAAGAAGTGGCATTAGAAGAAGTTTAAATTTAAAAAATTTGGCTCTCAAAAGAAATTTCAATCGTTGTACTGTTGATATTTGGCTCTGTGGACTAATGAGTTTGCCGACCACTGTACTAGTCAGGTCTATGTGTTTAAATCATCTCCACTGATACTGACGGGAGATGCTTGTTTGTGTCAACAGAAACATTGCACATGACCCTAATAAAAACAGCAGCAAGTGAACAGGAGTCTGTTTTAGACCACTGGATAAGTGTAGACAAAGCCGGGGCATCCACAGTGCCCCCCCATTCAGTCACACAACCTGGGGCCCATTCTTCTTCCAGGTGTCAGAAGCCTTGCATTTCCCTCTTGGTCTTTATCTGCTGCTTGGATTAGAGGGAGGGAGGGAGGGGAGTGTCTCGAACAAAGTTCTCACAGTAGAGCCTTAATGGTGCCCCTGAGGCACACAGAGGAGGGCTGGCATTTTGGCTGCCACTCTCACCCTGAAAGTCTTCTGAAAATAGAAGGAAAGTCCGGATGACACAAGTTACTGCTGCTACTGCGAGGTGCGAGCAGATGTGGTGGTTCTTCTCAGAGAGAAAAGAAGGCAGTAGCTCTCTTGTTTAAGCAAAATATTAGAAACCTTGCATATTAAAGGAAAGAAAAAAAAGATAAAAGCAGGGCGGGACCCAGAGCATGCTGGAAACAGTCCAGAGCCTGATAAGTGCTTGGGGGTACGGGGCTGGATGGACCAGTTCTCTCCCTCCCTCCTCTGTTTTTTTTCGTTGTCTCTCAATCTCCTTCTCTCTGTCTCTCTCTGTTACTCTGTCTCTGCGTGTCTCTCTCTCTCCCTCTGTCTCTGTCCTTCTTCCTGTGCCTCTCTCTCAGACTGTGTCCATGCTCACGGCTTATTCTGCAGCTCATTTCTGGCGACACCATCATGTGAGCAGGCACCGGAGAGGCCTGGCTGACCCTGGCTTTGCTGTCTCTGGGACCTGCCCACAATTGTTTAGGAGGTGGGTTGGGGGCAATTGGATGCTTCGGCAACCAGGTAAGACAAGTCAGGTGCTGTCTTTTGGCTCTGATGTCACAGGGAGGAACTACCTGCTTCCTGATTTTCCAGGCATCAGCATCACAGCATCACCCTGGCTACCACAGAATCACCTCTGAGCTCAGCCTCCCCCAGGCAGCTTTTGGTGAGGACGGTGGTGGCAGTGCAGGGAGGAAGGGCAGGGTAGTGACACTTTAAGGATGGCCTGGGCGTGTGGTCCTGGAAAGAGGGCTTTCTGCCTCAGTGTTTTCTGAAGGGAAAATGCACCCTTTCCCCCCCATTTCCCAAACGGTGCCCTGGGTTTAGGGGAGCATAAGGATGGTTGTGATGACAATGTGAGTTGTCACTGTGGCAGGCCCAGGGAGGTGGGATGGAGGTGGGGGTGGGGGTGCGGAGAGTTCCTGCTGCAAGCCATCAGGTGCCCAGCTCCCCACAGAAGACCTCTCCCCACAGCAGAGGAGAAGGGGCCCCTGAGGCTGCGGGTGCTGGGTACCGCATGCAAGGGTTCCTGGGGGAGATTACTACTGGGACTGTTTCAGGGAATATCTGTTTTCCCTCTAACCCCCTCCCCCCTTTCTTGCCACCCGCCCTTTTAAGCCCTCTAACATGGAGCCAAGAAGGCTCCCGTCCCCACCCCTCCAGATGCTCCAGCCTGCGATAACGTGGCCACCTCTGGCTCCCTGGTGGGATGGACGTGTGTAACAATCAGGAAGGCCGAGCGATGAGACCTCCCAGGGTTTGATCTGACATCATTCCAAGCAGATAATTATGTGGCTCCTTCCTTCCCCGCTTCCCGCGCCCCTCAACAAGACACGGTGGAGTTATTTATAAACACGGGCCCCTGGGCGCACTTCTCCCGGGAAGGACCGCCGTGACGACGGGCGAAAGCGCACGCACGGCGCTAACGCAGGGGAGACGCAGCAACTCGGCGGTGGAGACCTGGAGGCGGCGGGTCCCGCTCGGGGGGCGGAGCCGAGCCCAGGCCCGCTCCGCCTGGCCCAGCTGCCGTGGCGTGGGGGTGGGGGCTGCTCCGGTCGGCAGTTGGGCTTTCAGAGATCTGCTAATTTATGATAATATGCCCGCAGACACGGATTGTCTTGTGTGTCAAGGGCGGAGGCAGGAGATGAGCTGTTTTTTTCCCCTCCCAGGAACTGGAAATAATTGAAAGTTGTTAGGGTCCTACATGCTGTCCTGAAAACACTATCATTACTTTCCTAATGACTAACTGTGTCTTTCAGGAGGCGAGGAAGGCAGCTGAGAGGCCTCGGGCTCCCGGAGAGGATGGGGAAGTGGGTGGCTGGCAGCCTGTAATCTGGGCGGGGGAGAGGCTGAGGGTGCTCTGCCATTCCCTTCCCCCCTTCCCGCTCCCCCTCCCCCCTCTCTTCCCCCGCCGTGCACTTCGGCCTTAGCAATAGGGTCTCCGGGGTCCCTCTGGCCCCTTTGCCGGCAGAGTCAACTGAAACTGACAGCCACGAAGTCGGGACGCTGCAAATCCTTGCAACCTTGATCTCATGGCCCAAGTCCTGGATGTGCTGCCATCATGCCTCCTTGTTTAATTCCCAGTGTCGTGTCCCAGTGTTTCTACTGTGGGACAGCTAAACCAGGTCTCTGCCTCCCTCTGCTGCCACACCCTCCTTCCCACCCCCAGAGCACACAGTGAAACCCGGCTCCCTGCTCTGAACATGACAGGTGCCACCCACACTGCTGGGAAACCCCTGCCTCCCCCCACTCCTCAGGAAGTACGCATGGACCCTGCTGCTGCTGCCTGTCCAGGGGCCCCCATCCAGCCCCTTCTCACCCTCCAGCCAGTGCCCTTTCTTTACTAAAGGTTGTCTTTGAACTACACACGTGACACATGAGGACATGAGCACACAGCTCTTCCTGACCTTCCTCATACCCACTCCCCTCTGGTGTGGACCCTCCACCTCTCTGGGTGTCGCCCAGCCTTGCCTGCTTCTGGGTGCCGGGGGGTGGGGGGTGGGGGGTCCCTTGTGTCCGGTAGTGAGGTTCTAGTACTGGCCATTTCTAATGCTTCCACCAAAAACAGAGGTCATAATGGTGACCTTTGGCCTTCACCACCCACAAAGCAGTAGGGTTCACAGAGGGGAGGCCCCGGAAATGCCTGGTCTCGGGGCAAATGGTGCCAACGGGGTCCTGAGCAGGAACACAGCCGTTCCCAGGCTCTTCCCCAAGCTTTGCTCTAGTGGCCCGCTGACCCCTCTCCTTGCTCCGGGGAGGAAGGAGGCCGAGCAAGACTGAGCACCGTCCAGGACTCCGGGGTCCAGCGAGGGCGACGTACCAGGACTGTGCCTGGCCGGCTCCCCCAGCCCCTTGGTGATTCCCAGGGGTCCGAGGTCACCGCGATGCCTGTGATATGGCTCGTGCAGTGCATGCTGCGCTGGAAGAAATAATCCTTGCTGAGAACAGGCCACAATCCACCGATGGGGCACGAGGGTTCAGAGCCAACAGAACAGAAACAAGACAGCAGAACCCAGCCCAGGAGGTGTGGTGAAAGGGTAATGGCACGAAACACCAGGACATGCTCTGTCCCGGACAGGCTGGCTTTTCAGCCGGCTTCGGGCTTCGTCCTTGGGCCACGTGCGGGCAGGTGTGCAGACCAGGCACCTGCGAACTTTCAAGCGCAAGCCCACCTGCTTTGGCCCCTCGCGGGAGGTGGGGCAGACAGGCACACTGCGGGACAAACGGACTCCGCGGCTTGGGAGGAAGAAGGGGGCACCTGCCGAGGCGCTGGGGGGCGGAGGAGGGTCCCAGCGGGGTCTCGGGAACAGGCCAGGAGGCCGGGAGGACTTTGCTTTACTGACCACCAAGGGATCCCGGCCCACTGGATAGGAGGGAACGGGCACCAGCTGCGGGAGGGTCTAGGCCACCGGCGGTTTGCACGCCCGGGCCACCTAGGCCACGCCCTAGCCAGGGGCCCGCCCCGGCCCCACCCCACCAAGGGGTTCCGCCCTTGCCCCGCCCCAGGCCCCCGTCCGGGCTAGTAACTGGTCAGCGCAAGTTCCAGCTCCGCTCCCATTATAGCCCCGCCCCGGCTCTGGCCACGCCCCCTTCCAGGGAGCTTCACAAGCTCCAATTGGTCGCCCACTCGATGTTCCGTCGTTCGATTGGCCCGCGGCGCCCGCTTTCGCGGGACTCCGCTCTTGGGCTGGGGCGGGGCCAGCGGCGGCGCGCGGCGCGGGATTGGGTAGTCGCACAGAGGGGGCGGGCCCACGCCGCGCGCAGCACCGCGGCTGGAGCGCGAGGAACCGCTACCGCCGCCTCAGTCGCCTCAGTGCCTCAATCTCTTCAGTCTCCTCAGACTTCTCAGACTCGGTCGCCTCAGGCTCCGCCGCACCGCCTGGAACACCCTGTCCCCAACCCCCGACCCCGGCCCGGCCTCCCGCCAGCCCGTCCGCGGGCACGCCCTCTGGTGAGTGAGTGGTCGCGGGCGGGGCCGGGGGCGGGGTCCACAGGTGGAGCTGGGGACCCGCCCGGGAGTTGGGGGTCAGGGCCAAGGG